>NC_142804.1:47438311-47793311 GCF_049724085.1 Artemia sp. Qi Xiang Cuo | reverse complement strand
GCTTCTTTTGCAATTTTTGCCAACCATAGCAATATTTTGGTGGTTATTATAAATTAGCCAAAGGGCCTGTCGGACAAAGACATACAAAAAAAAAAAAAGTAGCTTAGCGTATACTTTTTCTTGACAACAAGGGAAACAATAATTTGACCCTTCCTCTAACGCAAAATTATAAGTGTTGTTCCCTCAAAAAATTTCTGAAAGTTTTAAATCTCTCTCGTAGATTTGAGACAAAACAGGGTACGGTCTTTTTTGGTGACTGAAAATAACTAGATAATATATATATATATATATATATATATATATATATATATATATATATATATATATATATATATATATATATATATATATATATATATATGTAGTTCTGTGCGGGTGCCTCAAGGCTCAAAAAGTGCGTTTTTACACCCAAATTTTCAAACTCTTCGTGAGCGTTTAGGCAAATACAGGAGTATGTTTAAAGGGGGAAAGATTAAATTTCTCTTCAAATATCCCGTCATTCCTGGTAATATATATCGGTGCTCGGGGGTGATATTTCCCCTCGTATTGCAGAAATATTTTTCTTTGTTACATAAAAGATTATTTACAACGTTATGTTAATATAAATACAGAACATTTGGACATAGGTCTTATTTAATTCTTATTAGTAAACTTTCCTGTGAAGCAACGGAATGTATTTCAGAAAAACCCGGGGGCATGTATCGTGGTTAAAATCGCTTTATTTTTTGGTAAAGCAGCCATTTTCCGGTATCTTGTATCACTATCTCTTGGAAACGGTATGTTGGGACAATGGTCGACTTGGATCCCCTCAGAAGTCATACGTATATTTCTTTTTAATCTGTTGAAAAATTAAACATCTTAAGTCGAACTGGCCAGCCATAAGAAAAAACCAACAGAGAGAAAAATCTCAATGAAAAAAAAACAACAACATACGAGACTGCAGCTAGTGAAAAGAAAAGACGAAAAATGTAAAACAACGCGGATGTTTCGCCTGTATCAAAACAAAGTGTCTTCAGCACAAGAGAAACAAGATAAAAAAACAAAAACTAAAAACAAACAAAACCGCCATTAAAAAAAAGAATAAAAAATTCAGTTTAGTTGGTGTCCTCACTGAAGTAACTCTAATAGCTGCTTTTCCCTACGTGGATTAGTTTGTGCCAATTGTATATTTTTTCTGGGCGCTGGTTTTATTTGTTTTTAGTTTTAGTTGTTTTTTCTTGTTTCTCTTGTGCTGAAGACGCCTTGCTTTATACAGGCGAAATATCCGCGTTGTTTTACATTTTTTGTCTTTTTATTCCACTGGCTGCAGTCTCGTTTGATGTTTTTTGTTTTTTTTTCATTGAGATTTTTCTCTCTGTTGGTTTTTTAATCTGTTGAAGGGATTTTTATTTTGTCTTCGTTTATACCATCGTACATATCAGCTCTTAGCTTTGCTGGCCGAAGACATTTTATAAAAATAAGGAAATATTGTATAAAATGACTACTGGGCTCTTTTGTTTTATTAGTAAACCCCTTTCTTGTTTGTTAGTTTGTTTGTTTTATTGGTTTATTTCAATTTATTCTCTGCTGATTTCCATCTTTTCGTGGTTCATTAATTCATAAAAAATACGTTAACGTATATTTAATGTACTAAAAAAATGTATTGATGAATATTAGCCAGCTATTTTGCCTTTGGCTCTAATTAAAAAAATTGTCTTGATTTACCTTATCCATATTTTTGTAATTCCACAATGTTGATGTAATATTTCAGCATTTATGAGTTTTGCACAAGTTCCAGTTGTGCAGTGATAACCAATCGAAGTAACAATAGGTTTTCTATTCTATTGCTTCATATTGGAAGTAATATGAACTCTCCTTCAATTAGTAGAGCATAAGTGGCAGTATTTATTTTCCAAATATTTTGGATGTGCATTTGTTGTTGGTCCTACCATTCACAGGGCTCACGTTGCATTCCTGTTTTAGACCTATTATGTGTTTCATGTTGAAAATTTAGTACATTTTGAGGAATTTATAATCCCGGCTGATTTTTTATGCACACTGTCATTCAACTTTTGCTAAGAATGACAAGCGGGGTTTCTTGTTTTCTTCTGTCGGATTTTTATTTGCACAATTTAGCCTTCTTTTTCTCTCTGCTTTTACTCAGTGCATAGGAGGGACATCATTTGATTTCTCGACTTCACTTCTGATTTCTTGATATATTCACTTCTTGCTGCGTTTTTCAGCAAATATCCTTCCACTATGCTTTTCATAGAAGACGGTAGTTAATGGGACTTGAAGCATACACTGCACTCAAAATACTTCAAGTTTATACATTCCACAAAACCAAAGGCATGGGATAAATATCTGCTCGTATTTTGGAAATATTTCTGATTGACCAATTAAGGTATAGTAGTGCTTTTACATTGAGCTTGACTTAATAAACTGATTGCTACTGGATAAAAAACACACAAATAAGAATACAGCTCTAGGAACTAACCAATAGTCCCTAGGGCCTAAATTTTAGCCCCTGGGGAAAGGTTAGTATTCATATTAACACATCACCAATGTTTGACAGAACAACAAAGTATTAAACCAAAGGCACTGTGCACTACACAGAGAAAAAGAGAGAACTTTGCTAAACACTATTCATATGTATTAGTAGAAATAAGAAGTTTTTTTTATGATTATATTGAAATGATGGAACCGAAACAGAATACGAAAAGCTTTTCACACCGCCTTGATGGCTTTATCATGCATAGAAAAGACGCTACATGACAGTGTCCTCAGCGTCAATATAATGTAAGTTTTCTTTTTACGTAACGTAAGAAACTTAGAAATAGACTCTGATTCCACTTTTGCGTTATGCTACGTTGTACAATATTCGGCTCTGCTTCAGTGTTTGAAAATATTCACAGTTACCTGGAAATGGTGAACCATACTAATCAAATATAAATTGTATCGTGAAAAATTATTTAGCAAAGAAATTGGATAATTTATATAGATTGACTACTTAAAAAAAACTGATTAAAGCCAGTGTTCTTTGCGATAATTTAGATACTGTAATTACTTTTGATATAAAAATGATCCCCTGGAAGTATCTGTCTTCATATTGATAATGTACATAGGCTACAATGGATACTTCCTCTTAATAAAATAAAGCAAAATTGAAATAATACTGGAGGCATCTAACACTTTGGTTTTGTTTTGAAGCCCAATACCCTAGAGAAGGATCCCAACTCTCAACGTGTTTGAAATAACTATAAATTAAGTATGGAAATAAATACTTCCTGTGGATGATATTTGCCAAAAGTAAATGACTCGGCGTACATAGATTATGGGTTAAAAAATTGTATTTGCATAGTTTTGCAAGGAAGTATATAAAAATGCCAGAATTTCAATTAAATTCAATGAGGATTCTAAAAAAAAAAATTGTTTTTGTATCCGTGGCCAACATAACCAAACGTTGGGATCCTTATACTAAGGACATTATTGTTCTTTATAAAGAGGCTGATGGGACTATATGTCAAATTATAAAAAAGACCGAGAAAAGGTCTACGTAATTTAAAAAACATAGAATAACCTAGAAACCTCATATATGTAACTATATGGCAGTGTGAAAGCCTGAAAATTGTTCGAAAATGCACATGTTTACTGTCTTAGTAAATTTAGGATTTTTGTTCTAGAATATTAACAAACTAACCTAACGAAAGAGTAAACAAGAATAAAAGTAATGAATATTGATAGACAATGAAACAAAAATTGTAATTTGTGAAACTTATGAGGAAGTTCGAAAAAAATCTTTTTGAATAAAAGTGAACAGCAACGTTAAAACTCAAAACGGACAAAAGACTCAATACGTTAAAAAAGTACTACTTGGAAGTTTTTAATGATGGTAAGAATATATGATAATGCTGGATTGGTCTCTGCTTGGCTACATAGGGCCCGAGTTTTGATCTCAGCATCCGCAAGGTTGAGCGAAGGACTCACTGCCTGTCTTCGTAGTAAAGACCCAACAACTGAGACGTCAATAATTGTTGGTATCGATTCAAACTGTACCTCATCTTAAGTACAAGTATGTGCACGGCAAAGATCATAATTTTCTTCCTATTTTCCATTTTTTATGGTCTTTTTTTGGTTTTGTTGATGAAAAAAAGCAATACTTAACTGCCCGGCGAAGTGCTGTAGTTTGGAGATCAATTAAAAATCATAGCATTATTTTAAGACTCTAAGGCTCGGGAATAAAATATAGAAGTGCAAGAATTAAATTTTCTCTTCTATATTTTACTATTTGCAATTTTGAATGAGTAACTTTTACCTTATATGGATCAAAAATTAACCATTAAATTTCATTTAGATGTACGTCTGCGCCTATAGTTTTCTTTGTTTTTGTGAATCTAATCGTGTGGAGTGTTTTTGTCAATTGTCAAATTTTTATAGCATATGAGTAACAGAGCTAGTCTTTTTGTGAATTCTTCTTTTCTTTTTGCCCGTTATTAGACATTAAATTTTTAAATAAAGATATACAATATTCTGTTTGTGGATATCTTGGATAATCACAGTCTACGCGCTTGCGTACATTCTACCGTAGTAAAGAACGATCTCCCCCCCCCCCGTTGTTTATTTTATGATCGTATTGTGTAGCATGAAAGATTGTAGAAAGTTGGAAGACGACTCTTTGATTGCAAATCCTGGATTCTAGTCTTGATTGTTTTTTGAACAAAAACATACAAACTAGGCACACTGTCTCTAAGAAAATCATGTAAGCCTTTTTAGTTTCTATAATTGGATTTTCAAAAGCCCCCCCCCCCCCCAATTTCGTACACAGAGAACAATTGAGTATTTTTGACTTGGGATTTTGTAGGGAATGGACCTAAATTATTATTTGTTATTCGTCGAAAATTAAGTGCACTAACAAATTGAAATACAATATGAAATTTGTATATATTTAATGGTGATGTTACCGACCCTTTGGGGCTTGTGATAGTAATTTTTTGGAATAAATATCTTGTTTTACAAAAAAGCAGTTTTTGCGGTGAATAAAGAATCTACTAGTTGTGTGCTAATGATCTGCCCCTAACTAGCCATAGTTCTTCTGGACTCCAGTCACGACAAGAAAGTATGCAGGAACTTGCTTCGGAGGATGGGACAAAGCTAAGAAAAAAATATGCTGAAACAGATTAATAGCGTAGTATGGAGAATCTGAGAAACTATGAAACAAATATTAATACTTAGGGGAGGAGAGGCAGTCCTGAAAGCATACGTGACTTTATGACAACTAACATGGCTTCAACACTGGTATGTTGACTGCACTGACCTTGCCTGTGACTACGGGTACTGCTACTACTTAAGCAAACTTCACTTGTGCTACTACTATTAATGCAAAATTTTTGCTTGACAGAGTGCCCCCCCCCCTTCCCGAACAGAACAATAATTACAAGCTATAACACCTTTGGGTCTATGTCCGATACTGCTGCTTGTGCCGATAAAAACTATTGTCAGAAAAGAAATTTTCAGTAATTTAGATTGTCGGAAAATATCCGCCTCGCGCGGGAAAATAATACCTTTGCAGAAGACCTTAGAAAAAAAAATTGCAAATAGGAAAACTTTTATGATGTGTAGTCGTTCCGTGATACAAAGAAAATATACAAATAATATTTGGACAAAAGTCAAATAGTGATGTTTATTGACGCTTCAGCCCCTCAATATTATACTACAGGCACATACAGCAAGGAGTCTTGGGGGCTATGTAATTCTGCACGAATGAAGATTTCTCCTCCGAAGGAAACACTATCATAACTAAGCAGTTTACCTTTCAGTATCTCCATTCAAGCATAATCATCTCTACCGTGACAATGTGTTGTAAGGTTGTTTCCATGGTAATGATGGAGAAGCAGGTGCAATTGGCTGATATCAAGTTCGGGCAGACGGCTAAGATAATGACTAAACTTATTAATATATAATTGAAACACTTCTTACGTTTTTCGGTTTAGATACCAACGGCTAGTCCACTAGACAAGGCAAACTTGAATTGGATCAACTTGGTTTCTTAGCCAGCTTGCATGGTCATCCGTTTCGTGGGCTTTCCTGATGCCAAGATCAACGTCGTAGGAAAGTTCTGTATGTACTATTTCTTTGCCTTAAAAAGTTAATCCTTTATATTTCCAAATAAGTATTGAATTGCCTGGCAACTCTGCTCAATTTTCACCTGTTAATTCTTTGACCCTTGACAACTGTGTTTCGGTGACTTATTATTTTCCACAACTACTTTTTTCAGCTGTTTATATTCTTGAGGAATTGTTAAAAGTTTTTTTTCAATTTTCATAACTGGGCGATTTTTTTAAGGCTTGCCGTGATATTGGTAGTTTTCCGGTGGTTGCTTAGAATCGTTGTCGAAATGTTGATATTTATATTTTATCAAGTTGGCTAAAATAATTTTTCATGATTTTGAGACAATATATTTTACTAAGATGGCGACTTGTATATGTTTAGAAACAAAGAAAGAAAAGGGAGGCAGAAATAAAAGATACACCGAAAAACAGATACTTTACATGAAGACTAGCAAGAGAAATGGCATTATACATGCAAAAAGCAACAGCTTGATTATCATATTTCTGCCGGATGGTTCAACATGAAACCAAGATTTTGAAAGAATACAGAAAGCTGACGCTGGCCTCAGGGGTGGGGGAAACATATATCGGGACTCCTTAGACTATTCACAATGATTTCACATAGAAACCAATCTGAGAGATCTCTTACCTTTGTCGTAATATGGAGCTGAGCCCACGTTGCTCACAGAAGTTTGATTTAATAAAGAGCATTTTAATTTTGAGACTAGCAAACAGATATTAAATTGTGAAATAAGCGTTACAAGGAAAATATGAGTTAATAAGAAGCTTCTTGGCTTCCCTTGGTTCTTATGAACCACCTTGTAATATAGTCGGTTGATGAATATAAGATCCGTTTTATGCATGGTTCCAGACTGAAACATTTGTCCTGAAAGGGAATCTAAAATTATCTAGAATTTTTCTTATACGATGGAATCCTATTTTATAGCCAAGACAGTGAAGTTGATGTTTTTTAATGACACCCTAAAAAAAAGGATTTACTTACCTTCAGAACTAATTATGACTAGTCCCCGAAGCCGCGGCGAAAGGTCGGCGGCGCGCCGGTGAAAAATAAACAGAGGCGCGCCGCCAAGCTCTGATCAGCGCGCTGACGCCGCCGCTGATACTTACGGAGGTGGCGTCACTAATACGCCGCCATTTTTTCTCTTTTTTTCTTACCGATATCGACTTTCGGGCTTCAACCTTCATCCCGGCTGATCTGTTTCTTAAAGATAAAAACTGTCATCTTGGGCTCGTCATCAGTGTTTCCCCTTCTACTTATTTCGGCAGTAGAATACTTATTTTTGAACTTTTCTACTTCCAAATATTACATCTACTTACTCTCTACTTATTTTTGAAAGCATCTACTCAAGGTTGCCACGGGTAGTACCAAAGTACTATTTTAATACTATTTTTTTTTATCAAAGATGTACTTTCTGAGAAAACAGTACTTTTCGAATACTTTTCAAAAAGTATTCTTTACCCGTAAAAAATTAACGATTTCCGGTAATTTTGTTGACAAACATTCGTGTAACAGAAAGTAACGCATAACATATTAACCTAGCAATAGCATCTTTATTTATCGATTATTCTCTTGTCTTGTGATGCTGAAGACGCTTTTAGATGCTGAAGACATTAATATATTACAGGACAAGTTAGAGACAAACAGGCCAGACGGTAGACAGCATTTAGATCCATATAGTATATATTCAGTTTTAGTCATAAGAAGAATAATCGACCAGATAGACCAAACATAGGTAAATATTATTTGAAAAGTATAGGCTATAAAAATTATAAGAAATTATCTTAAAATAAAATATTATAACATAGGTAATTCATTATTTAAATACTGGGGGAAGGGGTACTCTCAATACACTGTCGTAAAATCAAATATCTTAAAACCAGCAATTATATAGGATACAGCTGTTTGTCTTGTTGATGAATGTTTTGAAAAATATTTTGAACATTATTTAACCAGATAAAATTATTGCTGCTCTATATTCTTGAAGTGTTTTTGGTACTTGTCTAATATACCAAAACCAGTCGAGAATTTGTAACGCAAAAATCTAGTCAAGCAGCTTCTATAACCTGAGAATTGCTATTTTGCGATAAGTAAACAGGGGTTTCTCACGCTATGAACAATATTCCTTTGGGGTCGAATGGAACACACAGGTCCCTCGGGTAGGTTCGGTTACTTCTTTCCTATATGCTCTGATTTACGCCCCCCCCCCTAATACGCAAATATATAGCCCAAATTTTTTTTTCTAAACTATTGAACTTTCATCATATTGTTTAATTTAATTAGCAGTATTCAAACTTCACTTCTCGAGGGGTTGTTGTGTAACAGACAAGTACCGTGTTTTTCTCGACATTTGCCTTTTATCGGAGTTTTTTAATATTTTCTTGTTTAACCGTTTACCCTAATCCTTCCCTTACTTAATCCGTGAATATTAGGTATCAGTGGCGTAAATTTGAGTACGGGCTACCCCCCCCCCCCTCCTTTGATTCTTTGCCTCTATAGACTTTGAAAAAACTGCTTTGAGGGTTTGTTTTATTTAAAAATGCAGTACTTATGAATTATACGAGAAACACTCGAGAAGTGAAATTTGGTGGTACTGGTGCATTATACGTCATCCACCGCTATAGACTGTACAAGGATATACTACACGAAAACCAGACAAACGGGTATTTGCTAGATAAATTGATCGCAAAGCGTGGTTCCTCTTTGAGTTTACAATGTCTAAACTATTGTTTCTTGGGGTTTAGGAGGGGGGAGGTACCTAGGTTAGGTTAGGTATTTAATATATGCTATGCTTTACCTCCATCTCCTCCTAATGTGCAAATATATAGCCCAAATTTATTTCTAAACTATTTTATATTCATCCTATTTTATTTCATTAGCATTAACCAAACTTGGCTTCTTTCGTGGGTACCGTAAGCACAAGTACCAGTTTGGTTAATACTAATGAAATTTCTGGGTACGACCATGTAGAGGACTGATTAATTGTTCAAAAATTTGATTGAATGATTAAATATTTAAAAAATTTAAGTCTTTCTCCAACCCCGATAGCTAAAAAAAAGATATAATGTTCTTGGACGTTAGTCGAATGCAAATTAGGAGACGAGGCGTTTCCTACTCCCTGGCACCGACTGGCGCTCACCGGTGCCGGCAGAATTTCATAAAAAAATTGTTACATCACAGATTTTTATGTATCACCAGCTGTAAACCCCGGCCCAGCACTGGCCATCACGGGGCACTCATTTTACACCAACATATCAATTAGGTCATCCCTCGTCAAGATGTTGTTTCAATGTTATGCATCTTTTCTAGGTGAAAAATGGAGACCCAGTAACCGAAACAGTTTGCCAGTGTGCCTGCATTACTCTTTTCAATTTCCCTGGACAAATCCAAGAAGTCAGCAGCGTGGAACTTTTTTGGTGGCCTACTTCTGAAGAAAAACGAGATTACTAAGGAGGTGGATAAAGACTATTTTTATTGCAAGCTGTGTTTACGAAAGGCAGAGAAGGATGCCCTGTTCAAAGACATTTACCGAGGTTTGGCAAAATACAAGAGGAAAGTAAGCACGGGAAACTTGATCACACATCTCAAGGTGAACCACGAAGGAGAGGAAGAGACAAAGCGAGCCTTCAAGCTTGAGATGAAAAAAGACTCACTGACACAAAGAAGAAGCCCATTTGCAGCATTATATGGGACCCCAAGGTCCTATGCTAGTATGGATTCAGATGCAAAGTATGTTCTTGGCAGAGATCTTGCTTTGCTGTGTGCACAGGATAACCTTCTCTTCAATATTGTAAATTGAAGAAGTTTTTCACAGTTTTGTGCAAAGTATGATATTGTTGTAGGTGCAGAAGACGTGCCAAGTGAAAGAAACATTGCCATTTCCTGCTTGCAGGACATATATGATGCAACGTTCACAACAGTGAAAAAGATCATTGGCAACAGGGCAGAGTTTAGAAGTGGAGTTATGGCTATGGATATCTGGACGATAGCCACCGTCATCTTAGCTATCAGTGTCACAGACTCATGTACATCACTTCCAATTTTGAGATGAAGAATATAACTTTTTCAACCAACTGCTTTGGTGATGAGCGACATACAGCTGACAACATTAGAAAAGAATATCGTGCCTGTATTAAGCTTTTTGACATTGTAGGAAGGGACATAACTGTAGTGCGTGATAGAGGTGTAAACGTAGTAAGAGCCTGTACAATTCTGGATGTGAAGTCAAGAGATTGTGTTGCACATGGGCTTCACAATCTGATTACAGTTGATGGAGTGTCAAAAGTTGCAAAAGTTTGTTCTTTGGTGAAAAAGGCTCGACTTATTGTCAAAGCCTTGACTTACAGAGGCTCTGATTTAAGCTAGAAATCCGAAGCCTTTTTTGCAATCGAAGAACTGAGCGAGTTTGATCAGGTTTTAGATGCAGATTCAGAGATGCCCATTGTTCATGTGGCCGAGAAAATACCCTGTAGTGGAAGAAATGACAATTGCAGGATGCTCAAAAGAGATCTTCCCACGCGGTGGAACGCCACTTAAACAATGTTGGAAAGTATTTTAATCCATAAACCTGTTGTATCGACTCTACTACTACTAACAACTCACCGCAGCACCAATCCGCCTGAGGCCAACACAGCTACGCACGCTTCTCCTCTGCCCCAATTTATTCAAAGCCTCCCTTTTTACACCCGCCCACGAAGTTCCCATTTCCTTTAAATCTTTCTTTTTGACGTCCTCCCACCCCAGACGGGGACGACCTGCTTTCCGTTTAGCCCTAGATGGTTGGCCGAAAAGAACAATCTTTGGCAATCTGTCATCCTTCATCCGCACAACATACCCTAACCACCTCAACCTTTCTTTCATTATAGCCCTAGAGAGCGGTATTGAAACACATTTTTCGTATAGCTCTATTGTTTGAAATACGGTCAGTCAGCCGGGTACCCAGAACAATCTTTAAGCAATTTCTCTGGAAGACATCTACCAAATCTTCATCCACTTTTCGGAGCGTCCATGCTTCAGAGCCATATTTGACCACTGTCATCACTGTAACTTCTAATATTCTAATCTTGGTTTCCAGACTTATCTTCCCATTCTTCCAAACTTTTTTTTAACTGTGAAAAAACACCTTGAGCCTTGACTATTCTACTTTTTACGTCTTCACTGCTCCCACCATCTTTACTAATAATACTACCAAGGTAAGTGAAGCTGCCCACCTGATCAATCTTTTCATTACCTAACGTCACCTTTTCATTTTAACTCATTCCTAGCCTCATTGACTTAGTCTTCCTAACATTAATTTTCAAACCAATTCTAGCACCCTGAACTCGCAAAACCTCTAAGACTTCATTCATTTTGTTCACACTTTCATCTAGGATGCTTAAATCATCAGCATAATCCAAGTCCAGGAGACCTTTTCCTCCCCATTTGATTTCGTGGTCTCCCATTGCCTTTCCTGTGCTCCTTAAAACAAAGTCCATCAAAATAATCCATATAAAGGGGGATAGAACACAACCCTGCTTAGCTCCTGATTTATTACAAACCCAGCTGCTAACCTCATTTCCTACCTTAACCGCAGCAGTGTTATTCTCTTACATAACACTAATCACTTTAATGTATTTGTCTGGTATACCATACAAGGATAAAACCTTTACTAAAGCTCTTCTATCAACAGAATCGAACGCTTGCTCATAATCTATAACACTGAAGACCAATGGTGTTTGAAAACTCAGGCACTTCTCAATTATTAGCCTAAGAATGAAAATTTGGTCGACACATCCTCTATCTTTTCTAAAACCGCACTGCTCTTCTCTTAAAACTTTGTCTACGGCATCTCTCAGTCTAAAAAGTATCATATTACTAAGTAATTTACTACCTACAGAGACCAAAACTAATGCCTCGATAATTACCACACTCACTTTTATCACCTTTCTTATAAAGTGGCTTAACCCTCTCGCGGGTGAATTTCCAATTTTTGAGATAAACTGACAGGACAAAGTTCTCCCCTATGTAGAAAAATACGTAGATTTCAGATATGTATTCAGAAACTGACAAAAAAGGATAAAAAGGTAAAATATGCTACTGTCCACATATGGGGACGCCGCCCAGAAAACACTCTTTTGAAAGGCTTATCCGACACTATGAAAGTTCTCGAAACATTCAGGGCACAATGCGACTTTGCATTTTTTGCGGATGAATCTCGTTTTACTCGTGCAGTTCTTGTCCTGGCATCGAGAAGCGTTATTTTTGTCGGACTTGCCATGCCAATGGCCACTCAGACCATCAAGTCGGATCTCGTTTGGGACAACAATGACAGTCCTTTTCTTGACAAAGCCGATTTTTGAAGACCGACCAGGGCTTGTTCTCATCCGCATCATCCCTTTGTTCGTCATAGCTACTGCAACAGACCCTTTGAAATGGGGGAGATCAAGTGTGCCGACAGGGTAGGTTCTTCTGTAGAGAATCCAAGCGTTGACAACAGCAACATCAAGGAAATGGTGGAAAAGGCGCATGTAGCAACGTTTGTTTCGAAAGTAGTTTTTGTAAAGTGAAGTCAGCGAATCCACCAAATCCACGCCTCCCATACACTTATTATGTTCCTTCATTGCGTATGGCCTTTCAACCGCCACTTTCCATTTCGCTGTGCTGCACCATCTCTGGACACTGTCAGTTGGGGCATAACCAGCGAAGGATGAACAAATATTTATGAGATTGTTGTCTTTCCAGCGTAAAACCGTCACTCCTTCAGCAGACGTAGCAAACGAGTAAAAGACGTAGCAAAAGAGGTTCCTCACTTTTCCTTTTTCATTTCGACTTCTGTTATTAGCTTAGGTGCAGCATCTCCAAGTCGATTTGCGCGAAGGGTTCCAACACTATAAATCTTTTCCTTTGCTAATGCTTCCACCAGAGATACCGAGGTAAAAAAGTTGTCAAAATACACTTTAGCGTTTGTGTTTTCGACGCCACGAGTGAGTTTCACAACCACGTCTCCTCCTAACTCGTACGCTGGTGGGTTGCGGTTGGCACCGCTGCCTTGATATGGCTCAAAATCATACACATATCCTGAGACTCCAGCCCGAACCCAAATTTTGAAACCCCACTTAGTTGGTTTAGATGCCATATACTGCTTGAGGCTGCTTCTTCCCTTGAAGGCGACCATCATCTCGTCTATTGAACTGTATTTTCCGTCGGCCACTGCTGCTTTGAAAGAGTTGCGCAACATCTGCAAAAATGGGCGGATCTTGTTGTATTTGTCAGTAGTGAAATGTAAACATTCTCTGATGTTTTTGATCCTTTTGCTTGAAATATAATCAGCAATCTGAGGGAGACTCAGGCTATTTGACCAGTAGTTTTCAATTCTTGGGTATCGAACATAGCTCATTATCAGAAGGCATCCAACATAGATGCGTCGTTCTGCTGATGTCAAATTCAACTCATACCCTTTTTTTGACAATGCGTAAGCGTTAGACGCCCTGACGACCATTGCAAGAAATTCGTCGGAAAGAAGTCCCTCAAATAAATTGACAGGATCCGACTCGTTGCTGAGATTGAGCAAGACCCGACCATCACCGGTGAATGGAGGAACCGACTCTGCTAGAGGATTATTGGCATTGGCTCTTCAAATACGTCGTCTGGTCTTGACCGGTTTAGACTTCGGGTTGTCTCGTGGAACTTTGGTTTTGGCTGCAATCCTACTGTTAGACTGTGAAGGAGTGGTTTGTGATGTTCCATCTGAAACTGAACTGTTGACACAAGGGTATGCTTGCGACGTCGCAAAAGTAGCAGAACTATTGGGCTCCATGCTTGGGCTTTTCCTTTTCCTCGCATAAGTTCTAGCAACACGCTGGAGAGATGGTTCCGTTCGATCAGGTTCCGCTACCTCGTGGTCTACACTGTCTTCGTCTGTAGCTCTCTCTTACGTATCTCTAGCCGCTGGGCTCGATCCGGTAGCAAGTTAGACGTCCTCTTCTTTACATGGAGGCTGCCCAGTGGGATATCTGCCGTCTTCTTCGTCGGAGGAAAGATCTGATTGGTCTGAATCGATTCGATTGTCACTATCGTCTTCAAACATGATTTTCATGATTTCTTCATCATGCCTGATTTTTTGCCGACTCATCTGTAAAGAACAGAAGCTTTACTAGTTTGCGAGCACAAGGTACAAGCGGTGACAAATGAACAGTAGTGTTACCTGTGGCAACAGTAGGGTTACTAGTGTTAACTACGGAAACTATACGGAACGAAAACTATACAGAAAGCTGGCGCTAATGGGCAATGTCCTCATGTGGGGACAGAAGGAAAATAGATGGCTCAACTGTATGAAATATTCAGAAGTTGAAAAAATTACTCTAACACACTTCTAAGGGTATGAATTCTCTGAGAAAATATTCCCGGCTTCCCCAGGTCAGCGATAATGTCTATAAAATAAAGAAAAAGTGGAATTACCTTGCAAATCCTTGATAAACTCAAATTACAATTTTCTGCTAAAATGGCAGGAAGAAAGCACAGCTTATCCGGTAGACGGCTCTTCAGGGACGTTTATGGAAGAGTTGGTAATCAGATGGCACCAGGAAACATATGTTAAAAGCTCAACTTTGGGTAAAGAGGGGGTTACAATTAAGTGTCCTCAAAACCAACCAGCGCCCGCGAGAGGGTTAATTAAGGTTTTCCTAAAATCATTAGGTACTTCCCCTTTTTCAAAAATCAAATTCATAGTCATCAGTAACTTATTTCTAACCTCAGAGCCACCATATTTATAAAACTCATTTAACACCCTATCAGCACCTGGAGCCTTAATAGTCTTTAATCCTTTTAGTACTGTTACTCAGTCCTCCTCCCAAAACAAATCTTCATTCACATCCAAGGTAGCACACACGTGTTCATGTACTTCTAAGTTTTTTCCTGCAACTCTCTCTCGGTTAATCAAGTTCTCAAGTCTCTATTTAGTTTTTTCCTTATCGCTAATTGCGACCCCAGTCCTATCTTTAACTGTGACACGTCTGGATTGACTCCTCCCTCTCAATTTGTTAACATGCCAGCACAATATTTTACTATTATGCCCTCTAGCTGCATCTTCCAGATCCTCGGCAATTTTATCCATGGCCTCCACTTCACACCTCCTTAGTTCATATTTTAATACTTTCTCCACTTTCTTTACATTGCTTTTGTTTTCTTATGATCTATGACTCAAATAATTCTTGTACAAGTCCTTTCTCCTTTCTATTAAACATAAAACTTTTTTACTAATATTCTTAGCTGCATGTCTAGCTTTCTTCCTTAATACACCTTCAGCAACTTCATAAATTATTTTTCTAAACTTATTCCAACCATCTTCCACATTATCAAATTTTAAACTCTCAAGTTTAGTACTCAACTGTTCCTGGAAAGTTTCTCTTAAATTCTAATCCTGGAGTCTACTAACATCATAACTTCCCGGCAGGTAGTTACCCTTCCGATATTTCAGCTTTAAATTAACCCTTGACACTACTAGATGGTGATCTTTACTTTTAACATCAATAACAGCACTCCTATGTACCCTAGTATCTTGTATTGATCCTGCCAGTCTTCGGTTTACTATAACATAATCAATCAGGTTTGCTGTCTTACCATCACATGAATGGCATGTTAACTTATGAGCCATTTTATGACCAAACACCGTTTTGGTTATAACTAAATTGTCATGCCTACAAAATTACAAAAGTCTGTATCCATTACTGTTTTCTTTTCCTACGCCAAATTTACCTAGGCTGGGATACCATCTATCCCTATTTTTACCAACTTGGGCGTTAAAATCTCCCAGTAATAACATCATATTTCTACCTGGGACCTTGTCTATTTGCTCCTGTAACTGTAAGTAAAATTCATCTGAGTCACTAGTATCTCCTTCAGTCGGTTCTACAGGGGTATACTACTGTCAAATTGGCAAACCTGACTTACTTCTGGACGAAAATGATCTCGAGTTTATGACTGCCCTTTGTAAGCTGCTTTCTGCTTTTCTTAGTACAGTTTAAGCAATTGAAGGTGAGACTTTTCGAAACTGAACGTTGCTTTGTTATGCAGAGGAATATTCGAGGCACACATTGAAGGAAAGGGGAGTGAAACATCCCCAATAACAGAACCCAAGCAAAACTCGAGGACAAGGTTTGATAAGCATTTCCCTCAACACAATTTGATGGTGTCAGCAGCGCTATTGGATTTTGAGACCTTTAGACTAAAGTAAATTGATGATCATCTCCTTTAATCGTCTCAGAACCGACGAGATTTCCTCTTTGACATTATCAAAAAAGTATGAAAGAAAATGAGCTCAAAGAATTCGTTGAAGAGATTGGTGATGAGAAAAATGTGGGTGCAGCTGGTTTTAGCACCGCTAATGCACAAGAGACAGAAAATGAAAACCTGAGTGACGTGGAAATTCCGAGTGATGCTGAGGCACCATCAGAACCAATTGTAAAAAGACTCTATTCATCTGATGGCATTGAGAAAATGTCAATTAAAAAAAAGAATTACTGCAACAGATGAACGGTCAGGATGTTAATTCACTTGCAGAACAGGAAGAGATCAACTTGACGATCCGGCGTCAGGTTGATCTTTATTTCTCGTTGGATGCTGAAGCCAACCGGATGGATTTATTTGAAAATGAAAACCAGACGTTAACCTTCTGGAAAAAATACAAACATCAGATCCCGTGGGTGGCAGTTTACGCTCGTCAAGTTTTGGCTGTACCAGCCACGAGAGCACCAGCTGAACGGCTTTTTAAGACGACAGGACTGATAGTGACTGCAAAAAGATCAATGCCGGCTCCAAGTAGAGTGAAAAAACTCACTTTTATCCATGGCAACAATAAACTTGTTCAGAGTTTAATCTCTAAAATAACCTTTTGAATTTAAGCCATGGTATCTGGCGTGTATACAGTGTTTTTTTTTTGCTGTTGTTGCTTATTTTTTTTTACTTCCTTTTTGTATGTATTTGATGAACAGAAGGTGTTTGAACTTCAAACTTTGAAAGTTATGCACACATTAGCCTAGATCATTAACAAGAAGTAAATGACTAAACATGGGATTTTATAGGAACGATGTGATGCTAAACATAAACACAATATAGGTTTCCCTGGGTCTAGCGGGTAAAAAGGATAATTCTACTTGGTCTTATTGACGGTGAACATAAAAAATTTCCGAACGGCCCAACAAATTCCTGTTTTGTCATATTGTTCTTGTATGTTTTTAGACAACCATTTAAAAATCCGTATTAAAATCAAATTGAGGTTGAACGTGCTTGGTGAAGTTGACTTTTTATTATTATTTTTAATATAAAAAATCGGCGCGCCGTGGCGCGCCACCGGTCATAAATCGGTGGCGCGCCACCGCCGATACTAAATCACATATTCACCGCCGTCATATCGGCGTGGCGTGGCTTCGAGGACTAATTGTGACAGTAAAGATATAGGAATTTTCGTCAAGACCTTACTTTATGATAATTCGTCGCTAAAGTTTAGTGAGTTGGTATTTGAATGGGTATAATCATTTAAGAAATACTCGGTTTTTTAGATATGCCAACATAATCAGAATTACTAAAATGATTTTTAGGTCATCATTTCAAACTTTCAGGGGACCACTGAAGGGTCATCGAGTAAATTCTGTTCCTAGAGATGCCTAATTCCCTTTTTGCCTAAATGTAAGCAAGTATATATTCAAACATTTTATTCACGCTCCAAGTGTTTTTGTAATAAATAGGTGAGATGCCAACTCCTTAGTCTCCCTATTGTAAGGCTATTCAAAACAAACTGCTACAGCTTAAGGGAGGCTTGGAGAAAATCTCCGCCTCCATATTGATAGACCTTTCACAAAAAGTTGGGAAAACTTGGGCCTAAGAATTTTTGAAGGTTCAGGCGTCTTCAAAGGATTTTTTTTTATGATTCGAATTACCCTTCAAACTTGACTAATCACCAAGTGGAGATCTATCAGTTTTTTTTTTTTATTTCTTAAGTATATTAAAAGGTTAGCTCTTCTCATACATTTTTTTTATCACTAGAGACGGCTTCGCGGTGGGTCTTACCAAAACACCTACTTCCCTTTGTGTCTCTCATTCACTGACTATGTATTATCCTCATTGTTGTTTTGTCCCTTTGATTTTTTTTTCTGTATTCTTTATTTCTTATTCAAAACTATGGATTCTACAAATAAAATGTTTTGATTTTGGATATCCCTAGATAAAATTCAGCCACTTTACTTGTGATTGAACTGGAAATTCAATTTTTCACATTTATAGTGAATAGATCATGCACCTAACAAAAAAATTTAAGTAAATACAGCAAAGGACGCAAAATGAAATGCTATTAACAAAAGAAGAAACTTAGTGCTTACCTTTAATTTCAAAGATATTTATTGATTCTAATAACTTAAAGCAACAGAGAATTAACAAAGGATCATGTTTGGAAGCATTATAATAAGAAAACATCTTTAGGTTGTGATAAACTTTAAAATTGGCAGAAATGAACAAAACCGGCAAAGACCAAAACTTAGCGGCAAAGAATAAAACCGGCATTAAAGTTTAAATATGGACCCTGTGCTCTCTTTCATGAACTTAAACGGCAGGTTTGCCGCCGGCGACACTTTAATGTCACTTTTGACACTTCTTTTTAAATAGCACTTTTTGGGACACCCGACACTATTAGGACGCTTCTTAGCGAAAGTGGCACTTTTTTTGCTAAGTGGTACTATTTTACAAAAAAGATTTTTTTCAGACAAAAAACCGGAAAGAAAACTGTCAATGTAGATATGCATCGATATCCTTTTTCTGTCAGTTAAGATTGTTATCTTAACTCCGCGCTAGGCAATTATTGGATGCAAGAATCTTTTTGTGCGGTGAAAAACATAAACGTGTTTGCCTCTATCTATGTGTGAGAAATTTTTATATTCTTATCACTGATAAGCGAAAATCATCCAATGATCTTCGGTATGAAATACTTGGCAATGAAGAGGACAGAGATAGACATGTAACTGTAATGTGGTGGAAAAGCCTTCAGTTGTTTTTAGTTGTTTAGTTCAACTATTTTGTTTCGAAATAATTTGCAGGCTCATTGACGATAAGTCAGTCAGGCAGTTGCAAATCTTGAGAGGGTCCGAATTCAATTTTTATGTTTTATTAGTTTAGGGTGGACTACAATTCAAAGAAGAGAAGAGCAAGGAAAGCTAAGAGTGTATTTTTGCGCCCCTATGTTAATAGCTGTTACTATGTTAACCAGTCACTGTGCCAGTGACTGCTTAACTTTGCGCATTATGACATCGATTTTGGTGACTGGAGCTTTTGAAGCCCAGTGACAGAAAAGCTCACTGGTGACATTACACAACGACTCAGCAACGCAAAAACATCCAATGAGCTCACTGGTGTCCCACAAAAATATCTAGTGACTGGGCCAGTGAAGCAAAAATGCGCTCTAACATTTCCGTTCATATTTTTATATTTTTTCTTTGAACTCTTGGCAATGGACAAATGAATATTCATACATAACCATCATTCTAAAAAAAAGTTATACCAAAACTTTCATTATGGGTCATGGTTAAGCCTTAGAGAAGTCATAGTTTGATGATGTGTTTGTATATATATGCGTATGGCCTTTCAACCGCCACTTTCCATTTCGCTGTGCTGCACCATCTCTTGACACTGTCAGTTGGGGCATAACCAGCGAAGGATGAACAAACATTTACGAGATTGTTGTCTTTCCAGCGTAAAACCGTCACTCTTTCAGCAGACGCAGCAAACAACGAGGTTCCTTGCTTTTTCTTTTTCATTTAGACTTCTGTTATTAGCTTAGGTGCAGCATCTCCAAGTCGATTTGCGCGAAGGGTTCCAACACTATAAATCTTTTCCTTTGCTAATGTTTCCACCAGAGATACCGAGGTAAAAAAGTTGTCGAAATACACTTTAGCGTTTGTGTTTTCGAGGCCACGAGTGAGTTTCACAACCAGGTCTCCTCCTAACCCGTACGCTGGTGGGTTGCGGTTGGGACCGCTGCCTTGATATGGCTCAAAATCATACACATATCCTGAGACTCCAGCCCAAACCCAAATTTTGAAACCCCACTTAGTTGGTTTAGATGACATAACTACTTGAGGCTGCTTCTTCCCTTGAAGGTGACCATTACCTCGTCTAATGAACTGTATTTTCCGTCGGCCATTGCTGCTTTGAAAGAGTTGCGCAACATCTCCAAAAATGAGTGGATCTTGTTGTATTTTTCAGTAGTGAAATGTAAACATTCTCTGATTTTTTTGATGCTTTTGCTTGAAATATAATCAGCAATCTGAGGGAAACTCAGGCTATTTGACCAGTAGTTTTCAATTCTTGGGTATCGAACATAGTTCATTATCAGAAGGCATCCAACATAGATGCGTAGTTCTGCTGATGTCAAATTAGACTCATACCCTTTTTTTGACAATGTGTAAGCGTTAGACTCCCTGACGACCATTGCAAGAAATTCGTCGGAAAGAAGTCCCTCAAATAAATCGACAGGATCCGACTCGTTGCTGAGATTGAGCAAGACCCGACCATCACCGGTGAACGGAGGAACCGACTCTGCTAGAGGATTATCGGCATTGGCTCTTCAAATACGTCGTCTGGCCTTGACCGGTTTAGACTTCGGGTTGTCTCGTGGAACTTTGGTTTTGGCTGCAATCCTACTGTTAGACTGTGAAGGAATGGTCTGTGATGTTCCATCTGAAACTGAACTGTTGACACAAGGGTATGCTTGCGACGTCGCAAAAGAAGCAGAACTATTGGGCTCCATGCTTGGGCTTTTCCTTTTCCTCGCATAAGTTCTAGCAACACGCTTGAGAGATGGTTCCGTTCGATCAGGTTCCGCTACCTCGTGGTCTACACTGTCTTCGTCTGTAGCTCTCTCTTACGTATCTCTAGCCGCTGGGCTCAATCCGGTAGTAAGTTAGACGTTCTCTTCTTCACATGGAGGCTGCCAAGTGGGATATCTGCCATCTTCTTTGTCGGAGGAAACATCTGATTGGTCTGAATCGATTCCATTGTCACTATCGTCTTCAAACATAATTTTCATAATATCTTTATCATGCCTGATTTTTAGCCGACTCATCTATAAAGAACGGAAGCTTTACTAGTTTGCGAGCACAAGGTACAAGCAGGGACAAAAAAAAAGAAGTGTTGCCTGTGGCATCAGTAGTGTTACTAGTGTTACCTACGGAAACTGTACGGAACGAAAACTATACAGGCAATGTCCTCATGTGGGGACAGAAGGAAAATAAATGGCTCAACTGTATGAAATATTCAGAAGTTGAAAAAATTACTTTAACACACTTCTAAGGGTATGAATTCTCTGAGAAAATATTCCCGGCTTCCCCAGGTCAGCGATAATGTCTATAAAATAAAGAAAAAGTGGAATTACCTTGCAAATCCTTGATAAACTCAAATTACAATTTTCTGCTAAAATGGCAGGAAGAAAGCACAGCTTATCCGGTAGACGGCTCTTCAGGGACGTTTATGGAAGAGTCGGTAATCAGATGGCACCAGGAAACATATGTTAAAAGCTCAACTTTGGGTAAAGAGGGGGTTACAATTAAGTGTCCTCAAAACCAACCAGCGCCCGCGAGAGGGTTAATTAAGGTTTTCCTAAAATCATTAGGTACTTCCCCTTTTTCAAAAATCAAATTCATAATCTTCAATAACTTATTTCTAACCTCAGAGACACCATATTTAAGAAACTCATTTACCACCCTATCAGCACCTGGACCCTTATTATTCTTTAATCCTTTTAGTAATGTTGCTCATTCCTCCTCCCAAAACAAATCTTCCTTCACATCCAAGGTATCACAAACGGTTTCATTTACCTCTAAATTTTTTACTGCAACTCTATCTCGGTTAAGCAAGTTCTCAAGTCTCTCTTTAGTTTTTTCCTTATTACTAATTGTGGCCCCGTTCCTGTCTTTAACTGGTACAAGTCTGGATTGACTACTCCCTCTCAATTTGTTATCAAGACAGTACAATATTTTACTATTATGCCGTCAAGCTGAATCTTCCAGATCCTCGGCAATTTTATCCATGGCCTCCACTTCACACCTCCTTAATTCATATTTTAATACTTTCTCCACTTTCTTTACATTTCTTTTGTTTTCATACGATCTATCACTCAGTTAATTCTTGTAAAAGTCCTGTCTCCTTTCTATTAAACATAAAACTTTTTCACTAATATTCTTAGCTGCAGTTCTAGCTTTCTTCCTTAATACACCTTCAGCAACTTCATAAATTATTTTTCTAAACTTATTCCAACCATCTTCCACATTATCAAATTTTAAACTCTCAAGTTTAGTACTCAACTGTTCCTGGAAAGTTTCTCTTAAATTCTAATCCTGGAGTTTACTAACATCATAACTTCCCGGGAGGTAGTTACCCTTCCGATATTTCAGCTTTAAATTAACCCTTGACACTACTAGATGGTGATCTTTACTTTTAACATCAATAACAGCACTCCTATGCACCCTAGTATCTTGTATTGATCCTGCCAGTCTTCGGTTTACTATAACATAATCAATCAGGTTTGCTGTCTTACCATCACATGAATGGCATGTTAACTTATGAGCCATTTTATGACCAAACACCGTTTTGGTTATAACTAAATTGTCATACCTACAAAATTACAAAAGTCTGTATCCATTACTGTTTTCTTTTCCTACGCCAAATTTACCTAGGCTGGGATACCATCTATCCCTATTTTTACCAACTTGGGCGTTAAAATCTCCCAGTAATAACATCATATTTCTACCTGGGACCTTGTCTATTTGCTCCTGTAACTGTAAGTAAAATTCATCTGAGTCACTAGTATCTCCTTCAGTCGGTTCTACAGGGGTATACTACTGTCAAATTGGCAAACCTGATTTAGTTCTGGACGAAAATGATCTCGAGCTCATGACTGCCCTTTGTAAGCTGCTTTCTGCTTTTCTTAGCAAGCAATTGAAGGTGAGATCTTTCCGACATTGAACGTTGCTTTGTTATGTAGAGGAATGTTAAAGGCACAGATGGAAGAAAAGGGCGATGAAATTTCCCCAATAGTAGAGCTCAAGCAAAACTTGAGGGCCAAGTTTGATCAGCGTTTCCCTCGAGACGATTTGATGGTGTCAGCAGCGCTATTGGATTGTGAGAATCTTAAAGTATCTTAAAAGGTTAGCTCTTCTCATACATTTTTTTTTATCACTAGAGACGGCTTGGCGGTGGGTCTTACCAAAACACCTACTTCCCTTTGTGTCTCTCATTCACTGACTATGTATTATCCTCATTGTTGTTTTGTCCCTTTGATTTTTATTTTTCTGTATTCTTTATTTCTTATTCAAAACTATGGATTCTACAAATAAAATGTTTTGATTTTGGATATCCCTAGATAAAATTCAGCCACTTTACTTGTGATTGAACTGGAAATTCAATTTTTCACATTTATAGTGAATAGATCATGCACCTAACAAAAAAATTGAAGTAAATACAGCAAAGGACGCAAAATGAAATGCTATTAACAAAAGAAGAAACTTAGTGCTTACCTTTAATTTCAAAGATATTTATTGATTCTAATAACTTAAAGCAACAGAGAATTAAAAAGGATCATGTTTGGAAGCATTATAATAAGAAAACATCTTTAGGTTGTGATAAACTTTAAAATTGGCAGAAATGAACAAAACCGGCAAAGACCAAAACTTAGCGGCAAAGAATAAAACCGGCATTAAAGTTTAAATATGGACCCTGTGCTCTCTTTCATGAACTTAGTCGGCAGGTTTGCCGCCGGCGACACTTTAATGTCACTTTTGACACTTTTTTTTAAATAGCACTTTTTGGGACACCTGACACTATTAGGACGCTTCTTAGCGAAAGTGGCACTTTTTTTGCTAAGTGGCACTATTTTGCAAAAAAGATTTTTTTCAGACAAAAAACCGGAAAGAAAACTGTCAATGTATATATGCATCGATATCCTTTTTCTGTCAGTTAAGATTCTTATCTTAACTCCGCGCTCGGCAATTATTGGATGCAAGAATCTTTTTGTGCGGTGAAAAACATAATCGTGTTTGCCTCTATCTATGTGTGAGAAGTTTTTATATTCTTATCACTGATAAGCGAAAATCATCCAATGATCTTCGGTATGAAATACTTGGCAATGAAGAGGACAGAGATAGACATGTAACTGTAATGTGGTGGAAAAGCCTTCAGTTGTTTTTAGTTGTTTAGTTCAACTATTTTGTGTTGTTGAAATAATTTGTAGGCTCATTGACGATAAGTCAGTCAGGCAGTTGCAAATCTTGAGAGGGTCCGAATTCAATTTTTATGTTTTATTAGTTTAGGGTGGACTACAATTCAAAGAGCAGAAGAGCAAGGAAAGCTAAGAGTGTATTTTTGCGCCCCTATGTTAATAGCTGTTACTATGTTAACCAGTCACTGGGCCAGTGTTTGCTTAACTTTGTGCATTATGACATCGATTTTGGTGACTGGAGCTTTTGAAGCCCAGTGACAGAAAAGCTCACTGGTGACATTACACAACGACTCAGCAACGCAAAAACATCCAATGAGCTCACTGGTGTCCCACAAAAATATCTAGTGACTGGGCCAGTGAAGCAAAAATGCGCTCTAAAATTTCCGTTCATATTTTTATATTTTTTCTTTGAACTCTTGGCAATGGACAAATGAATATTCATACATAACCATCATTCTAAAAAAAAATTATACCAAAACTTTCATTATGGGTCATGGTTAAGCCTTAGAGAAGTCATAGTTTGATGATGTGTTTGTATATATATATATATATATATATATATATATATATATATATATATATATATATATATATATATATATATATATATATATATATATATATATATATATATATATATATATATATATATATATATATATATATATATATATATATATATATATATTTTTATATATATATATATATATATATATATATATATATATATATATATATATATATATATATATATATATATATATATATATATATATATATATATATATATACGGAAACGTGTTACCTACGGAAACTATACGGAACGAAAACTATACAGAAAGCTGGCGCTAATGGGCAATGTCCTCATGTGGGGACAGAAGGAAAATAAATGGCTCAACTGTATGAAATATTCAGAAGTTGAAAAAATTACTTTAACACACTTCTAAGGGTATGAATTCTCTGAGAAAATATTCCCGGCTTCCCCAGGTCAGCGATAATGTCTATAAAATAAAGAAAAAGTGAAATTACCTTGCAAATCCTTGATAAACTTAAATTACAGTTTTCTGCTAAAATGGCAGGAAGAAAGCACAGCGTATCCGGTAGACGGCTCTTCAGGGACGTTTATGGAAGAGTTGGTAATCAGATGGCACCAGGAAACATATGTTAAAAACTCAGCTTTGGGTAAAGAGGGGATTACAATTAAGTGTCCTCAAAACAAACCAGCGCCCGCGAGAGGGTTAATTAAGGTTTTCCTAAAATCATTAGGTACTTCCCCTTTTTCAAAAATCATATTCATCATCTTCAATAACTTATCTCTAACCTCAGAGCCACCATATTTAAAAAACTCATTTACCACCCTATCAGCACCTGGACCCTTATTATTCTTTAATCCTTTTAGTACTGTTGCTAATTCCTCCTCCCAAAACAAATCTTCATTCACATCCAAGGTATCACAAACTTTTTCATTTTCTTCTAAATTTTTTCCTGCAACTCTATCTCGGTTAAGCAAGTTCTCAAGTCTCTCTTTAGTTTTTTCCTTATCGCTAATTGCGACCCCATTCCTATCTTTAACTGGGACAAGTCTGGATTGACTACTCCCTCTCAATTTGTTAACATGCCAGTACAATATTTTACTATTATGCCCTCTAGCTGCATCTTCCAAATCCTCAGCAATTTTATCCATGGCCTCCACTTCACACCTCCTTAGTTCATATTTTAATACTTTCTCCACTTTCTTTACATTTCTTTTGTTTTCATACGATCTATCACTCAGTTAATTCTTGTACAAGTCCTTTCTCCTTTCTATTAAACATAAAACTTTTTCACTAATATTCTTAGCTGCAGTTCTAGCTTTCTTCCTTAATACACCTTCAGCAACTTCATAAATTATTTTTCTAAACTTATTCCAACCATCTTCCACATTATCAAATTTTAAACTCTCAAGTTTAGTACTCAACTGTTCCTGGAAAGTTTCTCTTAAATTCTAATCCTGGAGTTTACCAACATCATAACTTCCCGGGAGGTAGTTACCCTTTATATTCTTTATATACTAGTCCACTAGACAAGGCAAACTTGAATTGGATCAATTTGGTTTCTTAGCCACCTTGCATGGTCACCCGTTTCGTGGGATTTCCTGATGCCAAGATCAAGTCGTAGGAAAGTTCTGTATGTGCTATTTCTTTGCCTTAAAAAGTTAATCCTTTATATTTCCAAATAAGTATTGAATTGCTTAGCAACTCTGCTCAATTTTCACCTGTTAATTCTTTGACCCTTGACAACTGTGTTTCGGTGACTTATTATTTTCCACAACTACTTTTTTCAGCTGTTTATATTCTTGAGGAATTGTTAAAAGTTTTTTTTCAATTTTCATAACTGGGCGATTTTTTTAAGGCTTGCCGTGATATTGGTAGTTTTCCGGTGGTTGCTTAGAATCGTTGTCGAAATGTTGATATTTATATTTTATCAAGTTTGCTAAAATAATTTTGCATGATTTTGAGACAATATATTTTACTAAGATGGCGACTTGTATATGTTTAGAAACAAAGAAAGAAAAGGGAGGCAGAAATAAAAGATACACCGAAAAACAGATACTTTACATGAAGACTAGGAAGAGAAATGGCATTATACATGCAAAAAGCAACAGCTTGATTATCATATTTCTGCCGGATGGTTCAACATGAAACCAAGATTTTGAAAGAATACAGAAAGCTGACGCTGGCCTCAGGGGTGGGGGAAACATATATCGGGACTCCTTAGACTATTCACAATGATTTCACATAGAAACCAATCTGAGAGATCTCTTACCTTTGTCGTAATATGGAGCTGAGCCCACGTTGCTCACAGAAGTTTGATTTAATAAAGAGTATTTTAATTTTGAGACTAGCAAACAGATATTAAATTGTAAAATAAGTGTTACAAGGAAAATATGAGTTAATAAGAAGCTTCTTGGCTTCCCTTGGTTCTCATGAACCACCTTGTAATATAGTCGGTTGATGAATATAAGATCCGTTTTATGCATGGTTCCAGACTGAAACATTTGTCCTGAAAGGGAATCTAAAATTATCTAGAATTTTTCTAATACGATGGATTCCCATTTTATAGCCAAGACAGTGAAGTTGATGTTTTTTAATGACACCCTAAAAAAAAGGATTTACTTACCTTCAGAACTAATTATGACTAGTCCCCGAAGCCGCGCCAAAAAGTCGGCGGCGCACCGCCAAAAAAGAAACCGAGGCGCGCCACTGAGCTCTGATCCGCGCGCTGATGCCACTACTGATACATACGGAGGTGGCAACACTACTATGCCGCCATTTTTTCTCTTTTTTTCTTACCGATATAGACTTTCGGGCTTCAACCTTCATCCCGGCTGATCTGTTTCTTAAAGATAAAAACTGTCATCCTGGCTCGTCATCAGTGATTCCATTTCTGCTTATTTTGGCAGTAGAATACTTATTTTTTGAACTTTTCTACTTCCAAATATTAAATCTACTTACTCTCTACTTATTTTTGAAGGCATCTTCTCAAGGTTGCCACGGAGAGCACCAAAGTACTATTTTAATACTATTTTTTTTTATCAAAGATGTACTTTCTGAGAAAACAGTACTTTTCGAATACTTTTCAAAAGGTATTCTTTCTCCGTAAAAAAAAAAAATGATTTCCGGTAATTGTGTTGACAAACATTCGTGTAACAGGAAGTAACGCATAACATATTAACCTAGCAATAGCCTCTTTATTTATCGATTTTTCTCTTGTCTTGTGATGCTGAAGACGCTTTTAGATGCTGAAGACATTAATATATTACAGGACAGGTTAGAGAAGAACAGGCCAGGGCCAGACGCCAGACAGCATTAAGGTTTATATTCAGTTTTAGTCATATGAAGAATAAATCGTTCAGATAGACCAAACGTAGGTAAATATTACTTTGAAAAGTATAGGCTATAAAGATTATAAGAAACTATTTTAAAGTAAGATATTATAACATAGGTAATTCATTATTTAAATACTGGGGGGAAGGGTACTCTCAAGAAACTGTTGTACAATCAAAGATCTTAGAACCAGTAATTATATATGATACAGCCGTTTCTTTTGTTGAAGAATGTTTTGCAAAATATTTTGAACATTATTTAACCAGATAATTCTGATAAAATTATTGCTGCTCTATATTCTTGAAGTGTTTTTGGTACTTGTCTAACATACCAAAACCAGTCGAGAATTTGTGACGCAAAAATCTAGTCAAGCAGCTTCTATAACCAGAGAATTGCTATTGTGCGATAAGCAAACAGGGGTTTCTCACTCCATGAACAATATTCCTTTGGGGTAGAAGGGCAAACAAAGGTACCTAGGTTAGGTTAGGTTACGTATTTAATATAAGCTATGATTTACCCCTCCCCCCTCTCTAATGTGCAAATACATAGCCCAAAATTGTTTCTAAACTATTGAATTTTCCTCATATTGTTTAATTTAATTAGCAATAATCCAACTTCACTTCTCGAGTGGTTGTTGTGTAACAGACAAGTACCGTGTTTTTCTCGACATTTGCCTTTTATCGGATTTTTTTAATCTATTCTTGTTTAACCGTTTACCCGAATCCTTCCCTTACTTAATCCGTGAATATTAGGTATCAGTGGCGTAAATTTGAGTACGGGCTACCCCCCCCCTCCTTTGATTCTTTGCCTCTATAGACTTTGAAAAAACTGCTTTGAGGGTTTGTTTTATTTAAAAATGCGGTACTTATAGATTATACGAGAAACACTCAAGAAGTGAAGTTTGGTGGTACTGGTGCATTATACGTCATCCACCGCTATAGACTGTACAAGGATATACTACACGAAAACCAGACAAATGGGTATTTGCTAGATAAATTGATCGCAAAGCGTGGTTTCTCTTTGAGTTTACAACATCTAAACTGTTGTTTTTTGGGGGGTTTAAAGAGGGGGAAGGTACCTAGGTTAGGTTAGGTATTTAATATATGCTATGCTTTACCTCCATCTCCTCCTAATGTGCAAATATATAGCCCAAATTTATTTCTAAACTATTTTATATTCATCCTATTTTATTTCATTAGCATTAACCAAATTTGGCTTCTTTCGTGGGTACCGTAAGCACAAGTACCAGTTTGGTTAATACTAATGAAATTTCTGGGTACGACCATTTAGAGGACTGATTAACTGTTTAAAAATTTTATTGAATGATTAAATATTTAGAAAATTTGAGTCTTTCACCAACACCGATAGCTTAAAACAAAATAAAGATATATTGTTCTTGGACGTTAGTCGAATGCAAATTAGGAGACGAGGCGTTTCCTACTCCCTGGCACCGACTGGCGCTCACCGGTGCCGGCAGAATTTCATGAAAAAATTGTTATATAACAGATTTTCATATATCACCAGCTGTAAACCCCGGCCTGTACTGGCCATCACCGGGCACTCATTTTACACCAAGATATCAATTGGGTAACCCCTCGTCAAGATATTGTTTCAATGTTATGCATCTTTTCTAGGTGAAAAATGGAGACCCAGTCACTGAAACAGTTTACCAGTGTGCCTGCATTACTCTTTTCAATTTCCCTGGACAAATCTAAGAAGTCAGCAGCGTGGAACTTTTTTGGTGGCCTACTTCTGAAGAAAAACGAGATTACTAAGGAGGTGGATAAAGACTATTTTTATTGCAAGCTGTGTTTACGAAATGCAGAGAAGGATGGCCTGTTCAAAGACATTTACCGAGGTTTGGCAAAATACAAGAGGAAAGTAAGCACGGGAAACTTGATCACACATCTCAAGGTGAACCACGAAGGAGAGGAAGAGACAAAGCGAGCCTTCAAGCTTGAGATGAAAAAAGACTCACTGACACAAAGAAGAAGCCCATTTGCAGCATCATATGGGACCCCAAGGTTCAATGCTAGTATGGATTCAGATGCAAAGTATGTTCTTGGCAGAGATCTTGCTTTGCTGTGTGTAAAGGATAGCCGTCCCTTCAATATTGTAAATGGAAGAGGTTTTTCAGTTTTGTGCAAAGTATGATATTGTTGCAGGTGCAGAAGACTTGCCAAGTGAAAGAAACATTGCCATTTCCTGCTTGCAGGACATATATGATGCAACGTTCACAACAGTGAAAAAGATCATTGGCAACAGGGCAGAGTTTAGAAGTGGAGCTATGGCTATGGATATCTGGACGGATAACCACCGTCGTCTTAGCTATCTGTGTCACAGACTCATGTACATCACTTCAAATTTTGAGATGAAGAATATAACTCTTTCAACCAACTGCTTTGGTGATGAGCGACATACAGCTGACAACATTAGAAAAGAAGATCGTGCCTGTATTAAGCTTTTTGACATTGTAGGAAGGGACATAACTGTAGTGCGTGATCGAGGTGCAAATGTAGTAAGAGCCTGTACAATTATGGATGTGAAGTTAAGAGGAAGAAATGTGAAGCCAAAGAAGCCCATGGGCTTCACAATCTGATTACAGTTGATGGAGTGTCAAAAGTTACAAAAGTTTGTTCTTTGGTGAAAAAGGCTCGACTTATTGTCAAAGCCTTGACTTACAGAGTATCTGATTTAATCTAGACATCCGAATCCTATTTTGAACTCGAAGAACTGAGCGAGCTTGATCAGGTTTTAGATGCAGATTCAGAGCTGCCCATTGTTCATGGGGCCGAGAAAATACCCTGCAGTGGAAGAAATGACAATTACAGGATGCTCAAAAGAGATCTTCCCACGCGGTGGAACGCCACTTATACAATGTTGGAAAGTATTTTAATCCATAAGCCTGTTGTATCGACTCTACTACTACTAACAACTCACCGCAGCACCAAGCTGAGTGAGGCCAACACAGCTACGCACGCTTCTCCTCCGCCCCAATCTATTCAAAGCCTCCCTTTTTACAACCGCCCACGAAGTTCCCATTTCCATTAAATCTTTCTTTATGACGTCCTCCCAACCCAGACGGGGACGACCTACTTTCCGTTTAGCCCTAGATGGTTGGCCAAAAAGAACAATCTTCGGCAATCTGTCATCCTTCATCCGCACAAAATACCCTAACCACCTCAACCTTTCTTTCATTATAACCCTAGAGAGCGGTATTGAAACACATTTTTCGTATAGCCCTATTGTTTGAAATACGGTCAGTCAGCCGGGTACCCAGAACAATCTTTAAGCAATTTTTCTGGAAGACATCTACCAAATCTTCATCTGCTTTTCGGAGCGTCCATACTTCAGAGCCATATTTGACCACTGTCATCACTGTAGCTTCTGATATTCTAATCTTGGTTTCCAGACTTATCTTCCCATTCTTCCAGACTTTTTTTAACTGTGAAAAAACACCCTGAGCCTTGGCTATTCTATTTTTAACATCTTCCCTGCTCCCACCATCTTTACTAATAATACTACCAAGGTAAGTGAAGCTGCCCACCTGATCAATCTTTTCATTACCCAACGTCACCTTTTCATTTTCACTTATTCCTAGCCTTAGTGACTTAGTCTTCCTAAAATTAATTTTCAAACCGATTCTAGCACCCTGAAATCGCAAAACCTCTAAAACTTCATTCATTTTGTTCACACTTTCATCTAGGATGCTTAAATCATCAGCATAATCCAAGTCCAGGAGACTTTTTCCTCCCCATTTGATTCCGTGGTCTCCCATTGCCTTTCCTGTGCTCCTTAAAACAAAGTCCATCAAAATAATCCATATAAAGGGGGATAGAACACAACACTGCTTAACTCCTGATTTAATACAAAACCAGCTGCTAACCTCAATTCCTACCTTAACCGCAGCAGTGTCATTCTCGTACATAGCACTAATCACTTTATTGTATTTGTCTGGTATACCATACAAGGATAAAACCTTTACTAACGCTCTTCTATCAACAGAATCGAACGCTTGCTCATAATCTATAAAACTGAGGACCAAAGGTGTTTGAAAACTCAGGCACTTCTCAATTATTAGCCTAAGAATGAAAATTTGGTCGACACATCCTCTATCTTTTCTAAAACCGCACTGTTCTTCTCTTAAAACTTTGTCTATGGCATCTCTCAGTCTAAAAAGTATCCTATAACGAAGTAATTTGCTACCTAAAGAGACCAGACTAATGCCTCGATAATTACCACACTCACTTTTATCACCTTTCTTAAAAAGTGGCTTAACCCTCTCGTGGGCGAATTTCCGATTTTTCAGATAAACTGACAGGACAAAGTTCTTCCCTATGTAGAAAAATACGTAGATTTCAGATATGTATTCAGAAACTGACAAAAAAAGATAAAAAGGTAAAATATGCTACTGTCCACATATGGGGACGCCGCCCAGAAAACACTCTTTCGAAAGGCTTATCGGACACTGTGAAAGTTCTCGAAACCTTCAGGGCAAAATGCGACTATGCATTTTTTGCGGATGAATCTCGTTTTACTCTTGCAGTTCTTGTCTTGGCATCGAGAAGCGTTATTTTTGTCGGACTTGCCATGCCAATGGCCACTCAGACCATCAAGTCGGATATCGTTTGGGACAGCAATGACAGTCCTTTTCTTGACAAAGCCGATTTTTGAAGGCCGACCAGGGCTTGTCCTCATCCGCACCATCCCTTTGTTCGTCATAGCTACTTCAACAGACCCTTTGAAATGGGGGAGATCAAGTGTGCCGACAGGGTAGGTTCTTCTGTAGAGAATCCAAGCGTTGACAACAGCAACATCAAGGAAATGGTGGAAAAGGCGCATGTAGCAACCTTTGTTTCGAAAGTAGTTTTGTAAAGTGAAGTCAGCGAATCCACCAAATCCACGCCTCCCATACACTTATTATATTCCTTCATTGCGTATGGCCTTTCAACCGCCACTTTCCATTTCGCTGTGCTGCACCATCTCTGGGCACTGTCAGTTGGAGCATAACCAGCGAAGGATGAACAAACATTTACGAGATTGTTGTCTTTCCAGCGTAAAACCGTCACTCCTTCAGCAGACGTAGCAAACGACGAGGTTCCTCGCTTTTTCTTTTTCATTTCGACTTCTGTTATTAGCTTAGGTGCAGCATCTCCAAGTTGATTTGCGCGAAGGGTTCCAACACTATAAATCTTTTCCTTTGCTAAGGCTTCCACCAGAGATACCGAGGTAAAATAGTTGTCGAAATGCACTTTAACGTTTGTGTTTTCGAGGCCACGAGTGAGTTTCACAACCATGTCTGCTCCTAACCCGTACACTGGTGGGTTGCGGTTGGGACCGCTGCCTTGATATGGCTCAAAATCATACACATATCCTGAGACTCCAGCCCGAACCCAAATTTTGAAACCTCACTTAGTTGGTTTAGATGCCATATACTACTTGAGGCTGCTTCTTCCCTTGAAGGTGACCAATATCTCGTCTAATGAACTGTATTTTTCGTCGGCCACTGCTGCTTTGAAAGAGTTGCGCAACATCTCCAAAAATGGGCGGATCTTGTTGTATTTGTCAGTAGTGAAATGTAAACATTCTCTGATGTTTTTGAACCTTTTGCTTGAAATATAATCAGCAATTTGAGGGAGCCTCAGGCTATTTGACCAGTAGTTTTCAATTCTTGGGTATCGAACATAGCTCATTATCAGAAGGCATCCAACATAGATGCGTAGTTCTGCTGATGTCAAATTCAACTCATACCCTTTTTTTGACAATGCATAAGCGTTAGACTCCCTGACGACCATTGCAAGAAATTCGTCGGAAAGAAGTCCCTCAAAGAAATCGACAGGATCCGACTCGTTGCTGAGATTGAGCAAGACCCGGCCATCACCGGTGAACGAAGGAACTGACTCTGCTAGAGGATTATCGGCATTGGCTCTTCAAATACGTCGTCTGGCCTTGACCGATTTAGACTTTGGGTTGTCTCGTGGAACTTTGGTTTTAGCTGCAATCCCACTGTTAGACTGTGAAGGAGTGGTCTGTGATGTTCCATCTGGAACTGAACTGGTGACAGAAGGGTCTGCTTGCGACGTCGCAAAAGAAGCAGAACTATTGGGCTCCGTGCTTGGGCTTTTCCTTTTCCTTGCATAAGTTCTAGCAACACGCTGGAGAGATGGTTCCGTTCGATCAGGTTCCGCTACCTCGTGGTCTACACTGTCTTCGTCTGTAGCTCTCTCTTACGTATCGCTAGCCGCTGGGCTCAATCCGGTAGTAAGTTAGACATCCTCTTCTTCACATGGAGGCTCCCAAGTGGGATATCTGCCATCTTCTTCGTCGGAGGAAAGATCTGGTTGGTCTGAATCGATTCCATTGTCACTATAGTCTTCAAACATGATTTTCATAATTTCTTCATCATTCCTGATTTTTAGCCGACTCATCTGTAAAGAACAGAAGCTTTACTAGTTTGCGAGCACAAGGTACAAGCGGGGACAAATGAACAGTAGTGTTACCTGTGGCAACAGTAGTGTTACTAGTGTTACCTACGGAAACTGTACGGAACGAAAACTATACAGAAAGCTGGCGCTAATGGGCAATGTCCTCATGTGGGGACAGAATGAAAATAGATGGCTCAACTGTATGAAATATTTAGAAGTTGAAAAAATTACTTTAACACACTTCTAAGGGTATGAATTCTCTGAGAAAATATTCCCGGCTTCCCCAGGTCAGCGATAATGTCTATAAAATAAAGAAAAAGTGGAATTACCTTGCAAATCCTTGATAAACTCAAATTACAATTTTCTGCTAAAATGGCAGGAAGAAAGCACAGCGTATCCGGTAGACGGCTCTTCAGGGACGTTTATGGAAGAGTCGGTAATCAGATGGCACCAGGAAACATATGTTAAAAGCTCAACTTTGGGTAAAGAGGGGGTTACAATTAAGTGTCCTCAAAACCAACCAGCGCCCGCGAGAGGGTTAATTAAGGTTTTCCTAAAATCATTAGGTACTTCCCCTTTTTCAAAAATCAAATTCATGATCTTCAATAACTTATTTCTAACCTCAGAGCCACCATATTTAAGAAACTCACTTACCACCTTATGAGCACCTGGAGCCTTATTATTCTTTAATCCTTTTAGTACTGTTGCTAATTCCTCCTCACAAAACAAATCTTCCTTCACATCCAAGGTATTACAAACTTTTCATTTTCATTTAAATTTTTTTCCTGCAACTCTATCTCGGTTAAGCAAGTTCTCAAGTCTCTCTTTAGTTTTTTCCTTATCGCTAATTGCGACCCCATTCCTATCTTTAACTGGGACAAGTCCGGATTGACTACTCCCTCTCCTCTCCCTCTCCCTCTCAATTGACTACTCCCTTTGACTATTAAAAAGGGAACTAGCCATTTAAATTTCCTATCAAATGAGCCCTTTCTGGAGTTTCTACGACAACGTTGTCTACACAAAACATTAGATGTCCCCAGAGCACAACTTAAAACCCTTGCCATGAGGGCTGTTGGGGAGTTGTCATCTTCAAAAACCTAATTTCCAGAACTTAAAACTACGTGTAATAAAATGGCTATCTCAAAATTTCGATTGGATGTGTTTGGGGAAAAGGTGGGCGTGGGAAGGGGGTTATTTGCCCTCCAATCACTTTCGACTATTAAAAAGGGCACTAGCCCTTTGAATTTCCAATCGAATGAGCCTTTTTTGAAGTTTCTACGACAACGCCTTCTACATAAACCTTATATGCCCCCAGGGCATAATTTAAACAGCCAGCGCTATTGCGCTGCCTATGATTTTGTGCAATATTGTTCTTCGATCTCAATTAACTGCAAGAAAGTTGTTTGTTTTAGTAAATATAGTTTTCAGTGTTAGATTGTGTTGATACGGACATTTCTTACCCACTTGGTGTGGATTTAATACTCTGGAGAACTGAATGTCCGTGTTATCAATTTCTTCGTCATAAGCGGGTGCATCTGGGTTTGTAACTCCAGGAACTGGAAAGTAGCGAACTTTTCCATATGGGAATTCATCCCCAATTTGAGTCCAATGACAGGTCTAACATATCAAAAAATTTTGATTCTTAAAATGTTATATGTCACTAAGTGCACTCTCGTTGATTAGTGGATTTGTGATTGTGTTCTCATTGTCAATTCTTGCAAATAGGACCTCCCAAAATTCAAATAATGACTGCTGCCTCTGCTCTGAACCATATTGACTATGAAGTAAGCTCCTAAGCATCTTTGTTGATTCCTTCTTGTGAAGAGATGACAATGCAACCCGTTCGATTTCTTTTCAAGTGGGGCCTGTTAAATTGGTAACAGGTAACAGGATTATGTAAAGTATCTGGGTTTTTTGTCCGTTTTGGTGACAATACTTCCTTAAAGCTTATTCTCCTTTTCCTGTTGGATTTTTAAACTTGTTTTCAGTTTTTTTCTGAGGTCGTTCATGAGTCTGCTCTTGTTTGCCAGTAGTGTCAATAATTGGCTGCTTAGGATCAGAGGTAACGCTATAGCGTTGCCTATAGTAAAGGCCATACGGCTCCAATGTTTTATTTTTATTATTATTATTTTTTCCCACAGGCAATTCATATGGAAGGGGTCGTCGTAGAAACTTCAAAGGGGCTCATTCGATTGGACATCGAGAGTTCTAGTGGCCTTTTTAATACTCGAAAGTGATTGGAGGGTAACTAGCCCCCCCTCCATCATTCTCCCAAACACATCCAAGCAAAATTTTGAGATAGCCATTATGTTCAGCGTAGTCGATTTTCAGATAGAAAATATGTTTTTGAGGAGGACACTTCCCCACAACCCTCTATGCAAGGGTTTTAAGTTATGCCCTGGGGGCATACAAGGTTTTTTTAGAAGGCGTTGTCGTAGAAACTTCAAAAAAGACTCATTCGATTGGAAATTCAAAGGACTAGTGCCCTTTTTAAAAGTAGAAAGTGATAGGAGGGCACCTCCCCCCCCCCACGCCCATCATTCCCCCAAACAAATTCAATCAAAATTTTGAGATAGCCATTTTGTTCAGCGTAGATGACTTCCAGATATAACATATGTTTTTGAGGAGGACACTCCCCCACAACCCTCAGGGCAAGGGTTTTAAGTTATGCCTTGGGGCATACAAGGTTTTTTTTATAGAAGGTGTTTTCGTAGAAACTTCAAAAAAAGCTCATTCGTTTTGAAGTTCAAAATGCTAGTGCCCTTTTTAATAGTCGAAAGTGATATGAGGGCAACTACCCCCCCCCCTCTCACCCCCACCTTTTCCTCAAACACATCCAATTTTTTTCTTGGTTTCCATACCAGGGCACTTTGTATCGAAGGAGCTGTCGAAGAAACTACGAAAAGGGCTTAGTCGATTAGAAATTGCAGTGGCCTGGGCCCTTTTTAATGGTCGAAAGTGATTGGAAGGCAATTAACACCCCTTCCACGCCCACCATTTCCCCAAACACATCCAATCAAAATTTTGACTTAGCCATTTTGTTCAGCATAGTTGATTTCCAGATAAAAATTATGTTTTTAAGGAGGATACTCCCCAACAGCCCTTAGGGCAAGAGTTGTAAGTTATGCCCTGGGGGCATATAAGAACGATGTTGGCACAATGTATTATTTATTATTTTATTCCTTTAGACCAGGGCAGTTCGTATCGAAAAGGTTTTCGTAGAATTTTCGAAAAGGGCTTCATTCAATTGGAAATTGCAGTGGCTTGTGCCCTTTTTAATAGTTTAAAGTGATTGAAAGGGGACTAACACCCCTTACACACCTACCATTTTCCGAAAAACAACCAATCAAAATTGTGAGATAGCAATTTTGTTCAGCGTAGTTGATTTCCAGATAGAAATTATGTTTTTGAGGAGGACACTCCCCAACAATCCTCAGGGCAAGGATTGTAAGTTGTGCCCTGGGGGCTATAAGTTTTTATAGAAATTGTTTTCGTAGAAACTTAAAAAAGGCTCATTCGATTGGAAATTCAAAGGGCTAGTGCCCTTTTTAATAATCGAAAGTGAATGGTGGAGCAACTAACCCCCCTCTCACGCCCAGATTTTCCCCAAACACATCCAATCAAAGTTTAGAGATAGCCATTTTGCTCAACGTAGTTGAAAGTTTTGGAAATTATGTATTTAAGGATGACAACCCCCCCGAGGCAAAGGTGAGTCAGTTTTTTCAGTAGGGGCCCTCCACAGGCCACTCAGCGCGTCCCCAGGTGACGGATAGTGGAACTTCCTACAGATATGTAGGGTACCTCCATAAAGGGAGGCGCGGACCAATGGGGGACCTAGCCCCTGGGGGTCCAAAATTGAAACTGGAGTACCCTCGCCCGGGGGTCATAAATACAGGCGGAGGAGGAAGAAGGCACCTCTGACGAACACTGGACAGGGCCCATTGGCGTGTGGACACGTCCCGCTAGTTTTGAACCTTCTTCCAGCAATGGGTTAAATTGTATGGTACTGCAGGATGCAATCGTGGGAGGATCCTCTCCAGGAGGACAACTGCAAAAGGGTGGAAGATCTAAAATTGGACAACGGCTTCTGCACGTGAAATGGTCTGGGGGAGCCCTTGTTCAAGCCAATTTTCGTGAAACACCAATGGATACTGAAGATCAAATGCAAAGAGAAACTACTACTACGGCGTTCGCGGTAGCCGACGTGGACCAGGTCAGGGTGGTGCCTGGCCCGACAAGTATGCAAGCCACCCGACCAAGAAGACATTTACCTATTGGCACGTGGAATGTTTGCAGCTGCAAGCTGGAATCCACGCAACTGCTCCTAGCAAGGGATCTACAAAAGTATAATATCAACGTTTGTTGTATGTCAGAAACGAGACTGAATGATGTTCTGTCCAAAAAGTTGAACGTTTCCGAATCTGACTCATTCCAGTTCTACAACTGGGGTCCCAAGGATGGTTCCGGCCAAAAAGGAGTTGGGTTCCTTATAGACAATCCTACTGCTTCATGCGTTACCTCTTGGGAGGCAGTGTCACCAAGGATCGCCATGATTAGATTGAGACGCCACATCAGCCATATAATCTTAATCGCTGTGTACGCTCCGATAATGGACAGCAGTGACGCGGTCAAAGATGCCTTTTATTATGACCTACAACGGATCATTGACAAGACACCAAGGCGTGATATACTGTTTGTCGCTGGAGACTGGAACGCCCGGCCTGGCAGAGTAAACTCCGACACAGCAGCAGTTATTGGCCACCATACCGTTGGTAACAGATTCATCAATGGAGAAAGGCTCTTACAGGTAGCCGGATACAAGAACCTATGCGTCACAAACACTCTCTCTGAGCCCAAGAGACTCCACCTCTTAACATGGCGTTGAAACGACGGCGTAACAACAGCTCAGATTGACCACATTTTAGTCAGCAGAAGATGGAGGAGCTCCTGCACAGATTCCCGGGTATGCAGAGGAGCAGACACAGGATCTTTAAATGGATCTGATCACTATCTCCTCGCTTGCAAAATCCGTCACCGCCTCAGTAGATAGAAGCGACAGAAGGCAGGGAAGCACCTCGATGTGTCAAAACTAAGATGCCCGGAAATTAAAGCCGACTTCGAGTTAAAGCTAAGCAACCGGTTCAAATCCTTGAACCTTCTTTCACACTTCAACGAAGAATGGATGCAAATAAAAATTGCAACACAAGACGTAGCTGAGGAGGTGCTTGGTCACACAAAACGAAAACAACGAGCCTGGATCTCTGACCATACCATAGAACTAGTCGAGAAGAAGCGACCCTTCGTGGGAGGTGCAAAAGAACCCTTAAAAGTGGCCTGCAAAGCAATTAAACAGTCACTGAAACGGGACAGAGAAAAGTACTGGTCAGATCTGGCGAATGAATTGGAACAAGCGTCCAAGAACCACAACAGCAGGAAAATGTTCAAACTGAAAGAAGCAACAGAAAAAGCTCCTGTAGCGATTGACACACTGAAAGATAAGCCCGGAGAACTTATCCGAACAGAAGAAGGACGCATGGAACGCTGGCGAGAGTATTTTTCTGAGCTACTGAACCCTGTCAAACCCCCTTGCGATCTATCGGCTTTCTTGAGTGCTGATAGAGAGCCCTACGCAATAAACCTCGATCCGCCAAGTATTGCAGACGTAGAAAAAACGCTGAAGTGCATGAAAAACAATAAAACTCCAAGAGAGGATGGGATCCCTTCTAAAATGTTCAAGTCCTCACCAACTCTACTATGCCGCCTAACCGACCTGTTTGTCCAGGTATGGACGACGAAGACCTTCCCAAAAGACTAGAAAGTATCAGTCCTCATTCCGCTATGCAAAAACGGAGATAAGGCCATTTGCGGAAACCATAGAGGTATCTCCCTGATCGACCATGCCATGAAAATCTTCTGCGTAATTCTTCTGAATCGATTCAAAGACGCACGTGACAAATTAACCAGTCCTGAACAAGCAGGCCTCAGACCAGGCAGAGGCTGTCCAGAACATATATCGACGATTCACCTCATCCTTTAGTAGTACGGAAGGTTTGGTCTACCCGCTTATCATTCCTTTTATTGACATTGTAGCTGCCTTCAATTCCCTCACCAGAATCGAGCTATGGAGAATTGTGGCTAAAGATGATCACCACAAGATGTTATTGAGATACTCCGAAGTTCGTATACGGACACTGAGACTTGCATCCGTGTTTCCAGCCATTACACCCCTAAGTTTCCCGTCGAGTTTGAGGTAAAACAGGGATACCCCCTGTTGCCTACATTATTCAACTGCACGATAGACTGGATCATAAATAATGCAATGAGAAACCATAGCGGAATAGTTTTCGGACAAATACCTGGTTTCCTCCAGTCACTGACAGATTTGGACTTCGCAGACGACGTAGCTGAGCTCAAAACCACCACCGACAGCTTACAAGGCATGATAGGCGATACCTCTGAGGTCTCAAAGCGCATCGGACTGACCATCAGTGCCGCAAAGACTAAAGTACTGGCTCTCAACCAACCCGCTCCTTGCCAGGTTACCCTTGACAGCGAGCCAATAGAAAACGTCGAGGAATTCAAGTATCTTGGCTCTATCATTACACCAGATGGCAGAGCTGAAATGGATATCTCTGCCCGCATAGCAAAAGCCTGGGGAGTCTTTACTAGTCTGAAAAAAGCACTATGGACCAGACGGGAGATCTCAACCAAAACAAAAGTCTGAATCTATTTTGCTGTTCGAGCAGTACTACTTTATGCTTGCGAGACATGGCCGATCAAGGCTGAAGACGCGAGAGCTTTGGATGTGTTTGACCACCGCTGCCTTCGTTATATCCTCCGCATTAAGGGACAGGACTGGATTTCCAATAGTGAATTAAGAAGTCGCTGTTTCCAATCAGAAGAGATATCGCTTATCATTAAAAAACGTCGCCTGAAGCTTCTTGGCCACACATTGCGCCATCCTGAAGGCACAATATGTCGAGACGTCCTTGTCTGCGAACCAGCCCCCTCCTGGAAACGTAAACCAGGAGGACAAAGAAGAACCGTGGGGACCGTGGGGAGGATTCAGGAGACACAGTCGGAGATGGGACAAAGACTGGCTGAAGATCGGCGGAGAAGCTGCAGCCAACAGAACCGAGTGGTCGTCGGAAGTCACTCCAAGATCCTTTGGTGCCGGGCAGGACAGCTCATTGTCTGGTTCCCGCCAAAAGTAAAAAGTAAAGTAAGAGGCAAAGGTGGTAAGTGACGCCTTGGGGGCATATAAGGTTTTTTCGTAAAAACTTCAACAGGAGCTCATTCAATTGGACATTGATAGGGCTAGTGGCATTTTTAATATTCGAAAGTGATTGGAGGGTAACTAACCCTCCTCTCACCCGCACCATTCCTCATACATATCCAATAAAAAATTTTAGATAGCTACTTTGTCCAACGTAGTAGAAAGTTCTGTAAATTAGGTCTTTGAGGAAGACAACCCCCCCCCCAGCCCTCAGGGCAAGGGTTGTAAGTATTGCCCTAACGCCCTAAGCGACTAACGCCCCTCTCACGCCCACCATTTCCCCAAACACATTCAATCAAAATTTTGACAGCCATTTTGTTTAACGTAGTTGAAAATTCTGGAAATTAGGTCTTAGACGATGACAACTACCCTAATAGCCCTTAGGGTAAGGGTTGTAATTTATACCCTGGGGGCATATAATGTGTTTATAGAAAGCGTTGTCGTAGATACTCAAAAAGGTCTCATTCGATTGGAAATCGAAAGGCCTAGTGCCCTTTTTAATAGTCGAAAATGATTGGAAGACTTGATATTTTTATATTTAAGATCAATGTGGGTATAATGTATTATTTTTTGTTGTTTTTGTAGTTTAGATCAGGGCACTTCGTATCGAAGGAGTTCTTGGAAAATGGCTTATTCGATTGAAAATAGAAAGAGCTGATGCTCTTTTTAACAGTCGAAAGTGACTGGAGAGCAACTAATTTCCCTCCCACGCCCACCCTCCCATTTGCCCATTATGTTTAAAAACTAAATCTTCCCTTAAGATTAAATCAAAAAGCACTGTGTTAATGCTAAGTCCCAATAAGGCATCTCAGCAGTATCCCAAGAATGACAAAGGGTATTATGCTCAAACTTTCGGACTACTTTTATTCTTAAAATTTAACCAAATCAAAATAGAGTAAGTGTATCCAAGCTATCAAAGAAAGTAAACATATTTTTTTGCGAATGGTATCGAGTTTTCCATTTCAGGTCAAGTAGAGGAGGTATGGAACTAAATTAAACAATACTATTTGTGTACAGATTTTTAACAGAATGTATGTTGTTAAAAATTGCAGAAATTTTTCTCTAGCATACAAACAGCAGGCCAAACTATAAAGTCTTCAAAAACTAAAAGATTTAAATTATAATTTTCTTTTTCTTCATTAGACTATGTCAATATAACACGAAAAGAAATTAATTTAAAAAAAACTTTTTCCACAAAATAAGTTTTTCATAGAAAGGTAAAGAACTCCATTAAACGAAAAACAAACAAAACTAAAATCAAATAATCTACCAAGTGTGAAACTACCACAAATAAGCAGCGATAAATAAATGAAACCCAAAACGAACAGAACTTACAATAAATAACCGAGACAGACTCAAAATGAGCAGAAATAAACATAAATTGGGCTCAAAATATCTATGCCTTCCCAAGGCCAGAACATAATTTGCACTTTATTGAAAAATATGCAAATGAATGTGCATTGTCAGTTTGATATACATATACTGATATTGAGTAATCAAAATGTTAATGTTATTTGATTTATTAAAGTTATAAAAGTAAAAATATTTAAATTTTTTCAGTAAAGTACAAATTATGTTCTGGCCTTGGGGAGGCATAGGGGTTTTGAGCCCAACTTATGTTAATTTCTACTAGTTTTGAGTTTGACTCGGTTATTTATGGCAATTTCTGTTCGTTTTGGGTTTCATTTATTTATTGATGCTGATTTGTGGTAGTTTTACCCTTGGTAGATTATTTAATTTTATTTTTGTTCATTTTGGTTCAATGGAGTTCTTTACTTTTCTTTGAAAAACTTATTTTGTGGGAAAGGTTTTTTTTCATTAATCACTACAAAGATCGTAGAAATGGATTTGGATTCAATTGGTCTTGAAACCACTGATGAATCCAATATAATAGGCACAAATTACAGAGAATTCTCGAAGTCAATACATATGTACAAGATTATTGCTGCTGCAATTCAAGTTGGTTTAACTTTTGATTGCGGGCATTAATTTGTCAACCGAAAAACATTTGAGGGACGGTGGTGTATTTGTAATGATTCTATAGTGCGAAATCAAAAGAATATGGACGCAACTGGCCTATTAGATATGACTTTTCTCATTCTTGAGAAACACTCTTAAGACCAATGTGGGAATATAATGTTTTGTCACTTTAAGGAAGTTGACGAAGATTACTTCATCATTTACCCAAAAGAAATTGAGGGACACTGAGGACCTGCAATCGCTATGTATTGCGGAGCCAAAACCACGAGGACACCAGTATCTTATCAGATATGATTAGTATAATATAGGACTACATTACTTTAAAGTATGTTCAGAATTAAGCTAAATCCTAAAATATTGCCAGAGCTCTCATTGTGGGCAGTAATTCATCTAACCCATCTGAGAGTTATCTCTACCTTGTTTTATAAAATAATGACTTTGTTTGCAGATAAACTCTTGAATACTGAACTTTCGGCTGGCCTTTCGGATATGTCTTTTCTCATTCTTGAGAAATATTCTTAAGAAAAAAAATTGGAAATACAAAGTTTGGTCGCTTTAAGAGAGATAACCATGAGGCTAAAGTTGGATTACGAAACATATAAGAGTTACATTAGTTAAAAACATGTTTAGAATTATTACGGTAGAATAGAAAATAATTTAATATTAGTACGAGTTGCAACTAAGATATTAAACCACTCTTCAACTTTTTTCTCAAGGTTATCCAGATAGTTTACTTTAAGATAAGCCCAGAGAAATTATAGGCTACTACGTTGGTACAACTTTTGAAAGTGGTCATTACTTTATAATTTACACAGGAGAATTAGAGGGACACTGAGTACCTATAATGAATATATTTTCTGGAATCAAAGAGATGAGAACGCCAATGACTTTTCAGATATGATTGGAGTACAGTTAATACTACATCAGTTTGAAGTATATTCAGAACTAAGGTAAATTATAAAATATTGTAAAAAAAACAAAACAAATATTGTCACCCTATGAGAATTATTCCTAAGATATTTCCAAGTAGTATAGTTCAATATAAGGCTATGCAAATAGGAACTGTAGGGCTAATTTTTCTGAAATCAAAACGGTATTACTACCACTGGATGTAATCCAAAGAATATGGATGCGGCTGACCTATCAGATATATCTATTCTGTTTCTTGAGAAGTATATTTAAGAAAACAATTCTGCAACTATAATTCTTGGTGAGTTTATCAAAGGTACCAATCAGGCTAAGATTGGATTACGAGACTGTTGAAATTTACATTATTTGAAAGCATGTTTTGAATTAAGGTAGAATATAAAATAGAGTCACATATAAATATATATATATATATATATATATATATATATATATATATATATATATATATATATATATATATATATATATATATATATATATATATATATATATATATATATATATATATATATATATATATATATATTTTTTTATATATATATATATATATATATATATATATATATATATATATATATATATATATATATATATATATATATATATATATATATATATATTCATTTTTACTTTGCTGAAGACAGCCCTTGGATATAGGGTCAAAATATTCGTTCGAGGTTTGAGCTTCACTAACCTATGACAAAGTACCTGTTGTTCTACCTTTGTTTGAGCTTATGATGGAAAGGCAGTGTGGTCTTCATTGCTGTTTATAATTTATAAGAGCTTTATTGTATAGTATTTTTGGGATTTGGGAAGCTATTTTGTATTTGGTAAAAACTATTTTGCATTTGTTAAGAACTATTTTGTGTTTTTTTTTGAAAGAATTTGCATTTCATAAAAACTGGTTTTTAAACACTATTTTGAAATTTTATAAGAAGTATTTTGTGTTTTTTTATAGCTATTTTGTATTTTGTAGGAATCATTTCATATATTGTGAGAAGTATTTTATTGTATTTATATATATCATATTTTGTATTTTCTAAGAACTACCGGTATTTAATGTTTGTAATTTGGATTTTGCAGGAAATATTCTGTATTTTATAAAACTATTCTATATTTTAATAGAAATTTTTGTATTTTGTATGAACTATTTGGTACTTTATAACTATATTGAATGTCTTAGGTACTATTTGCGTTTTATAAAGATTATCTTTCTTTGTAAGAACTATTTTGTAGGAATTATTTTGCGTTTTATATGAAGTATATTCGATTTATAGGTAATATTTTGAATTTGTAAGAACTGTTTTGTATTTGTTTGAACTATTTTTTAGGTCATGTAACTATTTTGTATGAGCTATTTTGGACTTTGCGAGTTTACATTTTTAATATAAAAAGAACTATTTTACATTTTTTTAAAGAACTATTTGTGTTCAATAAGATCATTATTTGGATTTTGAATGAGATATTTTGTAATTGTAAGAAGTATTTTGTTTTTATAATAATTTATTTTATTTTGTAAGAACTATTTTGGTATATATTCCTTATTTTATATTTTCTAAGAATTCTTTTGCATTTTTTGTAACTATTTTGTATTTTCTAAGAAGTGTTTATGCTCAATAGGAACATAAAAAGAATATATGTTAGATCTTTTATATATTCTTTATTTTATATTTTCGAAGAATTATTTTGCATTTTTTGTTGCTATTTTGTATTTTCTAAGAACTATTTATATTCAATAAGAGCTATTAATTTTCTAAGAACTGTTTATGTTCAATAAGAACATATGTTAGACCTTTTATACATTCTTTATTTTATATTTTCCAAGTATTATTTTGCATTTTTTGTAACTATTTTGTATTTTATAATAATTAATTTTGTAATTGTAAATAAGATACAATATGAGCATTATTTGGATTTTGAATGAGATGTTTTCTAATTGTAAGAACTATTTTGCATTTTATAATAATTATTTTTAAATAATTTCATGTAAACTATTTGTTTGAACTTATTTGGATTTTGTGAGAATTTTTATATTTTTTAAGAATTAAATTGAATTTTGTTGCAACTGTAATTGTTCAATAACAGCATTATTTGGATTTTGAATGAGATAGTTTGTTGCAATTGTAGTTCTTCAACAAGAGCATTATTTGGATTTTGAATGAGATATTTTGTAATTGTAAGAACTATTTTGTAGTTTATAATAGTGTAAATATCGTGAGAATAATTTTGTGTGAACTTTTTATATTTTGTAAGAATTATATTGAATTTTGTTGCAGCTGTAATTGTTCAATAAAAGCATTATTTGGATTCTGAATTAGATATGTTTTTTTAATTGTAATTATTCCATAAGAGCATTATTTGGATTTTGGATGAGATATTTTTTAATTGTAAGAACTATTTTGTATTTTATAATAATTATTTTTAAACTATTTCATGTAAACTATTCTGTATGAACTATTTTGAATTTTGTGAGAGCTTTTTATATTTTGTAAGAATCATATTGAATTTTGATGCATCTATTTTGTATTTTGTAAGAATTATTCTGTTTTGTAAGAACAATTTTACATTTTATAAGAAATATTTTATATTTTCAATAATTATTTTGCATTTTTTGTAACTATTTTGTATATTCTAAGAACTATTTATGTTCAATAAGAGCATTATTGGGATTTTGAATGGGATATTTTGTAATTGTAAGAACTATTTTGTATTTTATAATAATTATTTCTGTTTTGTAAGAACTCTTTTGAATGTTGTTAGATCTTTTATATATTCTGTAAGATCTAAATCTACTTTTGTAAGTATTATTTGTATTTTATATGAATTATTGTTTGTTTTGTAGAAACTATTTTGTATTTTGTGGGAATTTTTTCTTATTTGTAAGAACTAATTTCGTTGTTGTAAGAAATATTTTTATTTTGTGAGAACTATGAGAAACATTTTGTATTATGTAAGACCGATTTTTTATTTTTAGAACTTAGTTAGTAAAAAGTTTTGTGGGGACAAAAAATTAGAAAATGAAAAAAATATTAAAAAAGAAAAAAAATGAAAAAGGGAAAAAATGAAGAAAAAATAAGGCAAAAAAGAGCACAAAAAATCGAAAAAAATAATGAAAAAGGATGAAAAAAATAATAAAAATCAAAAAAATAAAAAAAGAGAAAAAAGTGATGGAAAAACATATGCAAAAAAAGAGCTCCCATCGCTCTTTATTAAGGCAGTGCCATTGTACTACCCATGATTTTGGTTTTAGTCAGAATTATTCTGTATTTTATAAGAGCTATTTTGTATGAACTACTTTGGATTTTGTAAGAACTATTTCTTATTTTGTGAGAACTATTTTTATTTGTAAGAACTAATATGGAATAAAATATTTGTATTTTGTTCAGACTATTTTGTATATTGTAAGAATTATTTTGTATTTTGTAAGAACTATTTTGTACTTTGTAAGAATTCATTTGTAAAGACATCTTCGTAAAGAATATTTGCAAAATCTATTTTGTAAGAAGTATTTTGTACTTTGTAAAAATTATTTTGTATTTGTAAGATTTATTTTGTATTTTTTTACGAACTATTTTGGATCGTGTAAAAACAAAACCATGTATTCTCATCAGTCATCTAAAAAATCAGATAATCGGCACTATGTGTATAACAAAATTGAAGCTGCTTCAAATAGGAAAAATCGGGCTTTGAGGGATTTATTTTGTGTTTATTACGTTTAGTTTAAAATTGTGGAGGTTAGAGCTTGAGTGAGTAGGAACAGAGGAACAGCCGTATAGGTACCAGTTGTCCATCAGGCCTTAAACTGCAGGAAACAGGCATCTTGAGTACTTGCACTTTCCACAAACCAATCAAATTATGTATTATGTCTTGTATTGTATATGAATATTGCATTGTGTATTTTGTGCAATATATTCTGAATGTGAAAAAGTACATTTGGTATCCAAAAACCTATTTCGATTTCATTTTCATTTTCTTAAAAAAGAAGATGTAGTGAATGTATTTTTATAAGACTTATTTTGTATTTTGTGTGAACACTTTTGTAAAAACATTTGTGTTTTCTAAGAAGTATTTTGTATTTTTTAAAAGCCTTTCCTGATTTTTAGGAATTATTTTGTATTTTGTAAGAGCACAACAATGCACTTCCATCAATCATCAATGAAGATAAAGTAATACGTATTATAGGAATGACAAACTTATCTGTATACCGTTCAAGGTAAAGCAACTACAACGATTAACATACATATACTGGTAAGAATTGCTGCTAACATTGAAGATTTTTATTATTGATAAATGGTTTTTATCTTTGCTTAGTGGATGATGCCTCATGCATGGGTGCCCATATGGAAGGGGGGTAGATGAGGGCCAGAGCCCCACCTCCTGGCTGAATGATGCTGCCTTATATTGTATATTTTTGTTTTGAGATTTCTATTATACAGCACTGGAAGTACTGATTAGACCAGCTAAGCCCCCCCTCTAAAATTCAGCTTATGGGTGCCAATGACCTAATGCTTTTTTCACAAAGAGGACTTTTTGTTCATATTCAAAAATCTGACGAACAAAAGATCTAAAGCCGAACTGGCCAGCCATGACAGAAAAAATATAAATACAACAAATGGATCTATGCCCAGTAAATAAAAACGAAGAAAAAACAAAATGAATATTTCGCCCTATCAAAAAGCGTCTTCAGCGTAGACAAAAAAAAATAAAAAATGTACATAAAACTAAAATAGACTCACCTAAAAACATAATACACAATTTCATAAAATTTACAATTTGGAGCTACCTTCGTGAAAGACCTCACAAAAGTAACTGGATTAAATCTTTTAAAATACCAAATTAACAAGGAATAAGTTATTGCGACATAATTCTATGCAAAGCTTTTGATGCTGCTATTCGCTTAGATTCATTATTTGAACTAACCCCTGGAGCTTTTTGCAATACTTTATTTTTTAAATTTGAATGGTGACGGCACCGTTCTTCAGTTCTGAAGACACAATCGTGATTAAATTTTGTATGCCGCAGCACTTGCCGGAAAGTTATTGCCTATTCCTGCAACTAGTGTAACCGCAGAAAGACTATTTTTGGTGGTAGGCCTGATAGTGAATATGATAGCTACTTAGAAAAGAAATGGCCTCAGTCCACACAGAGTGGATAAAATGATTCTCATTCACGAAAACTATAGCCACATCCCGCAGTTCAAATATACTTCTGAAGTTTGCCTGACGGAGCTTTTTATCGACTTGCACTAATATTCGAAGATAAATGATAAATTTTGTGATGCGGTATTCGAAGTTTTGTATGCAGTATTTTTCGATGAATAAAAATACTACTGATTTTGATAATTAATTCTGTTAGGAATACGTAGCTTTTAGATATTTCAACTATTCTGCAAGGGTTCTGAAATGCCACGGCCATTTCGTTTTTACCAGATTTCTTCTTTTCTTGATGAATAACGAAGAAGACCAGCGTCCAGCCAGTGACTCGCAAAGTTTCTGCTTCCTGAATAGGTAGAATATCTTGTAAATAAAATGGGATTTGAGAAAGACTGATCAAAAAATAAGCGCTTCTGGTCAACATTGATTACCTCGGTATTCTCTTACAGGTGTGACGTCGGGGACTAGTGGTAATTGTAATAGCAGTGGTAGCATACACATGCGTATTAAACCTTATAATAAAAACATTATATGTCCTCAGGGCATAACTTGCAACCCATACCTTGAGGGTTGTGGTGGTGGGTACCATTCTCAAAGACCTAATTTTCAGAATTTTAAAGTACGTTAACAAAATGGCAATCTCAAAACTTTGATTCAATATGTTTAGGGAAATGGTGGGTGTGAGAGGGGGATTTGTCGCCCTTCAATTATTTTTTACTATTAAAAAGGGTACTAGTCCTTTCAATTTCCAATCGAAGGATTCCTTTTTGAAGTTTCTACAAAAAGACTTTTTATAAAAACCTTTTATACCCCCAGAGCATAACTTACAACCCTTACCCCGAGGTTTTTTTTTTTGGGGGGGGGATTTCATCCTCAAAAACCTAATTTCCAAAACTTTCAACTACATTGAAAAAAGTGAATTTTGATTGGATGGGTTTGGGAAAATGGTGGGTGTGAGAGGAGGGTTAGTTACCCTCCAATCACTTTTGACTTTTCAAAAGGGCATTAGCCCTTTCAATTTTTAATTGAGTTAAGCCTTTTTGAAGGTTCTACGACAACACTATATAAAAACCTTATATGGCCCCAGGGCATAATTTACAACCCTTGCCCTGTGGGGGGTTTGTCACCATCAAAGACATAATTTCCAGAACTTTCAACTACGTTGAACAAAATAGATATCTCAAAATTTTGATTGGATTTGTTTGGGGAAATGGTAGAGGTGAGAGGAGGGTTCGTTGCCCTCCAATCACTTTCGACTGTCAAAAAGGGCACTAGCCCTTTCAACTTCCAATCGAATAAGCCCTTTTGGAAGTCTCCACAAAAATGCTTTTTATAATAACCTGATTCACTCCCAGGGCATAACTTACAACCCTTTCCCTGAGGATTTTTGGGGGTTTGTAATCTTCTAAATCATAATTTCCAGAAGTTTCTACTACGTTGAACAAAATGGCTATCTAAAAATTTTAATTGAATGTGTTTGAGGAAATGGTGGGCGTGAGAGGGGGGCTAGTTGCTCTCCATTCACTTTTGACTATTGAAAAAGGCACTAGCCCTTGTAATTTCCAATCAAATGAGCCCTTTTCGAAATTTCTACGACTACGACATCTATAAAAAACTTATTTGCATCTAGGGTATAACTTAAAACCCTTGCCCTGAGGCCTCTGAGGGGGTTGTCATCCTAAAAGACCTAATATCCAGAACTTTTAACTACGTTAAATAATTTGAATATCTCAAAATTTTGATTGGATGTGTTTGGGGAAATGTTGGACGTGAGACGGGGGTTAGTTGCCCTCCAATTACTTTCAAATATTAAAAAGTTCACTATCCCTTTCAATTTATAATCAAATGAGCCCTTTTTGAAGTTTTATGACAACGCTCTCTATAAAAACCTCATATGCCTCCAGGGCATTACTTACAATCCTTGGCCTGAGGGCTGTGGGAGGTTGTCATCCTTAAAAACATAATTTTCAGTGCTTTCAACTACGTTGAAAAAAATTGCTCTCAAAATTTTGATTTTATGTGTTTGAGAAAATGGTGGGCGTTCGAGGGGGTTTAGTTGCCCTTCAATTACTTTCGATTATTAAACAGGCCACTAGCCATTTAAATTTCAAATGGAATAAGCCCTCTTTGAAATTTTTAGACAATGCTTTCTATAAAAACCTTATATACCCTCAGGGCATAACTTACGACCCTTGCCCTGAGGGCTGTGGGGGAGGGGGCTGTCATCCTTAAGGACCTAATTTCCAAAACTTTCAACTACGTTTAACAAAATGGCTATCTGAAATTTTGGTTGTATGTGTTTTGGGAAAAGGTGGGCGTGCAAAGGGGGTTAGTTGCCCTCCAATCACTTTAGACTATTAAAAAGGGCACTAGCCCTTTGATTTTCAATTGAATGCGGCTTTTTTTAAGTTTCTAAAGCAAAGCTTTGAGTAAAAACCTTATATGCCCCCAGGGTATAACTTATAACCCTTGTCCTGAGGGCTCTGAGGGGTTATCGTCCTCAAAGACCTATTTTCCAGAACTTTCAACTACATTCAACAAAATGGCTATCTCAAAATTTTAATTGGATGTGTTTGGATAAATGTTGGGGTGGAAGGGGTGTTATTAGCCTTCCAATCACTTTCAACTATTAAAAAGGGCACTAGCCCTTTGATTTTCAATTGAATGCGGCTTTTTTTAAGTTTCTAAAGCAAAGCTTTCAGTAAAAACCTTATATGCCCCCAGGGTATAACTTATAACCCTTGTCCTGGGGGCTCTGAGGGGTTATCGTCCTCGAAGACCTAATTTCCAGAACTTTCTACTACGTTCAACAAAATGGCTATCTCAAAATTTTAATTGGATGTGTTTGGATAAATGTTGGGGTGGAAGGGGTGTTATTAGCCTTCCAATCACTTTCAACTATTAAAAAGGGCACTAGCCCTTTCGATTTCCAATCGAAACTTCACCCTTTTGAAGTTTTTACGACAACACTTTCTATGAAAATCTTATATGCCCCCAGGACATAACTTATAACCCTTGCCCTGATGGCTGTGGGAGGGCTGGGGGGTTCATCCTCAAAGACCTAATTTTCAGACCTTTCAACTGCGTTAAACAAAATGCATGTCTCAAAATTTTGATTGGATGTATTTGGGGAAAAATTGGGCCTCAGAGCCCTACAATCACTTTCAACTATTAAAAAGGGTGCTAGCCCTTTGAATTTCCAATTGAATGAGCCATTTTTGAAGTTTCTAAAACAATGTTTTCTATAAAAATCTAATATGCCCCCAGGACATAACTTACAACCTTTGCCCTGATGACTGTTGAGGAGTGTCCTCCTCAAAAACATAATTTCTATTTGGAAATCAACCACGCTGAACAAAATGGCAATCTCAAAATTTTGATTGGATGTGTTTGGGGAGATGTTGGTAATGGAAGCGGTGTTAGTTGCCTTCTAATCACTTTTGACTATTAAAAGGGGCCCTAGCCACTCCAATTTCCAATCGAATGAGCCCTTTTAGAAGTTTCTATGACAACTCCTTCGATAAGAAGTGCCCTGGTATATAACAAAAAAAAATAACACATTGTTCCAACATCGTTCTTTACTTAGGCACTGCGATTACGCTGCCCATGATATGACTATCTCAAAATTTTGGCCGGAAGCTTTTGGGAAAAAAAGGACGTGGGGAGGAGGGTCAGTCACCATCCAATCCCTCTTGAATTTTAAAAAGGAAGCTAGAACTTATTAAAGTGAGCTCGATTTTACCCTGAATTAGCCTTCTCCGAAGTATGTGACCACCCTTTCCAGAAAAACCTTAAATGTTAATAATGGGCAACTATTATAGCTTACAGCCCCTGCCCTGAGGGCTGTGTGGGTTTTTCATGAAGGGCATTTCTTCGGGAGGGCAAGGGGTAGTTGCCCCCTCAATAATTTGGAGAAAAAATATTATATTGCCCATTCTCCTTCACTATTCAGGTATGGATCCCTCTTGCCCCCCCCCCCCCCGAATAAAAAAGCTTCATCTACGCCCCTTGTTGTCATACCCAAAGACATAATTACTGGAACATTCGAAATGGATATCTCGGAATTTTGATTTTCGCTTTCACTTTCGACTATTAAAAATTGCACCGTATTTGTCCATTATCATCGAAAGTGCAATCGCGCTGCCTAAGTAAAGAACGATGTTGGCACAATGTATTATTTTTTTTTTTTTTTTTTTTTGTTGTTTTTTCCATACCAGGGCACTTCGTGTCGAAGGATTTGTCGTAGAAACTTATAAAAGGGCTAATTCGATTGGAAATTTGAGTGGCTAGTGCCCTTTTTAATAGTAGAAAGTGATTAAAACCCTATGCCCACAAAACCCTATGCCTTCCCAAGGCCAGAACATAATTTGCGATTCCCAAGGCCAGAACTTAATTTGCACTTTACTCAAAAAATATAATTGTTCTTACTTTTATAACTTTAATAAGTCAAATAATATTAACATTTTGATTACTAAGTATCACTATATGTATATTAAAGTGACAATGCGCATTCAATTGTATTTTTTTCAGTAAAGTGCAAATTATGTTCTGGCCTTGGGAAGGCATAGGGGCTTTGAGCCCAACTTATGTTAATTTCTGTTCGTTTTGAGTTTGACTCGGTTATTTAATGTAATTTATATTCGGTTTTGGGTTCATTTATTTATCAATGCTGATTTGCGGTAGTTTCACGCTTCGTAGATTATTTTATTTTATGATTGCTGATTTTGAGTTCTTTACTTTTCTTTAAAAAACTTATTTTGTGGAAAAAGTTTTTTTAATTAATTTCTCTTCGTTTTATATTGACATAAGTAGAAGTGACCCTAAAGGTCCCGTACTAACCACGTGGTTTATGGTCCAAATAAGGGCATAGCCTCCCTAGGGAGAATGATTGCGTAATCGGTCAATGACCTCTTTTTCCAAGGTCGATTTATTTGATGTTTCTATGTGTAATAACTCCGGAACGAAGGTTGCACATGCGTATTGAATTCTAACGGGAACAATGTTATTGATCTAGGACTCGAGGGGGAAGTGAATTTCCGAGAAATTGATTGTGTAATCGTTCGCGAATGTCATGGTGTCTAGAAATAGTATTTGTTGTTGTTGCTCTCGCCCAAATGTTATGAGTTTCCCGGAAACAGTTAGATCACGTGTTTCCTTCTCAGCCAATCAGCGAGTCGGATACATCCCCCTTCTCAGCCAATCAGAGGGCTTGTTTACATATGAGCGGCGGAGTGAATATAAGGAACGGGTTTTTTTGCTAGATTTGTGTTAGTCTGTGAATAGAATTCAAAGGAGTGAGAAGAAGAACAGTTTTGACTTTACTCATTTGGATATATATTTGTGTTGGCGATGAGTGGAATGTTTACCCTAGTAGAAGTTGATAGTGGAGTTGATGATAATAGTACAAGAGCACCAAACATTGCGGTGGAAATTACGAAAGGATCGCGGCTTTGTCTGGAATGGGATGCAGTATATGCAAGATATGTAATATCCTTGAGCAAATTTAAAATGGAGGATCAATTATGTTTCACCGCTAAAGTTGATATAGCACATGTGAATAGACTTTAATGTGCTTTAAGTGCATTGGTGAAACATATTGAAGACAATAAACAGTATCGTTAATTGTACATGCTCTGTATTATTGATTGTTATTGTTGTAACAATTCGTTACAACTATTTTGAAATCGAAAACGTTTCCATTCTTCTCTTATTAAGAGCGACGAATCAGGCTCAGTCTAGAGTCAGCAGTCAGGCTAAAAGTAGTGAAAAATGGAAGAATTCGAGACAGAGATAATTATTCAAAATCTAGAGTTTATGGAAAAATATTGGATTTTGGATAACGATTTTCTCGAGTTATCTCTTCAACGCAGGATATTCTCTCGTCAGGGAAAACTTGACAATATAATGAGGACTGATTCTCCCCATTGGACTATTGTATGAAACTTTTAAAATGTGATTCAAATGCTTATACTCAATTTATTGATATATTAATTGGAAAAAAGCAGAATCATATTGTGGATATACTTTTGAAAACATTGCCAATGGATTCAATGTAGATGGCTCCCCCCATCATTCGAAAGAAGTAACATTACAGAGTTACTCCTCTCTCCCACATTTCCCTCTCGTTGAATTTATGGAACGAAGAGGATCAGTTTCGTTTTAGCTGTGAGTGAGTTGACATCAGAAACCCAAAAATGTTCTATATATGTCCATTGTGCATGTACACTCTTGGCAGTTGGAATCAATGTGAGAATTGTACAATTATTGATGACTATAGTGAAAAGTATAAATTATGTAATCCTTGTAAATTACATAGAGGCTATGCAGTACAAATTAAAGGATGTAATTCATGTCTTGAGGAGGTGTGTGACTCTCATCCTAGAGGGCACCTGTGCTCCAATTGTCACTATGATAAATTTGATCAGTGGGAGAATACTTACCCCACTATAATCATAGCGGGGTAAGTATTCTCCAAACGTGATTTTAGGTATTTTGGGTATTCTCCAAAATCCCAAACGTGATTTTAGTTTATTTCTACGTGATTGGTATCGTCGTGGATTTAAATTATTCTGGGAAGAGGAATCTGGTCTACGATTCAACTGTTGGGGTAACAAGACAATCTGGTTTCTACGTCATCGCTGTGATGACACTGCCTACTATAACTATAAACCTAGTGATTTTTATTTGGCAGTTACCGAATGTGATTCGCCACTTGAAAACATTGTATGTGATATTGCTTCAAAAAGACAGATTGAAACTCTTGAATTTCATAATATGAATGCAAATAGTATCATTGACTATACAAAGAGATATGACAAGAGTGAAGTTACATTGTACTGTAGAAAATGTGACCCTGACTTTGCAGTCAATCAAGATCAATATACAGTGAATCCAAATGATTTACCAACATTAGTGGTTCATGATAGTTGCCTATACATCGAAGATGAAGAAATCTAAAAGTGAAGATTTAAAGACATTGTTGTATATATATACATTTTATTAATAAACAAATTCACAAACATTTTTTAAGCACTTTACTCTTAGGGCACTGAAATCAATACTATATAGGTCTGAGAGGATATTTTCCACTAGAAAGTCGTTCAGACGGGGATTGTCACTATAAATGTGGAGAAACTGCTTGTAAGTGTAACCACGACATCGGAACAAAAAATATAGTAGTGCATGGAAACCACAGCTTTTAGTCGTTAGATCCTGAACCCTCTTCCAATTTTGAATAATAGTTTTCCCACTGCTCTCAATATAGTTGCGGAAGTGAGGTGAGTAGAATGTATAAGGTAGCCAAGAGGATAAAAAAATTCAACCGCCTTAATTGTTGGAAAGATGCACAGCCAGTGACCCGTCAGCACAGTCGACGGACTGCTATTAACAATAATTAAGGTATTGTTGACACTTTGAAGTTTTCCAAGAAAGTCCGAGGGCAGACAATAGGATTTGTTCTGGAACATGTTGGGGTCCATATTAAATACCTCGATTATTTGACTGGTGTTCATGGCGCCAAGTCTAGTGGAACACTGCCGTCGGGAGTGATTTCACAATAGGTTTCATATTGGTTTAGTGAGATTAGTGCAATATTCTCTGCCAATGGGTCGGCAAATGTACACTCTAAACGCACACTCCCCATACGTACTATACTCATATCCTGTGTACCCGACAAATCCAGTACAATGATACCATGTGTTTTAGCAAACATATCTTCGGTTATACCATTTTCAAATAGTTGCGAATCATGATCTAGGGTTTGCATGCTCAACTCGTAAATGTTCTATAGGATCTGTCAAAAGATATATTGTATAGTGGTATGCCGTTTACTTTGCACACAAGAGATGAAAGTCCAAACATCTCGAATTTATGTGGGCATTCAGTCCATGATCCTATTGCACTGGCGCTTTTTACAAATGCCAAGCCAATTTCGAAGGGATTTCGCCATTGATAAAGGATGAATCGGTGAAGGTGCGTGACCCCATGGCTATATGACGCTGATTGGTGATTGTATGAGGCACAAGTAGTTTAATATTATTGCCATTGGCTCTCAGTTTTTCCACGGCCAAAGCAATAGAACTCATGACCTGTTATTTGCGTACATGTAGTATTGCCGAGGTGAGGGAGAGACTTACATCGGGATTACCAGCAAGTTCTTTTCTCAATATGAAATTGGAGGGTGCAAGCGTCAATTTTATATCCACTTTAACATTGGGTGGCAGCCATTGGGGTATATTAAATATTTCATGAAATATTTTTCCAACTAGATGTAATTAACTAGTTGTAGTATTTTTAAGTGCATCAATACTATCAGTATTAGTAATATATTCATATCAACTAAAGATAAACTTCATGTCCTTGTGAGACTTGGTCTTCACCAAAACGAAATAGATATAGCTTTCGGAATTTGAGAGATTGGTCATTTTTCTCAGCATCGTAACGTTGTTGCAGACACTCATGTGAGGAAATAGATTATTAAGTATACAATTTTCAAAGGATATCCCATCGACCCGAATTGGCATTGTATTATCGGATTTCCGGACTTTCATTTGCAAATCTATAAATGTGGACGATAAATATATGAAGTAGTCTTCATTGGAATAAATTTGAAAGTGGATATTATCGGAGAGGGGTTGTAGTGGATAAAATTGTTCATAGTATCCATGCTTGACACTCCCATCAACATTTTCGGCATTGAATAGATTCAATGAGGCGGTGATTGAAGGTTGAGAATCCTTATGCGGTAGGTAGGACATTTTAGGAGAAGAAATCTAGTTTCGATCTAACAATTTTCTTCCTGGGGCTTCTGCTTACACTACGTGTCGGCTTTTTTCTTCTTTTCTTTGACAAAGGGATGTCTTACGTTTCCGTCCTGAGTAGAGACTGATGAGTGATGCGTTGTTTCTTGACCTTTTTAAACCTTTACCATTCTGTTTTAATTTCTCGCCAAGGCTTCGCGCACTGGACCTAAGATTTTCCGAAGCACTTTTTTTAAAATCCTTGCCAGAGCCCCAATCGTATAGTGTAGAGGATGCAAAATCTGTCGCAGCCGGTACAAGATATTTTCTAACCAGTTGTAGTGGAGAGCGAAAGAGCTTAGAAAACCAACTGCCAAGAACATAGCCAGACACTGACGAGCGACCCTTGTAATAGTCCATTCCATTACCCTCTTGTCTGGGGCCAAGAGTATTAACATAGCTGTCAATATCATGACAGGTGAATGCCACTTTTTTATTAGACATCTTGTTGTTGAATGATGGGTCGAAAATGGAATGTAATCACAGCCAAACCTTTTGAAATTGCTATTGGATCACCCAATTTGATTCTTATTGTTAACTGACAGAGTTCCAAATAGCAAGTGTTTACGGGAATATACTGAAGATGCTTTATATTGTAGTGATGAATATGTTCTTGATTGGTTTTTCTTTCAAGAACTCGTAGGAGGGGAACATTTGAATTACCAACCCGAGATGTTTCCACAAATGAAGCATAGAGAAATATACAAGTGTCATTGGAGAAGGCAGGCGGTTAGTCAGCGAAAATGAAATTAGTGTTTCCGGCACTATTATCATTGATTATATTGAGCTTAAAGACAAGAACAACCTTGATATTGTCGTTGAGAATAACCTTTTTGTTGGAAATGGTTGAACTAATGTAAATCTAACCCTACTCATTTGAATAGTTGAAATGAAAAGCACCCTTTTCATGAGCGCCAATTCTTTTAATGATAGCACGATATAACTAATTCATACAGGTGAGCTCCTCGTAGGGTAATTTAATATATGGATAATCCAACCAATTGATTTTTTGAATTTGCTCTTGATCACCTGGTAGTGGTGGCCAATCATAGGGTCTAATTTTTATTTCATATTTATGATCCTTTCTCAGGGTGTCATAGGTATTTTTGAAAATACAATCGACAAGAGCCAATTCATACTTTCCGTCGAAATTGATGGTGGGGGAGAGTTTAGTCCAAAAATCACTTGTTCTATTCAGATCATTGTAGAGATGATCAGAAACATTGGACATGAAAGTAACATATAAATCATTGTGCATTGTTAATATCTTCAGCACTGACCCAATAATCAACATCCGAGTTGTATCCTAGCCAGCGAACAAGCAACTGTTTCTTGCCATGGCATTTACGTATCTTTAATATCTTTTCAATTTGATAACTTTCACTAGTGTTTCTAACTTTTTGCAGTTCATATTAATAAAAACCACCGAGAATCTCATCATCTGTGGTGTCTCGCAGTCGATACGTTATGGGTATGGTGTCTAGGATTTTGGACACTTTAAAAAGTTCGGTGCTCCATAAATAAGTCCCCTTTTCAAAAATATTGGTGGTTCTATTAATTCGAACAGTATCACCAACATTCAATTTCTTCTTCTTTTTCTCTTTTTCACCCTTGGAGTATTGCTTTAGAAAAGCATCATATGTATTTTCATTGTAGTGAACATCCGTTGGTGTAAAGTTGGACAGAGATCGATGGGGTCGATGGTTGTATATCTGCATGATTTTACCTAAATCATTAATAAAAGCCGGCGTATTTTTCAATGTGCAATATCTTGAAATTAATTGACGAATCTTTCTTATTAGTTGTTCGGCCAATGCAGCCTTTATCGGACTGTGACTACGATAAAGTAAAGTATTATATTTCAAAAGAAACTTTTGCAACTGTGGATTAACAAATTCACTACCATGATCCGATTGAATTTTTCTATATGAATCCTATTTTAGAATACTTTCAATGGCCCGAGCAACTTCAACACCTCTCTTTGATCGTAGTGGAATGGCATAGGCATAGCGACTAAAGATACTGATTGCCACTAGAATATATTTGTAGGGCGCATTGTGACGTTGTTGAAGTGCGTCTAAAGTTAAAAGATCCGTTTGCATTATATGCAGAGAGAAAAAGGCTTTAGTTTGTCGATATTTTTTACTGCGAAGTCTGTGATTCCGATGCAGTGTGTAACTTGGTTCATTTTCTAGATACTCTTTCGCATTTTTCAATGTGGTGGTGCCGGAGACAGCTTTGGAAAGTGTTTTGGGAGAGCTTAAACTCCCCGCTTCACCAATATTTTCATAGACACCTTTCAAAACTTCATCCATTTCGAGCGTAAAAACGTAGTGTAATGTCCACTCCCCTTCTGCACACTGATGGGCGAATCAATTCGTCTTCGCTTTTGACTAGCAACCACAGGTGTTGTAAAATCAGTGACGCTGCTAGTATCTTCAAATATTGAATCTTCTTCTTTTTTCAATGGTGTTGTTGGAGGACTATATTCTCTTAGTTTCTTTAGAATTTGCTTATTGCCAATAAGACTTTTGGGAAAGTTTGATATACACAGAAAGGTGTATAGATTATCGTCAAAGGATAAGAGTCCTTTACGATTCGTCACCATATCGCAAATTAAATCAACTAGATTATAACTTTTTCCCTGAATTATAATTCGTTTCCCTGTGCTCTCGACTTGAACTTGATCGCCAGTTTCCAACATGAGATAAGATAATACTCTTTTACTCTGTTCTCGATAGGTCAACGGCAATAGGTTTCCAATTTTCAATACAATCGAATTCAAGTCCTTCTCCTTTAATTGTACATGATCTGGAGTTGTTTCCTGTTTAGAGGGATCAGTGACAGGTCTCTCACGATATGGTTTATGTTTGTCCACACGTCGCAATACATCTTGAAGTAAAAGCAGTTTTTTGTCATCGGCAATATTCTCATCGTTAATGAATTTGCTTAGATTGTCCTCAAAATGTTCGATGGGCGAGAGGACAAGTTCAAATGGTGTCAATTTATAGGGTTTTGCCATTCTCACTAGAGAAAACTGTTTACAAGTCCTTCAATTATTGGCATTAAAGGTGTGTAGAGGCTACCACCCGCCTGAAGTGGTTGCTTTCTTTTTAAATTTTTTCCCTTTTTTTTAAAAGCCACCGCGCGTACAGTGGAACCATGTTGTTTTTCTTTTGTCTAACACCTTCTGGAAGTTGACCATTAACCTCAGTTAAATTTAAAAATAGTTCAGATATTAGATTAATTAAATCATTTCCAGCACCATATTTGAGTATAGCCTTCATAAGCAATGGTTTTCAAGTGATTCAAATGGAAAAAAGATGTCGTTTTTCGTATAGTTTTTTTCAGTCTCATACTGGTAACTGGTAGCCTATTCGAGTGCTCACTGGACGATATACCGTACTTCCATTGTTTAAAATTTTGTCGACTATACTTAGACCATCAGGTGTCCACTGATTAAGATCCAACCAATTGTAACGACAGGGATTGCTCGTCGCCTGAGTGTACGCTGACAACAGAATTTTAGGGGTGCCAGGGTTTATCTGCTTATTGAGATTTATGAGTGAGCTAGAATCACGAACGACTCGATAGATAATATAGACAGTGCAATTCAAAGCAAGGGTTCGCATACATTTGCTCTGATGAAACAGATTGTGTAGAACCAGAGTAACGGAAATGTGTTCATGATGGGAGCGAACGGTGAACAGTTGTAGCATTTCCTGTGAGAACTGTTCAATGGATTCAGCCAAATCATCAATAATCAACCACGAGTTTGATTCAATACCATTGAAAACATCAAGTCCTCGTATGAATTGTATTGGTATGGATGTGGCAATAGCTTTTATTTTATCATATGACTCCTGCCAAATACTATAGCAATAGTAGATTTTTTTTGGCTTCTTCGAAAACATTTTATCGCAATTTTGAATTATTCAAGATAAAAGCGTTGTTTTCCTCGACATTGAGGGTCCACACAGGAACGATCTGAAGGGCGTTTTAAATTGATACATGCTGTTGACAACAGTCGGACTACAACTAACTGTAAATCATATGTGCTCAATGAATAAGTAGTAATTTCCCCATAGATCTATCTATTCAAGAACAACAAAAACAATAGTTCATGGCAGAATTTATTTTGACACTGAATGGAAACAAATATTTGCAGACAACATGCTCAACGATAAAAATAACACAATAAAAATTGACAAAATTTCATGGTCCACAAGAAAAATCTATTTGTTCAACACGAACAGCAACGATAAAACTTTATAAATAAACACTTTTTGTCCATCAGCAGCACTTTTTGTCTTTAAACACTTTTCTTTACAATAAAAAAACACTTTTTATACAGCAACTTAAACACTTTTCTGTACAAAAAAAAACAACAAACACTTTTCTATACAATAACACTTTTTGTACAACAGAAAATACACACACGGGAACATGAACTAGCACAGTTGAACTTGATTACAGTGAATTTAAAAATGGGACCCCCACCCCCCGGGGACTGTGGGGCCGAAGGCCGGCCGGCCGCGGGCGGGACCCCCCCCCCTGGGGGGCCGCGGGAATGGACCCCCCCCCCCCCGGAACCGCGGTGGAAAAAGAATAGTTGTCGTCACTGCAGGTTAGTGGATGGGTTAGTGGTGGTGGTTAGTGCTTGGGTTAGATTAGTTGGTTAGGTTAATTTATGAAAGGTTGAGTGATGGTTAGTCAGATTAGGTTAATTTATCCAGACCAAGTTGATTGCGATAGTCAATGCATTCAACTCGGTCTGAAATACGGTAGTGGCCGTGGGGTAGAACAGTCACACCATTCTGAAGCACATAGACCTTGTCGGATATACATGACATTGCATTCTTTTCCACTCTCACAGTATAATTTCTATACTGTAGAGAGCGAATTGCAAGCACTTGTGCTCTCGGCACTAGGCTACTTTCTACACAGTCTCTGTACACGCTCATGTTGAAATTGCTCTTTACAAAATGTTTTGGCACCCCTTTACACGCCTTCTTTTCATCCCCACTATGTGTTTCCACGCAATAGATTGTAGGACTCGGGAAAACCCTCCGGGATATCAACTCACTCCCTGTCTCTAATTTTAATGTTAATATTTGGTTGGGGGCTTGACGTTTCACTAACTCGGGGCAGAGAGATGGATTCCAGTTGGTAAAATCTATCTGTGAGCTGATGTGCACCCCTTTTCTAAATCACCCAATAAATCTTCAGACTCATTTACCTTTAACAGCAGAGAATCTGTATCACCATAGTAAACATGAACCTCCCCCTCCCGTTGCCAGTGCACCTTGCACATATAGTAAAAGAAAGACAGCATGAGCTTTTTTTAATTTTCCAGTACTGAACTGCCTCCTGCAATATTCTTGTTCAGTACCACATTTCTCTTTCGCCTGTGTAGAAGAGCCATACCGGTCTCTATGCACGTGAATGATGTAAAATTGGGGTCGGCACTAAGTCATGCATTCTTTAGAGGGTCAGTCACAACGTCGCAGCGAGATCTATTACGAACGCTTTCACACATTTTGCCAAACGCTGAATTTAGGATGAGCTTTTACATTTCCTTCTCCACCTTTGAATTTGCCCTAGAGCGTTTATCGACCAAGGTGTCAATAAACGTTTTCAAGTAGGGTCGCTGATTGAACTGCAGGACCCTGGGTATTTTAGTGATTTTGTAACCGTTGTTCACCATCCAGTGCAAAAGCAAATGGTGAACAACGATATTCTCCTTAGGGTCCGAATCAGCAATAAGTTTCTTTTTGGTGGGGGTACAAAGAATCCACAGATCCTCACCACCTGAACAAATGTAGGGGTTCAGCGAGTCTCTGCTCACTAGTAAATTTATACATGGCCAAACTAAAAAGATGAATGTGTCATGACCCGCCAATGGACGTTGAGCGTTTATTTCAAAGAACCATCCTTGTGGCCCATTGTCCTCGACGGTGGTAATGTCGGGGAACTCACAAGGATTCCCAAGCCATTGATAGTTCCCACACGGCAAACAGTAGTTGGACATTGCCGAGGGGTACAATGAGTTCATGTCCAAGAACACTGCATTTGACTTTGCACCGGTGCTTTGTCCGCTCGGATCGGTTGATAAGACGCGGTCCCCATGAAAAACGTACCCTCCCCTCATTGAACGCTCTACAAAAAGGTGCTGATCTACATCGGTGATTAGGCCTATTTCCTCCCTGCTAATTTTTAAAATTAAATCCATCACTAAATGGGGTGTAGAAAAATAATAACCTATATCTAACCCGAACTCTGAATAGATTTGGTCTGTGTTCTTACAGACTATATCCAACAGAGTTAGAACGTCACTGGCCAAGTACAGTCTACAATAATCCCACCCATTTTTACAATCCCCCTTGGACCACACCTTCTTGGCAAACTCATACTCCTCGGCTGTGCATTCACTGTGGTCAGTGGTCAGTGAATTGTAAAAAGCTTCAATTGGAGGTAGTTTCTCCTCACTTAAGCGTGCGCCAGAACAGTAATAATCGTATGCGTATATACCTTTGCAGGCCAACAGGTCATACATTTCACTGTCTGGAAAGTGTTGTTTAAGCAAGGGAAAGCTATCAAAATTGTCGCTTTTTTGCACTTGAATCAATTGACTCAATGCCTTGGGGAAAAAACTAAAGGAATCTAAAAACCTGATTTTATTCCAGCACGTATGTGCATTATCCACTGCCTGCCATTTCAGTTCGAGAAGCAGTAGCTTCTCAGCCGATTTGGGAATTATTTTGTAGGTAAATGAACTATTTACCCATGGACAATCTACTCCCCCTCCCTCCCTGTGCCTACGTGCCAGTGCTGGTAAAATAAATTTTAAATCATAATTGGAATTATGAATAAAAACAGGGATAAAAAACTGCTGGCTAAAATTTAAATTACACGATTGATGCGCACCCCCCCCCTAAAATTACTACCGCCCGAGGATATTTCCTGCCACAAAGGATTATGATCTCTGACTTTCCCCCTCCCCCCACGTTTCCCTTTAGTCCCCTTATCCCCCTCTGCAAACTCCCCCATACAAACCCAACCTATTTTTTGATTTTTAATCGCGAGACGATCCTCTGCAGACAACACCATTGGATAATGAGTATTTCTCAAACGAGAAATAGCACCATTAGCCGTGCCAATCAGTTTAGTGAATGCCTTGACCATGCACTCATTCTCATCCTCTGTTTCTACTATTTTTAACAAATACATGGTGTTAGAACTGTCTCTTTGCGCGTGGGCATAGGAAACTGCAATAGCCTGGTGTTCTTTGACTCGGTTTGGATATTGGGGGTCATTCACCTCCACCAGCTTAGCCTCACAGTCTAAAGATATTTTGTTGCACTGGAAAAGGGTATTCTGGAAATTTTTAAAGAGTAGAATTGCCCTATCCCCTGAAACCGTTTCCACTGTCTGGTATCCGTGGCGTCTACAATGCCTCATATGATTTTGTAACTTTAGTTCAGTCCAAAATCTAGAGAGGCATGTTGGACAGTAGAAACGAGTCCCCCTATTCTTACCCTCCCCCAGAACTCTACTAATGTCAGTGATAGGGTTAAAATGACCAATTGCGTTCGGTTGACTAGGTGGCGTGTATAACAACCAAACCCAGTGTTTAACCAAATCAACTGACGGGCCCCATATAGGGAAGACCACCCCCTTCTTGTTAGAACGAGTCCCATCTTCAAATTCAGTTTCGTACTGAGCCACAGTAACGCTAATATCTAAGTGGGCATTAGCCCTTTCAAAAATATCAATGGATCTAAGCGTCACTGGATATTTCCCTTCTAAGCATGAAAAATCTACAACTGGGACATGGGACCCCTCCTTCCCATGCACAGCCCAAACGTCTAAATTCTTCTTGGTAGCGTCCCGAGATAGAGGCTCGTATGCTGATATGAGGAAAGCATATCTTAAACACTTTTGACCTGTTTCAAAACGAATCCGCTGGACACCGCGCCAACCCACTAGATCTGGATTATAATTTGAAACAGTTGACCTCTAAGACCTTGCCCCCCCTCTTGAAATAAAATTTTCTTAATTTTACAAATATTTACACTTAAATTTTCAACAAAAAGAACTAGAGATCCACTCCTGTTTTCGTTATAGTTCTCGAGATGCGTTATAATTTGATCCACCCAATCGAAGACTGCTCCCTCAAAATTTTCTAAATTTGAATAAACCAAACGCATCTCGGAATGTATAAAATGATAGTAAACCTCGCTTTTCCCCTCATTCAAATAAAACACCTTTAGAACAATTGAAACCTTAATTGAATCCCTACCTCCCCACAACTGAATTTGATTCTCCAGAAGTGCACGAATTTTATCTACATATGCAAGCACAATTTCTACAGGGTCATAAACAAATTTTCCCGCCATAAGTGTATTAAAAGGATCCCCAAACGTCGCAGTGAAAACAACTATATTATTTAAAATTCTGTTGGACAATTGAAAGTCTGGGAGAGTTGTACCCCCCTCCCCCGCGTGGTTATTACCCCCTCCCCCCAGTTGTTCAACAATATCTGGCGAATGCTCCACTTCAGTTGTTCGAAGTGGAGTCGTGTGGGTGTCGGAGGCGGGTGGGTTACCTGTTAATTCCCCGGGAAAATAGTCTAAAAATTTCAAAGTGTTTTGACTCAAGTCCCCCAGTTCAACTGTGCTATTATCTAAATTAAAAAGAAAATCATCTAAAAACTCATCAATATTAAAGGGTACTTCAATGCTATCGTCCCATAGTGAATTGTCCTGAATCTCCATTGGCGGTGTTAGAATCGGTTCTTCCTCTTCTTCACTGGTCGGAGAGTAGGGGACCAATGCAATCTATAAATGAAAAAATAGCTTATTTTCAAAGTGTTCAAATCAGCCCTACTGTTTTTAAAATTTTGATTATTGCTTAATAACATTTTGTTAATTCAACTTAACGACAATCAAAGATATGACATAGAAGGTGACAATTTGTTCGTTTATTTTCAAAGTGTAAAAAAAATTTTTTTTTTTCAGCGCTTCCCCCAGCGCCTCCCTAACCTTGCCCCACAGCGCTTCCCGGACCCATCGTGGTGCTTCTCTGACCCACAGCGCATCCCTGTGGCGCTTCTCTGATCCGTGGCGCTTCTTGGACCCACAGCGCTTCCCCCCGGCGCTTCCCACATCGCTTCCCCGGCCCCACCACAAGCATCCCAGCCCCCCTTTACACAATGCCCGTCAAAAGTTGAAATATTCGCTTAGACTGCATAAGTACAAGTTTCTCTCTAATTCCGTTCTACAGGTTCGGTGAACTCTTCATTAGCTCACAATTATTGTAAGCCACCACGCGAGTGTTCCGATTTCCAAGCCTGAACTTGAGACGAGAAAACAGTACACTTAAATGCTGTAAACCGTTAACTCAGTATATCGTCAACAATGTTTCCCCATCACTAAAATATTGGCAAGGCTTTGTAAGATTGAAGGCTATTTTAAAATATCCTTGCGCAAATTACGGGATCCATATGTGACAAATAGATAAATGTGAATAATCTCTCAGTTCCTTCTCTTTCACAATTGTGATAATCAATTGTGAAAAATATGAGATTTTGAGTTTCAAATGGTGAGCATTAATTGACTAGAAATTACCCATGAAAAATATTCGCTTATGAGATAGCGGCGAAGAGATAGGGGGAATGCATAGAAAATAGTAAAGATTAGAAAAAATAGCATTTTGAGTTTCAAAGGCAGTGATTATTAATAGAAATTACCTAAAAATATTCGCTTATGAGATATCGAAGCGATAGCAAAGATTAGAAAAGAGCAGTTTCTTTGACATGCAAAAAATTACATTATATTTAGATATCTCCGAGGGAGGGGGGGAGCAGAAAAATTTAAAACAATGGGTGTGGAATTATAGAGAAAATAACATTTTTTTAATATCTCTGAGACAAACTTTTACAGTGTTGAAAAATAGTGAAAAAGAAAAGACTAAAAAAACATTGGAAGAAATAGAAAGGTAGGAAAAAATGCTTACATTTGCATATCCCGGCTGCACTTGGGCATCCGAAGAACCAGGTAGTGTATGCTGGAGGGCCACTTCCTGACCTAGCGTAAGTGGGGAAGCTCTTGAAGGCCCAGGCAACGTATGATGGAGGGTGGACGGAGCGGTATCGATATGTTCGTGTGTAGCTGGGCTAGATATTTAAAGATCGTGTATAGCTGAGCCGGTATGGTTCTACAGATTATAAGATGCTAACTACTCTCTTTTCGGGGTTTGACAGGGCTGTATGGTGGCTGTATTGTCATCTCTGGCTTTTTAGGAAGGAGGGGGCAATCTTTCTTCATAATTGGCCTTAAAAAGAAGAGAAAAAATTAGTATCAAAATAATTTCCCCCTTTTTTACAGAAAGAAAGGTAGTACCCTCATCCATATAATTTTGTTTAGATAAAGCTTTTTATCTCTTTTTAGTAAAGCAAAAAGTAAAAATTTCGCGAGAAATATATTAGGCTTAGAAATCAAACGTTTTTATTAGACAATCAGTAGTCTATAGCCATAGGATAGGAGTCATTGTTTCTATTTTTACCATTTAGAAAAATATTAAATTTTCCGGTCTATAGGCTTTAAAATAGATCGTTAACCCATCGACCTGTAGGCCTATATTTTGCAAACATAGGTTAAAATGCTATTCAATTTATACATAATATTAGCTTCATGCAATTTCCAAAGACTTTTCTAGCCCCGCACTGTTTGTTTTCATCTTACACTGTTGAGGGTAGAATTGAGGGTCTTGCGTTCCCCCTTCAAATAATTTACTTACAACGAAGCGGTTAGAAGCAATGTATTGACCCCCCCCCTTTCACATAATTTTCTAAATATATTGTTAAACTTAATTTGAAAATAATCTCATTCACCGGCTCTCTGACAAATACAAGGCCATTACTTTTAATGCGAAGAAATAGTTTGTTTTCATTTTACACTGATGGCGGTAGAATTGAAGGTATTGCCCTCCCCCTTCACATAATTTACTTACAACGAAGCTGTTAGAAGCAATGTATTGCCCCCTCCCCCCTTTCACATAATGTTCTAAATATATTGTTAAACTTAATTTGAAAATAATCTCTTTCACCGGCTCTCTGACAAATACAAGGTTAATATACAGCAATCTCTTTTTGCTTAAAACTGTTTTAATTTGACAGAAGAATAGTTCCATTGACCGCGTTTGTAAACCGGAAAAAGGGTGACAGCTAATTATAGGCCTCACATTGGAGTCTTGTGTCAAAACCAGAGCGAGCTAATAACAACAGTGACGGAAGTCAATGGTCGCTTTCAGCTAGGATATAGAACACTTAAAATTGCATAATTTAACGAAAAGATTATTATTTCCATTTGCGAGAATTTGGTTGTAAAACAATGGTGGGAGGGGGTTAGGGTATATTTTACGTTTTCCATTGATTATAATGATGTTTGTAAGGTTTGGGGGGGGGGGGGTTTGGGGTAAAGGAATATATTTACGTTTTAGCTGAACATACTGGAGGATGTCCAAGGAAAATAATTTTGAAAATAAAACGGAACTTACATGGTAAATTGTAGTTGCCAAGGCTTCTAATTCATCAATATTATCCATTGTTATATCAACTATGTCAAAATACTTTCTGATAATTTAATCACATTGCATGTCCGTTATATACGAAATCTCAAGGGCGAATTGTTATGTAACGGTGAAACTATATGTAACAAGGCCTCTGATTGGCTGAGAAGGGGGATGTATCCGACTCGCTGATTGGCTGAGAAGGAAACACGTGATCTAACTGTTTCTGGGAAAGTCATAACATTTGGCGAGAGCAACAACAACAAATACTATTTCTGGACACCATGACATTCACGATCGATTATGCAATCAATTTCTCGGAAATCCACTTCCACCTCGAGTCCTAGATCAATAACATTGTTCCCGTTAGAATTCAATGCGCATGTGCAACCTTCGTTCCGGAGTTATTACACATAGAAACATCAAATAAATCGACCTTGGAAAAAGAGGTCATTGACCGATTACGCAATCATTCTCCCTGGGGAGGCTATGCCCTTATTTGGACCATAAACCACGTGGTTAGTACGGGACCTTTAGGGTCGCTTCTACTGACATAGTCTTTTCAGGAAGAAAAAATTAATACTTTAGATCTTTTCGTTTTTTTAAGACTTTATAGTTTGGTCTGCTATTTGTATACTGGAGAAAAATTTTCAGCAGTTTTTAACAACAAACACCCTTTTAAAAATCTGGACACAAATAGTAGTGATTAATTTCGTTTCATACCTCCTTTAGTTGACGTGAAATGGAAAACTTGATACCATTTGCAAAACAATCTGCTTACTTTCTTTGATAGCTTGGATACGCTTACGCTATTTTGACTTGGTAAAATTTTAAGAGCAGAAGCAGTCCCAAAAGTTTGAACATAATACCCTCAGTCGTTCTTGGGATACTTATGAGATGCCTTATTGGGAATTAACATTAACACAGTGCATTTTGATTTAATCTTAAGGCAACATTTAGTTTTTAAACACAAAGGCAAATTGGGAGGGTGGGCGTAGGAGAAGGATTAGTTGCCCTCCAATCACTTTCGACTATTAAAAAGGGCTTAAGTCCTTTCTACTTTCAATCAAGTGAACCCTTTTCGAAGTTCTTACGAGAACTCCTTCGATACGAAGTGCCCTGGTCTAAAAAACGACAACAACAACAAAAAATCATACATTATACCCACATCGATCTTTACTATAAAAATTTCAAGCCTTCAAATCACTTTCTACTATTAAAAAGGGCACTAAGCTTTTCGATTTCCAATCGAATGAGCCCCTTTTGAAGTTTTTACGACAACTCTAACTTTAAAAACCTTATATGCCCCTAGGGCATAAATTACAACCTTTGCCCTGGGGGCTCTGGGGGATTTTTCATCTTTAAATACATAACTTCCAGAACTTTCAACTACGTTGGACAAAATGGTTATCTTTAAACTTTGATTGAATGTGTTTGGGGAAAATATGGGCGTGAGAGGTGCGTTAGTGGCCCTCAAATCACTTTCGACTGTTAAAAAGGGCACTAGCCCTTTAAATTTCCAATCGAATGAACCCTTTTTGAAATTTCTACAACAAATTTCTATATAAACCTAATATGAATCCAGGGCATAACTTACAACCCTTGCACTGAAGGCTCTGAGGGGTTTATCATCCTAAAGACCTAATTTCCAGAACTTTCTACTACGTTGAACAAAATGGATATCTCAAAATTTTGAGTGGATGTGTTTGTGGAAATGGTTGGCGTGAGAGGGGTTTAGTTGCCCTTCAATCCCTTTCGACTATTAAAAGGGCACTAGTCCTTTCAATTTCCAATTTAATGAGCCCTTTTTGATGTCTTTACAACATCGCTTTCTATAAAAAACCTTACATATCCCCAGGGCATAACTTACAACCTTTGCCTTGAGGGTTTTTTTGGGGGGGAGGGGTTGTCATCCTTAAAGATTTAATTTCCAAAACTTTCAATTATGTTTAATAAAAGGCTATCTAAATATTTTGATTGAATGTGTTTGGGGAAAAGGTGGGCGTGAGAGGGGGGTTAGTTGCCCTCAAATCACTTTCGACTATTAAAAAGGGCACTAGCCCTTTGAATTTCAAATCAAAAGAGCTCTTTTTCAAGTTTCTACGACAAAGATTTCAATAACAACTTAAATGCCCACAGGGCATAACTTATAACCCTTGCCCTGAAGACTGTGGGGGGAGAGTCCTGCTCAAAGGTATAATTTCCTGAATTTTAAACTGCGTGAAACAAATGGCTATCTAAAATATTTGATTGGATGTGTTTGGGGAAAAGATGGGCGTGAAAGGTGGGTTAGTGGCCCTCAAATCACTTTCGACTATTAAAAAGGGCACTAGCCCTTTAAATTTCCAACCGAATGAGCCCTTTTTCAAGTTTCTACGACAAAGATTTCAATAAAAAACCTTATATGCCCCCAGGGCAAAACTTATAAACCTTGCCCTGAAGACTGTGGGGGGAGGGTCCAGCTCAAAGGCATAATTTGCAATGGTCTGTAAACTGCAATGGTCTTTTAAATATTACAGAAAACCGGCTTTTATTACAGAAATATTACACAAAGCATTGAAAGAAGCTGTTGTTTAAAGTTAATTTCTTATTATCAAAGAAGTAAGGCGCACTCGTAAAACAAAGTAGGGCTAATCAAATATGAGTAATATTAAAAGTAAGTTTTGCCAAACACTGGAAAAGATGTGAAATCTGATGTCTGAAAATATAAAGGAGACTAATAACCTGAATGTCAGCCATCAATGAAACGTATTCGTTTGAGATGCCACCCTAATAGAACGCCTGTGTGAATTTATACCAAAGAAAGCTCAAAATACCAAGCAACTCTATGTGGGAGGCAGCATTTTTTACAATGACAATTTTAGTTCTATGCTTTACTGTGGAAGTTATGGTTGTAATTTCTATGAATGTTTAGCAAATTCGTTCAAACCAATTTACTCCGCATTTATCTAACTTTTTTCCATTCTAGGATTAGAGATAGACTATTGCTCAAGACTCTTCGTCACTTTAACCAAGTTGGAATAGCCGGAGGAGTTTTCTGAAGATAACTTTTATCATAGCAGCGCAATCACGCTGCCAAACTAAAGAACGATGTTGGCACAATGTATTATTTATTTTTTGGTTTTTCCATACCAGGGTACTTCGTATCAAAGCAGTTGTCGTAGAAACTTCAAAAAGGGCTCATTCGAGGAAATTGGAGTGGTTAGTGCCCTTTTTAATAGTCAAAAGTGATTGGAGGGCAACTAGGCACCACCACCCCTCACGCCCATCATTCCCCCAAACACATTCAATCGAAATTTTGGGATAACTATTTTGTTCAGCATAGTTGATTTAAGATAGAAAATATATTTTTGAGGAGGACACTCCCCCACAACCCTCGGGGCAAGGGTTTTAAGTTATGCCCTGGGGTATATAAGAACGATGTTGGCACAATGTATAATTTATTATTTTTTCCTTTAGAGCAGGGCCCTTCGTATCGAAGAAGTTGTCGTAGAAACTTCGAAAATGACTCATTCAAATGGAAATTGGAGTGGCTTGTGCACTTTTTAATAGTCGAAAGTGATTGGAAGGTGAATAAAACCCCTTCCTCGCCCACCATTTCCCGAAACACATTCAATCAAAATTTTGAGATAGCCATTTTGTTCAGCGTAGTTGATTTCCAGATTTTTTAGGAGGGCACTCCCTCACAGCCCTCAGGGCAAGTGTTTTAAGTTATGCACTACTACTAGGCTACTAACAACTCACCGCCAAACCAAGCCACCTGAGGCCAACACAGCTACGCACGCTCGTCCTCCATCCCAATCTATTCAAAGCCTCCCTTTTTACACCCACCCATGAAGTTCCCATTTCCTTTAAATCTTTCTTTATGACGTCCTCCCACCCCAGACGAGGACGACCTGCTTTTCGTTTAGCCCTAGACGGTTGGCCAAAAGCACAATCTTCGGCAATCTGTCATCCTTCATCCGCACAAAGTGCCCTAGTTACCTCAACCTTGATTTCCTTATAGCCCTAGAGAGCGGTATTGAACCATATTTTTATTATAGCCCATTGTTTGAAATACGGTCAGTTAGCCGGGTACTCAGAACAATCCTTAAGCAATTTATCTGGAAAATATCTAGCAAATCTTCATCCGCTTTTCGGAGCGCCTATGCTCCTCAGACATATCTGGCCACTGTCATCTCTATAGCTTCCAATATTCTAATCTTGGTTTGCAGACTTATCTTCCTATTCTTCCAAACTTTTTTCAACTGTGATAATAAATCACCCTGAGCCTTGGCTATTCTACTTTTGACATCTTCCCTGCTCCCACCTTCTTTACTAATAATACTACCAAGGTAAATGAAGATGTCCACCTGATCAATCTTTTCGTTTCCCGACGTCACCTTTTCATCTTCACTTATTCCTAGCCTTAGCGGCCTAGTCTTCTTAACATTCATTTTCAAATCTATTCTAGGATCCTGAACTTGCAAAACCTCTAAAAGTTCATTCTCTTTGCTCACACTTTCATCTAGGATGCTTAAATCATCAGCATAGTCAATGTCCAGGAGTTTTTCCTCCCCATTTGATTCCTTGGTATCCCATTGCCTTTCCTGTGCTCCTTAAGATAAAGTCCATCAAAATAATCCATATAAAGGGGGATAGAACACAACCCTGCTTAACTCCTGATTTAATACAAAACCAGCTGCTAACCTCATTTCCTACCTTAACCGCAGCATTGTTATTCTTTTACATAGCACTAATCGCCTTAATGTATTTGTTTGGTATACCATACAAGAATAAAACCTTTACTAAAGCTCTTCTATCAACAGAATCGAACGCTTGCTCATAATCTATAAAACTGAGGACCGAAGGTGTTGGAAAACTCAGGCACTTCTCAATTATTAACCTAAGAGTCAAAATATGGTTGACACATCCTCTACCTTTTCTAAGACCGCACTTTTATTCTCTTAAAACTTTGTCTACGGCATCTCTCAGTTTAAAAATTATCATATTACTAAGCAATTTACTACCTACAGAGACCAGACTAATCCCTCGATGATTACCCCACTCACTTTTATTACCTTTCTTATAAAGTGGCTTAATTAAAGTTTTCCTAAAATCGTTAGGTACTGCCCCTTTTTCAAAAATCATATTCATAATCTTCAATAACTTATTTCTAACCTCACAGCCACTATATTTAAGACACTCATTTACCACACAACCAGCACCTTGGGCCTTATTTTTTTTTGTCATTTTAGTACTTTCGCTAATTCCTCTTCACAAAACAAATCTTCCTTCACATCCAAGGTATCACAAACTCCTCTGAATCTCTTCCTTCAACTCTATCTCGGTTAAGCAAATTCTCAAAATGTTCGGCCCATCTTTATTTAGTTTTTTTCCTTATTGCTAATTGCGGCCCAATTCCTATCTTTAACTCGGCCAAGTCCGCATTGACTACTCCCTCTCAATTTGTTAACATGCCAGTACAATATTTTACTATTATGCCGTCTAGCTGTGTTGTGAAGCGTTATTATTTGTGGCATTGGGGGGTTGTAGCCGTAGATGCCTTAATTCTCTCTTTATAGGGGAGATAAACTCTAGCCCTAAGTTAATTAAACTTTTGGTAGCGTGCCCTAGGCTACGCCCGAACCAATGGGGCGTACCGACTGGGGATGTTCGAGAGGCTAAAATTAGATTGTAGAGAGGTCACCTAAAATACAATACTGTTATTTATCTACCATAATATATAATCTGATAAAAATGATCTACTGTGACTGGCTGTCCCGAATAGCCCACAATTCTCAATAAAACAGAAAAAAAGTATAAAAAAGATACTTACACAATAACAGTGATAAGAGAAAGTCCAAGGTATTTCAAATGAGAAAATAAACTGGCAGAGGTTCACCCGGCAAGTCAAAAGATCTGCCTTCAGTTTCAAAAATTGGGGTATATATATGAAAAACCTAACCACGTCTTTCCGGTAAATTGACGCATTTAGCCAGGAAATTAGTTATTGAGCAAGTTCCCTCCAAGCCCACACATTCCACGATTTGTATCCTTATCTTAAAAAGTGGTATTTTGAAAACTCTATATTTGCGTCATATATAGTTTTACTAAATTAATAATTAACTAAATTAGAAAGCTTTAACATAATTTTCTCTAATTAAAGAAGAATTATCCTATTTCTCAATATTATACTTTTAAAACAACTAAATTTCGTTTAAATCTATTGTGCTGACATCGGTGGGTCAGTAGGTTCGCATACTCGAGCGTTTTGTCATTGTGGTTCTTATTCCGTGTCCTTATTGGACATGTTGCTTTTTTTTGTCGAGTGATTTTAGATTTAAATTTATCCGTTTTTCTCTTTTTCTCTATCTTTAGAACAGAAACTTACTCTCTACCCTCTTCCTATACATAGTCTCATTTACTTGAAACCAATCGGCTTAAACATAATATTAATGGTTTTTGCTAAAATTAGATTTCAAGTTATATTAGACAAGTTTATGAATTATTTGAGTTTAAATTTATTTCCCCTTAATATTTTAATTTATCTGTGTGACGTGGCTGATATACCGTTTTTTTTTTTTTTTTCGTTTTAGAAATGTCTTGGTTAGTCAATATATAACAATTTGTTTTGTAACCACAGATTTCTTTAAACACAACACTTTACATTTTCTTAACATTTTAAATTAACTTAATGAATGTTTAGGCTATAAGCCATTTGCTTATACATCTTAAGCATTGAAAAGTACTGATTTAAATTAACTTTTCAGTAATTAAATTGGTAGTAAATTCTCACTTATTATTGGATTTTGTTGACGTTGATTTCGGAAAAGGTAAACGTTTCGGTCCTGGATAGAAAGATTATCTTGGGCTATGCTAACTACAAGCTCTTGCAGTGCACCAAAAATTGGTTGATATTAGTATCATACATGAACAAAAATTGGCTGAAGTTGCATCCAACTTTGGTTGATATCGGTAAAAATCAACCAAAAATAGGTTGTAAAAAAACTATGTCTGTGATCTAAAGAAAAAAAATTAATATCAGCATAAAAATAAAGCATTATCGTTTGTATATATAAGGAAAAAAATCATACACTAATAAATACAAATAATTTTTTTTTTCTTTTTTTTTAAGTAAGAGGCTAATTATTTTCTTACTCGTTTTCTAAACACAGTGTGCCGCTACAATAGAAAACTTTTGTTTAGGGTATATTTTAATTTGATTTAAATTATTTACATATTAAAACTATCATTAATTATTAAATAATTAAAATAACATATTAAACCCTCATATCTTTGTAGACATCAAAACATTCGATAGTTAGTTACTTTAATTACTTTCTCCGCTTTTTTTTAATCACTCAAAAAATAATATCCCGGTTAAATTGAAACATTATATTCCTTGCTGGATTATTCTTTCAAACTTAAATACTAAACTGATTATTTTACAATATAAAAATTATTAATACTTTGACTCGATGTAAGACATTTACATACAACATTACATAACTAGTAAAAATTTAAAGTAAATTAAAAACATAGTATATACATAAGTATTTTGTAATAAACTTACACAAGCATTGTTAAGCAACAAAACTTAGATACAACATTTATAAAAAAATACATTTGGTTAAAGTTTAAATATACACAAAGCATTTTTTTTTCAAAGTAAATTTCTTAAAAAGCAACACTAAAATGTGTTATAACTCTTTTTTTTCCATTAGCAAAACGCTGAAAATACCAATTTAATTACAATCAAAAGTATTACTACTGTCATAGCAAAGAATTAGCTTATCGTACTGTTTTACTTTCATACTTATGCACTCGTAGTGCCAACCGTTGTCTGTGGTTGCAGATAAAAGTTATTTTTTTTTCTTTTCTTTTTAATTAATTAATTTCTTTGCGAGAGATTATGGTTTCGTGCAGACAGGGGTTCTTACATCCTTCCCTCTGGGGTTTGATGTTTCCTATAATACCAATATTTAAAAACATATATAATCAATCCCATAATCATTAAAGTAGTTATGAAATATCCCCAAGTTCAGGCTAATAAGCCTTTATAATAAGTGGTTCTTTCCACTTTCATCTAGGTAAGTCTTTTTTTCCAGTTTTAGTGTCCTTTTGGGACAAGGCTTAGCTTACAGCTTAGATTTGATAAGCTCAGAATTTAGCTATTCGCCTTTTTACCTGTTTTGGCACTACCAATTTACTTGTGCCCGTACTCTGAAGGTTTGCTTACCAGGGCTGCCTTCTGGTAGCTCATATAACGTTTCTAAGTTCTCTTGTCATCAGCTACAGCTAAAAAGACTATTATGAACCTGCATACAAAATAGTTCTGAACACAATAATCACATTCTTAAGGCTATTATGTGCCTTACTTTCAATTTATGTCATGCTAGTCATTTTTCTGAAAACGCTTCCACATATGAGAGCCAAATTTCTTTTCTTGACTACTTTGAGCAGTTGTGCAATATTTTTACTTATCTCGGCCGACGTTTACCAATGTAACGGTGGCTCCGTAGTATTACTGCTACTTATTGGTACTTATTTAGTACAATTTTCACACTAGTTTGTTCGGCAAGTTCAATAAGTGCGTATAACAGAGTTTAACTGACTTCATTCAGTTTATTTTCCTTTTAGTTTCATCTGACTATATTTTGAACTTAAACTTTCTTTTTTTTTCTTTTTTTTTTTTACTTCAGTGAAGCCTAAGCGGTTTTTTCAAATCTTTGTAAGCTTTTTCAGTTTAATAGGTCTTTTCTAAGCCTATATTTATACTTCTCCTTTTTTATTCAACAGATTTTAAAAGTTTTTACGCCGATTGCCATTCTTCGGTCAATTTCATTATCTCCTTGTTTTTAAGGGGGGGGGGCTTCTATTGTCGCAACCTGTATTATTCTGAAATTATTTAAGTTTCTCCGTCCAAAAGTGTTTGCATTCTAAAAGCACTGTATTTTCCAGTTGATTTTTAGAGCACTTTTAGTTAAGTTTTACGCCGCATTTTCTAGCCCTCATTTGTTCATAAAAATGCAATTTTTACGATATACTGGTTGCAAATTTTATTCTAGATTTAATTACGATCCTTTTTGCCAAGGAAAGAAAGAAAATAGTCCCATTGGCAAGGCTGAATAGCTTTGAATGCATTTCTCCTTAGTCTGCGGTGTACTGATAAGCTTGAATTTGGGAGAATTACTAGAATGAATCTATGCTCATTATGGCGAGTTTTTTTCTGGTATGAAAGGTTATATTTTATTCTTAAATAAAAAGTGGATATTTTTAGTTTCTGTTAGAGTTTGATGTCTTGGGATTTGGGTGTTTGGGTTGGCAGAGGTAAAAACCAATTGTTTAAACTCTCCTGTGCCAATTCTTTTTCTCAGATCCAATACATCGCTAGAGTTAAAATTATTATCTTGAACAATGAACTATGGTTTGCTTGTGACGATGGGGTTAGTTTTTGGCTTATTTTTACTGGATTTTGTCCTTGGCTTTTACCTCCTTGTAAGTTTTTAGGTTATATATTTTTTTATATTGCTTTTCGTTTCTTTTACCTCGCACTTTTTTTGCTTTATAAGCTTATTCTAAGTTTCGCTTTAATCTTTATAGCGCTTGATTATTGTCTTTATTTTTTTATATTTTTTTTTCTTTTTCATAGCGTAACTAATAATAAGAAAATTATTAAGTTATACTATGAATAATTTTAATAATAATACAGCTAGATTGTACTTGTCTTGCGCAAGTAATGTAAAATCTTGATGTTTTTCCTATTATAATTATTTTAAAATTGTTCCAAAAACATTTTTTTTCAAATTCGACTGAAAGTGTCACCTCAGAGTCAAAGGTCAGTAGATGCATTGCATGTACTTAACAACGAGAGGCCAGCCGTGTTTGAGCTCAACTCCCAATTTTCTAGCTTACTATGACCCTAGTTCAGTAAACAACTCTTCTTGGGTTTTTTTTAAGGATCTCCCCCGAAAAAAAATTATTTTTTTTTCAATATGCATATCAAAAGAATCGTCTTTTAATTCTGATTCTAAATATGTATAATTTAATTAGGTTTAATACACCCATTTAAAAGTTACGTGGCCTTACTTATTTTCCTTTTTCTCTGAATTGAAGCCTAATTTGTTTTGTCAATTGGATATTTCACCGCTCGCGAAGGCTTATCTCATAATGAAAGCAAAATTTGTTGCAGGAACCTACGATGCCACTTCCGATCGGAAATAATAATTAGGCTTTGGAATGTGACGGTCATAATAGATATTTCTATAGTGACTGTTATACTCGTTTGATTTTTATTTAATATTTTTTTTTGTTAATATTATGTTATTAAAATATTAATATTCTTGGGGCTGCACTTGTTCTGTCTTTATCCGTTTAATGTTCTGAGTTTTGTACTTATTTGCTTTTTTTCTTTATAATATTGGAAAGTCTTTCCGTGGTTTCTATATTGTGGCTTACAAGGCTCTGAATCCGAATGCTGTTTTGTTGCCTCGTCAAATATCTTCAATCTTTGTTTCTCTTAATGTTTGGCCTTCTTCATAAGTTTTTTAGCAACTTGTGTGGCTGACAAAGGAACTTCTTGCTGCCCCTTTGGTTTCGTTACTGTTTTCCATAATTTTTCTCTCAAAGAAGGTTTTCTTGACGATGGCCCAGGTTTAGCTATATCGATTTCTGTCGAAGAATTTTTGGTGTCACATTTTGTTAGCTCGTTTTTGGTAGATGACGTTTGTTCCGAAAGCTGTTTTTGCGCTAGGACTGTAGGTGAGTCGAGCGTATTAAAATCAGATACTTCTTTGGTTTCTTCCAATTTTTCTTCCTCTTTGAACCTACCCTCTCGTTTATTACGTCTTAAACCATTAGGTTTTGCTTGAGACTCTTTTGTCACTTTCATCGCCTGTATCCGATGAATATTGAACTTTTCTTTTTTTTTCTCTTGTTTGTTGTGGAAAGTTCGCAGCAAAGACTGAGCTAAATTTTCCTTCAGATTCTCCCAACTGTTGTGGTCATTAAAAAAGTCATAAAATTCATATGGCCTTCTGATATATAAAGGTTAGATCGTTTTTTCTATTTATTCTTCTAAAAATATAGGCTCTGCTTTCCACAGTTTTGAAAAATATCCCTTTTTCATTCTATTATGGTGTATTACATCTTCCTTTTCCTTATGCTGATGTTTTAGAACATATGTTAAGTTATTTGGTAGAATTTTTGTAATCCTATAAGGTCCGTCCCATTTCGGTTTTAACTTTTTTGTTCCTTGTGGATTTGTTTCGTGAACATAAACTAAATCTCCTAGACAGTAACTCGTTTTATTTTTGCTTGTTCTGTCATATTTTTCTTTTTGTTCTTTTTTCGCATCTTCCAGATTGTCTTTAACTTGTTCCATAGCTTTTTTCATTCACACCACCATCTCTTGATTATATTGGTCTAAGTTGTAATATTTTTTGTCATTTTCTATTTCATTTAAAAAAATTATGGGATCTCTTATGTGTTGCAAAAAAAATGGACTTTCTTTTAAGGTACGTGAAAAAGCCGTATTTATTGCAAAGACTAAAAATGGTAAATGTTCATCCTAATTTTCATTTTCCTCTCTAGAATGTATTCCCAGCATGTAAGCTAATTCTAAATGCTTAAGTTCAACTTTCCCATTAGCTGCTGCAAGGTGAGACAAGGTAAACCATCGTCTACCCCCAGATATTCTGTAATTTCGTCTAATAATTTGGCTCTAAAACATGGCCCATTGTCGCTAAGTAAAACTCTAGGGATAACCCCGTGTTCTAAAAATAGGCGATTGACCAAAACTTTCGCAACGGTTATTGTTCTTTAATCTTTAATTGGAAAAGTGTGTAAATATGAATTAAAATGGTCTACTATGGTGAGTACACACCTGTTTCCTTTCCTGGAAACTGATAAACTTCCCCCTGATCCCCAAACGTTAATTGACAGTATTTGTCCTACCCCTGAAGGGGTGGAGTTTTGAGCTAATTCAGCCTTAGGGTCTTTGGTGGCGACTTTTGTTTGGCGCACTCTTGGCAGCTTTGTATAAAAGCTTTTACTTTTGAGTACATTTTTGGAAAATAAAAATTCCCTTTCAGTCTCCCCATAGTTTTTGCTTCTCCCGTGTGACAGCCAATCGTTGCATGAGCCATCTGTAAAACTTCTCCTTCCAGAGATATTGGAATAACTGGAATAGTTTTAAACTATTTTCTTCTATATTCTTGCTATGATCTATGGTATTTTACTAGAAGTTTTTTACTTTCGGCCATATAAAAATTACGTTGGTCACCTAAACATTTTTTATAGTGCTCTGGCGGTTCCATTCCTTCTGATAAAAAATATTTAATTTCTAAAAAAAAATCTACTTTATTTTTATGCTTTGAAATATTTTCATTAGAAAGTATTCCTACCCCTTCCAGTTCGTTCTGGATGGTTGCTATCACATTTTCTTTCGTATCTGGATTTCGTGATAAATAGTCTGGTAAAATATTTGTACGGCCCTTTATATATATTGGAGTATATGAATATGCTTGCAGACGCAGTATCCACCGTGTCAGCCGGGCTGAAGTATTTTGCATCGTATGTAGCCAAACTAATGATTTTTGGTCTACTCTTAATATAAATTTTTTTCCAAGTAAAAATTGTTGAACATATTCTGTAAAAACTACAACTGCCAAACACTCCCTTTCAACTCTCGAGTATTTTTTTTCTGCTTCCGTCAGTGACCTACTGGCGTATTGAACTATTGATTCTACTCCTTCAGAATTAATGTTTAATAATATGGCCCCTATACCGTACCCCGAAGCATCTGTTTACAAACAGAAGTCTTGTGACAAATCTGGCAGTTTTAGTATTGGTGCCAGTATTAATTGCCTCTTTATTTCATTTGGCGCTCGTTTTGCGTCCTTTGAACATTTAAATTTAACTGATTTCTTTAAAAGGCTCGTCAAAGGTTGTGCTATTGTGGCATAATTTTTAATATATCGTCTAAAATAGCTTAATAGCGCACAAACTGATCTGCAGCTTTTTTGATCTTTATGAGGCTGTAAATTTTCAATGACTGTAAATTTTTCTTGATTTGGTGAAATAGTACCTTGGTTTATCAGGTGTCCAAGAAATACTAATTTTGGTACCACTATTTTTAACTTTTATGGTTTTAATTTTAAGCCTGCTTTTTCAAACTTTTCCAGTATTTTTCTAAGTCCGACCATGGGGTCTTCCAAGTTTTCATTAAACAGAATTACATCATCTAAATAAGCCAAGGTATCTTTTTTCCTCCCTGGTTCGATATCTTTTAACACCAAATTCATTAGCCTACTAAAACAATTTGGACTAAATGATAAGCCAAACGGCATACGTTCAAATGTGAAAGTTCTCCCGTCGTCTAATATTACTGTAGCCTTATGCTTTGTTTCTGCATCTAAAACGATTTGCCAGTATCCTGCTATTAAATAAAACTAGAATAATATTTTAAACCCCCTCCCGCATCTAAAATCGAATCAATTCTTGGTAACTTCATTATGTCTTTAACCGTGACTACGTTTAGTGCTCTAAAGTCTCTACATAATCTCCAGGTACTATCTTTTTTTCTGACTATCACTAATGGAAAGCACCAGTCACTAATGCTTTCTTTAATTATACCCTGATCTTCCATTCTTTTATTTGGCTTTCTAGCCATGGCTTTAAATGATAAGGTGTTTTATACGGTGACTTCTTGATTGGAGGGCCCTCTGTTGATATCTTGTGCGTGATTAAGTGAGTTAATCTGTAATTTGATTTTTGTCTTGCAAAAGTCCATTTAAAATCCCAAAGAATATTTTCTAACCTAGTTTTTACGTTTTCCGGTAAATGTTTTAAATCAAATTGTTGCAAAAAATCCACTTTCGCCATTGCATACTCTTCTTGTGGTTGCGGTTTTAATGAGGATAAATGTTCGCGGTTATAAGTGAAGTTTATGCTGAATTCTGGACTGTTTAGCGATTTTATTTCTTAGTGCGAAATTTTTTCTACTGGTCCAAGTACGATCTTGTTCAATTATATTTTATCATCAATTAGATTTGATAGTTTTAAACATTTTCTACTCTCTTAAATTTTTATAACTTTATTCTAAACAAAAATCATAGTGTATTCTTTTATGGTGTACCCCCTTATCACGGCATCCATCGCTTTAACCTTTCCATCTTTTTCATTTAGTGTAGCTAGAACTTGATCTCTCGGTCCCCCTTCTATTGTGACTTTTCCGCTTAATTTAGGTTATCATTTAAACCTTCACTTTCTTTATTTGTTACTACGCAAATTTGGCTATTATTTTCATTTGCCTGGTTTATTGTGATTGTATTGGATATGGGCTCCCATAAAATCCCATATTTTCTGATGGCATCTACTCTTAGAAAACAAGGAAATGGTAGCTGCTTGCATATTATTGCTGTTAATGTTATTTCTTTATCCCCTGCACTAAATTTTAGCGGACAGTCTCCCAAAATTGTCAGCTTGTGCCCTGTCACTGATTTTAGGTTATTTTGGCATCTGCTTACTCGATTTTTGACACTATGAGGAAATCTATTAAATACTTCCTCTCGAATTAATGATTTAGATGCGCCTGTATCTAGTAAACATGGTAAATTTTGAAAACACTCAATTTTAAAATAACGCAGAATTGGTAGATTATTATTATTTGCATTTGTGTCACAACATTGTAAACTACCTAGGGGTCTTTGTAAGGAAACAGCTTTGTCGACCCTTGCAGGCTTGTTTCTCCATTAATATGCCCACTGTTTGGCCAAAAATTTCTGGGATTATCCCAGTTTTCTTCAGCGCTGCTACTTTGACCCTGGGTATTGTTAACCGTTTGCCTTCTCGGGAATATTATTAGGTGTTTGCCAAGTATTATCTGGTTACTGTAGTCCTAAATATATGTACACCTACGTTCTGATTTGGTCTTATATCTGGCACATATGGGCTTCTTTGCGTAGTCACTGTCAGAACTCTTATGCATAGTGGTTTGTAGTGATAAAATAATATCACTAAAAGATTATCTGTATTTGTCTGTTTGTTTACTGTTTTTTTTTATATGTTTTTGATCTATTCTTGTTGATTCCCCAACTATCTGTCTTTGGTGGGGGGGGGGTGCCCATATTTTCTATAGTTATTAGCTGCTAATCTCTCAAGGTCGTGTAACTTGTCAGCTATCTCCCTAGACGGCAACCCTTGGCCTCCGTCGCGCCTTTTTGGTTCACAATTCGGCTCTTCAAAGTTCACCCTTTTCTGTCCTCTTTCATATTTTATATTTTCTTGGGCTCCTGTGTTATTTATTGACATTTGGTCAAACTTTTTCGTAGCCTCGCCAATTTTTACCTCTGTTTCGACTAGTATTATAGCCTGCTCTAAATTTTCAGGTTTTCAAGATAATATTAGTCTTAATAACTTTTTTGGCAACCCTTAGCTGAAATTATATAGTTGTATTTTTTATATTGTCGTCATTTTTACCCTTTTTTAATCGTAAACAGACGGATCTAAAAATTGCGTTAGCATACTTTCTGATATTAGTTGAGGTATTTAATGTCGCTACCTATCTTCTTAGCTTCTCGGAGATGCTTGTCTCAATGAATCTTGTTTTAAAAGCTTCAATTAGAGTACTGATGTCCTTGGGCTCTTTTTCCTTAATTGTTTCAATATATTTAAGGGCGCTTCCCTTTAATCTGGCTGCAACGCATTGCTCTTTGACCTTATCTTCAAACAATTCTGTTAGTTCGTCGAAAATTTTTAATTTTCAGACAAATTCATCTACATCTGAATTTTCCTTATATTTTTGCATAATTTTTGCAACTTCAAGTAATGTTGATAGGGACGTAATTTTTTCATCTGGTAAAGCCATTTTATTTCAATTTACTATTTTATCAAGCCTTCTCGACCCAGTTTTTCTAGCGACCACCAGTTGCTGTGAAGCGTTATTTGTGGTATTTGGGGGTTGTAGTCGTAGATGCCTTTATTCTTTCTTTATAGGGGAGAAAAACTCTAGCCCTAAGTTAATTAAACTTTTGGTGGCATGCCCTAGGCTACGACCGAACCAATCAGACATATCGACGGGGGATGTTCGAGGAGCTAAAAATAGATCGTAGAGAGGTCGTCTAAAATACAGTACTTTTATTCACATACCATATAATATATTGATATAATCTGTCTACTGGGCCTGGCTGTCCCAAGTAGCCCACAAGTCTCAATAAAACAAAAATAAAATATAAAAAAGATACTTAGACAATTACAGTGATAAGACAAAGTCCAAGGTATCTCAAATGAGAAAATAAAAGGGCAGAGGCTCACCCAGCAAGTCAAAAGCTCTGCCTTCCGTTTTAAAAATTGGTATATTCATATAAAAAACCTAACAACGTTTTTCCGGTAAATTTACACATTTAGCGTAGAAATTAGTTACCGAGCGAGGTACCTCCACGCCCACACATTCCACGATTTGTATCCTCATCTTAAAAAGTGGTATTTTGAAAACTTTACATTTGCGTCATATATAATTTTACTAATTTAATAGTTAACAAAATAAAAGAGCTTTACCACAGCTGCATCTTCCAGATCCTCGGCAACTTTAGCCCTGGATTCCATTTAACACCTCCTTAGTTCATATTTTAATGCTTTCTCCACTTCCTTTACACTCCTTTTGTTTTTATATGATATATCACTAAGGTAATTCTTGTACAAGTCCTTTCTCCTTTCTATCAAACATAAAGCTTTTTCACTAATATTCTTACCTACAGTTCTAGCTTTCTTCCCTAAGACACCTTGAGCAATTTCAAAATTATTTTTCTAGAATTTTTCCAACCATCTTCCACATTATCAAATTTTAAACTCTCAAGTTTAGTATTCAACTGTTCCTGGAAAGTTTATCTCATATTTTATCCTGGATTCTACCAATATCATAACTTCCCGGGAGTAGTTACCCTTCCGATATTTCAGCTTCAAATTAACCCTTGAAACTACTAGATGGTGATCTTTACTTTTAACATCAATGACGGCGCTCCTATATACCCTAGTATCTTGTATTACTTAGGTTATGCCCTGGGGGCATGTAAGGTTTTTATAGAAGGTGTTGTCGAAGAAACTTCAAAAAAGGCTCATTCGATTGGAAAGGGCTAGTGCCCTTTTTAATAGTCGAAAGTGGTTGGAGGGCAACTAACCCCCCTCTCACGCCCAACTTTCCCCAAACACATCCAATCGAAATTTTGAGACATCCATTTTATTCAACGTAGTTTTAATTTTTGGAAATTAGGTCTTTGAGGATGAAACCCCCCCCTCCCCACAGCCCTCAGGTTTGTAAGTTATACCCTGGGGTCATATAAGGTTTTTATAGAACGCGTTGTCGTAGAAACTTCCAAAAGGGCTCATTCGATTGGAAATTGAATCGGCTAGTGCCCTTTTTAATAGTCGAAAGTGATTGGAAGGCAACTAAAACCCCTTCCACGCCCACCATTTCCACAAATACATCGAATAAAATTTGAGATAGCCAATTTGTCCAACGACGTTCAAAGCTCAGGAAATTATACCTTTGAGCTGGACACTCCCCCCACAGTCTTCAGAGCAAGGGTTATAAGTTATGCCCTTGAGGAATATAAGGTTTTTATTGACATATTTGTCGTAGAGCTTGAAAAAGGACTCATTCAATTTGAAATTCAAAGGGCTAGTGCCATTTTTAATAGTCAAAAGTGATTTGAGGGTAACTAACCCCCCTCTCACGCCCACCTTTTCCCCAAATACATACAATCAAAATTTTAGATAGCCATTTTATTCAAAGTAGTTGAAATTTTTGGAAATTAGGTCTTTAAGGATGACAATACCTCCCTCCACAGCCCTCAAGGCATGGGTTGTAAGTTCTGCCCTGGGGGCATATAAATTTTTCATTGAAAGTGTTGTCGTAGAAACTTCAAAAGGGCTCATTCAATTGGAAATTGAAAGGGCTGGTGCCTTTTTTAATAGTTGAAAGTGATTGGATAGCAACCTCCTCTCACGCCCACCATTTTCCCAAACATATCCAATCAAAATTTTGAGATATCCATTTTGTTTAACGTAGTTGAAAGTTCAGGAGATTCGGTCTTTAAGGATGATAACCACCTCAGAGCTCTCAGTGCAAGGGTTGTAAGTTATGCCCTTGGGGCATATAAGGTTTATATAGAAATTTCTTTGAGAAATTTCAAAAAGGGCTCATTTGATTGGAAATTGAAATCGCTCTTTTTCATAGGCAGCGCATTTGTGGTGCCTATGTAAAGAACTATGTGGGCACAATGTATTATTTTTTTCCATACCAGGGCACTTCGTATCGAAGGAGTTGTCGCAGTAACTTCAAAAAGGGCTCTTTCGATTGGAAATGTGAATGGTTAGTGCCCTTTTTAATAGTCGAAAGTGATTAGAAGGCAACTAACACCCCTTCCACGCACACCTTTTCCCCAAACACATCTAATCAAAATTTGAGATAGACATTTTGTTCAGCGTAGTTGATTTCCAGATATAAATTATGTTTTTGAGGAGGACCCTCCCCCACAGCCCTCACGGCAAGGATTTTAATTTATACCTGGGGGCATTTAAGGTTTTTATAAAAAGCACTGTCGCAGAAACTTCAAAAAAGGTCTGTTTTATTGGGAAAAAAGGGCTAGTGCCTTTTTAAATAGTTGAAAGTGATTGGAGGGCAACTAGTCCCCCTCTCACGCCCTCCTTTTCCCCAAACACACCCAATCAAAATTTTGACATAGCCATTTTATTCAAAGTAGTTGAAAGTTCTGAAACTAGGTCTTTGAGGATGACAACCCCCAAGATCCCTCAGGGCAAGGGTTATAAGTTATGCCCTGGGGGCAAATAAGGTTTTCAAAGAAAGCGTTGTCGTAGAAACTTCAAAGAGGGCTCATCTGATTGGAAATTGAAATGGCTAATGTCCTTTTTAATAGTCGAAAGTGATTGGAAGGAAACTAACACCCCTTTCCACGCCCACCATTTATCCAAACACATCCAGTTTTGAGATTCAGTTTTGACACATCCATTTATCCAAACACATCCAAATTTTGAGATAGCCCTTTTGTTCAAAGTAGTTGAAAGGTCCGGAAATTATATCTATGAGGATAACACTCCCCCACAGCCCTCAGGGCAAGGGTTGTAAGTTATGCCCTGGGGGCATATAAGGTTTTCATTGAAAGCTTTGTCATAGAAACTTGAAAAAGTGCTCATTCGATTGGTAATTCAAAGGGCTAGTGTCCTTTTTAATAGTCGAAAGTGATTGGAGGGTAACTAACCCCCCTCTCACGCCCATCTTTTCCCCAAACACATCCAATCAAAAGTTTTAGATACCCATTTTGCAACGTAGTTAAAAGTTTTAGAAATTAGGTCTTTGAGGATGATAACCCCTTCAGAGCCCCCGGGGCAAGGGTTGTAAGCTATACAATGGGGGCATATAAGGTTTATAAATAGAAACTTCAAAAAGGGTTCATTAGATTGGAAATTAGAAGGGTTTTTGCCCTTTTTAATAGTCGAAAGTGATTGGAGGATAACTAAAACACCTTTTGAGAACTAACAAAATTTTGAGATAGCCGTTTTGTTTGACGTAGTTAAAAAGCCTGGAACCCTCAGGGCAAGGGTTACAAGTTAGGCTCTGGGGGCATATAAGTTTTTTTATAGAAAGCGTTGTCTTAGATAGTAAAAAAAGGAATCATTCGATAGGAAATTGAAACGGCTAGTACCCTCTTTGATAGTCGAAAGTGATTGGATGGCAAGTAGCCCCCCTCTTACGCCCATCATTTCCCCAAACACACCCAATCAAAATCTTGAGATAGCAATTTTGTTCAACGTAGTTCAAAGGTCTGGAAATTATGTAACACCCCTTCCACGCCCACCATTTCTGCAAACACATCTAATAAAAATTTTGAGATAGCCAATTCGTCCAACGACGTTCAAGGCTCAGGAAATTATACCTTTGAGCAGCACACTCCCCCCCACAGTCCTCAGAGCAAGGGTCGTTATGCCCTGGGGAAATATAAGGTTTTTATTGAAATCTTTGTCGTAAAAACTTGAAAATGGGCTCATTCAAAATTTTGAAATTCAATCAAAATTTTTAGATATCCATTTTGTTCAACATTGTCGAAAGTTCTGGAAATTAGGTATTTTAGGATGATAACCCCATCAGAGTCTTCAATGCAAGGGCTGTAAGCTATGCCCTGGGGGCATATAAGGTATATATAGAAAGTTGTTTTAGAAATTTTGAAAAGGGATTTTAATTATGCCCTCTTTCACGCCCACCATTTCTCCAAACACATTCAATCAAAGTTTAGAGATGGCTATTTTTTTCAACGTAGTTGAAAGTTCTGGAAATTATATATTTAAGGATGACCAGCCCCCAGAGCCCCCAGGGCAAAGATTGTATGTTATACCCTGGGGGCAAATAAAGTTTTTATAGATAGAGATGTCGTGAAACTTCAAAAGGGGTTCATTCAATTGGAAATTGAGAGGGATAGTGCCCTTTATATAGTTGAAAGTGATTAGAGGGTAACTAACCCCCCTCTCACACCCACCATTCCCCCAAACACATCCAATCAAAATTTTCAGATAGCCATTTTGTTCAACGTTGCAGAAAGTTCTGGAAATTGTCTTTGAAGATGACAACCCCCCCCCAGCCCTCAGGGCAAGAGTTGTAAGTTATACCCTGGGGGTATATAAAGTTTTTTATTGAAAGCGTTGTCGTAGAAACTTCAAAAGGGCTCATTTGATTGGAAATTGAACGGACTAGTGCCTTTTTTAATAGTTGAAAGTGATTGGCGAGCGACTAACACCCCTCTCACGCCCACCATTTTCCCACATACATCCAATCAAAATTTTGAGATAGTCATTTTGTTGACCATAGTTGACAGATCTGGAAATTAGGTCTTAGAAGATGACAACCACCCTCACAACCCTTAGGGTAAGGGTTGTAATTTATGCCCTTGGGGCATAGAAGGTGTTCATACAAAGTGTTGTTGAAGAAACTCAAAAAGGGCTTATTTTATTCTAAATCAAAAGGTCTAGTGCCCTCTTTAGTAGTCGAATGTGATTGTAAGGCTCTACATTTTTATACTAAAGATCGATGTGGGTATAATGTATTCTTTTTCTGTTGTTCTTGTTGTTTAGACCAGGGCACTTCTAATCGAAGGAGTTTTCGTAGGAACTTCGAAAAGGGCTCATTCGATTGAAAAAAGAAAGGGCTGATGCCCCTTTTAATAGTCGAAAGTGATTGGAGGGAAACTAATACCCCTGCCACGCCCACCCTCCCATTTGTCTTTATGTTTAAAAACTAAATGTTGCCTTCAGAAAAAATCAAAATGCACTGTGTTAATGCTAATTCCCAATAAGGCATCTCAGCAGTATCCCAAGAACGACTGGGGGTATTATATTCAAACTTTCAGGGCTACTTCTGCTCTTAAAATTTAACCAAATCCAAATAGCATAAGTGTATCCAAGCTATCAAAGAAAATAAACAGATTTGTTTGCGAATTGTATTAAGTTTTCCATTTCAGGTCAACTAGAGGAGGCATGAAACTAAATTAAACACTACTATTTGTGTCCAGATTTTTAAAAGGGTGTATGTTGTTAAAAATTGCTGTAAATTTTTCTCCATTATAAAAATATCAGGCCAAACTATAAATTCCTTAAAAAAAAACGAAAAGATTTAAAGTACTAAATTATTGTTCCCTGAAAAGACTATGTCAATATAAAACGAACAGAAATTAATTTTTTTTAAACTTTTTCCACAAAATAAATTTTTCAAAGAAAAGTAAAGAGCTCCTTTTAAACAAAAATTGAGCAAAAATAAAATCAAACAATCTACCAAGCGTGAAACTACCACAAATCAGCATCGATAGATAAATGAAACCCAAAACGAGCAGAAATTGCAATAAATAACCGAGTCAAACTCAAAACGAGCAGAAATTAACATAATTTGGGCTCAAAAACCCATATGCCTTCCCAAGGCCAGAATATAATTTGTACTTTACTGAAAAAAAATACAAATGAATGTGCATTGTCAGCTTAATATACATATACTTATATTTAGTAACCAAAATGTTAATATCATTTGATTTATTAAAGTTATAAAAGTAAAACGATTTTTTTTTTTTTCAGTAAAGTGTGAATTCTGTTCTGGCCTTGGGATGGCATAGGGGTTTTGAGCCCTATTCATGTTAATATCTGCTATTTTGAGTTTATTTATTTATGATAATTTTCTGATGATATTATGATAATTTATGATATATTTATGATAAATTTATTTATTTATTTATAATAAATAAGCTTCGATTTGCTTAGGGTGGGAGGCAGGGACTAATTTGGACACAATCTTCCGACACCTTGAACATCCTTTCGACACAACTGTCCCATACACCTCTAAGAAACGCTTGGTAAAAAAAAAAGCACCGTGTATTTTCTTGGTCATGGGAGTTGATTCCAGCTCGTTGTATTTTCTAAAATTCCCTTTTCCGTGAAAAAAAACTCATCTTTTCAATTTTAATTATCTTTTAAAGCGTATAGTTTCAGTGTTTAGAATACTGTTATGTTGACGATAGTTTTTGGTTGATGAAGAAGCGTTGCAACTGAAAGCTTGGTGGGTGTTCATGAATATGTCTTGGCTTATTTGAAAAACCCTAAGCAATTTTTTAAGGAAAGAAATGCTAGTAGAATGATTAAAAAAGAACATTGGTCGTCCTTAAAAAAAAAAAACAACTACAGTATCTTAATGATAAACTGGACATGTGCTGTAATGCCCTTTTAAATATTACACAAAACAGGCTTATTTTACAGAAAGCATTGAAAGTTACTGTTGTTAAAAGATAATTTCTTCTTATAAAAAAGTAAATTCGTTCAAACCAAATTACTCTGCATTTAACTACCTATTTTCTATCCTAGGATGGGAGATAGACTATTGCTCAAGACTCTTCCTCACTTTCACCAAGTTGGAATAGCCGGAGGAGTTTTCTGAAGATAACTTTTATCTTCAGAAGATTGACATCCTTTTTCTTGTCTAGGTACCGTAACGAAATAGCTGGGTAGTAAATTTGCTCATTCCGTATAAGCCTATTATCTGTTAGATTCGTTTTGCTGTGTAATGGCGCTCATTTTTACATAGAAAGTCAGTGTAACATTACAGGTCTTTTTAAGGTTTAAGTTTAAATTACAAAAATAAAAAGAATCAAGGGTTCTAAACTTTAAGCTAACTAGACTCTCAGTACAATTCATGTGTATGCCTCTTTCTTTCCTTTTTTTATATTTTTACAAAAAAAAGAACCCTTAACATTTTTCTAAACGATTTCCTTTTTTTTCATTCCTCATCTAACAAATCTAATGCTCATACAAGCTGCCCACTTATGTGGCCTCTACTCCTCGGCCAAGGAACCCCTTCCTGAGTCAACATTCAAGAACAATTTAATATTTTAATAGGAATTTATATAATATAATGTAGTTTCCTTATATTCTGGGAAATCACATGTTTTTCCTCGAGTTAGGGATTTTTTATTGATTTATTTATTTCTTACCCGTCAAACAAGACAAAAAAGTACACAAAGACGGAATATTTTACAAGATTGTGGAGTGGGGGAAATGTGGAATAATGGATTAGTGGAATAAGGTCGCAAAGATGATGGGTAATATACTACGTGATCAAGATATAGTGGTTTGGCAGTATGAAAAAAGCCTTTCTTGTTCCCTTCGCATCTACACGTCGGCGAAGGAGACATGGAGGGAATGGATTTTGTTTAAGGTGAATTTAAAAAAAAGGAATTGAAGTAAGTAATTGAATTAAGGGGAATAGTTTTCCACTTGGGGTCAGAAGGAAGTATTTAGGGAGGAGGTAAGGCAGGATGGTCCTTACTTTTTCTGGATATGTGGATGTATGGATGAGAGTGTGGGTCACGTGATGCATGAGTGTGTAGAGTTTAGAGATGAAGTCTGTGGAATGTGTGAGTTTGATGAGAAATGGCTGGTGAATTTAACGAGGGATAAATATTTTGCAAGTATTAAAATTTAGGACGATTTTTCATGTTGGCAACGGAGCACAGAAGTAGATTTTTGTGAATTTTGTTTCTCTTTGTTTTGTAATTTATTTTTCTCTTCGTGTTATGTGATGTTTAAGTTACGTTTATGTAATGAAAATTATTTAAAAGTGAATTTCCTTTTTTTGTATTGCCATGGCCCTAGGACCTTTAGGACAATAAAAATTACTTACTTACTCACTATTAATGCTATTTGCTGTGATTGGTTCAGTAATATTTGAATGTTATTAAGAATTGAACTTTACTTGTATGTTTTTCTTTCTTTTTTTATATGTTGTGTTTAATTTTGCTTAATTCATTTCTATTTTCGTTGATAAAGGCTCCTAGATGCGGAGTCAAAATATTTGGATTTTTAATACTTAAAAATTGTTATTTTTTGTTTCAACTACTTTGTTTAATCATTTCACCTGTTGTTTTCTCTATATCTTCATTAATTAAACTGTTAATTGCAGGATTTATCCTTGGGAAATTTTTGATCCTTGGTGTGTCTGACAAAGTTAAGGGTGTTGAGATGAAGCTTCAGGGAATTTTGAGAGGTATTCTAGACAAAATCAAAAGGTACTGTGGGCATCTAAACTATCAATAGTATGGGATATACAATACCTTAGGAGTGGCTTAGGTTGTTAATTTGAAACTTTCTGGACAATTACTACTAAAACGGGTACAACTACGAATTTGGATACTTAGATTCTAACCACTTGCAACTGAGACTGGAACTACTTTCAGGAAGTTTTGAGGAGGGGATGTTTCTCGGCATTATTTAAAAAACGGCCAGAAATTAAAATAAAAAAATTAGTTTTTTTTAACTGAAAGTTATCAGTAACATTAAAACTTAAAACTAACAAAAATTATTATGTATTTGAGAGGGTTGCCCACTCTTCAATACCTCACTTTACGCAAAAGTTTTTTAAAACTTTTAAAAAGGCCTATTGTTCTAATAGTTATTCTTCAATAATTTGAACAAAAAGTCAAACTTTTCCGCAATAAGCGAAATATTGAAGAGGGGGCAACCCCTTCAAATGCGTAATAATTTCTGTTCGTTTTAAGTTTTAATGTTGCTCCTTATTTTAAGTTGAAAAAAATTTTGTTTTTTTTACTTAAATTGTTTTACCAGAAGAATATAAAATAATGCTTGTTATGTTGTAAATATTCTTTAACGAACTTGCGACTTATGTAAAACTTCTCATCAGAAAGTATCAAAGGTTCCGGCATATTTTTTTCCTGTTCCGGCAATATTGCATTATAGTAAACAACACCCCTTAAAAGTTAAATGTTGACAACGTCAACTCTGGAACCTGAGGTTAACAGACCTTAGAATTAAATGTTGACAACTTCAACTCTGGTTGCCGCTGAGGTTACGTTCGTACCATTTTTGGAACGTTTTAAATAAGACGGCACGTTTTACGTTACGGTCCTAAAAACGTTACATTTTTGTTACGTTTCTGAATTTATGTTACAATTATGTTACGCTTTTTAATGATGAGTAAGTTTCAAATTTTCTGAGTAATCTATTTTTTCCCCTGCGAAAAAATCCGCTGTTCCCATTTTAATTACTCTGACATGAGTGTGGACTTTCTTTCACATCGCGGTCATTTAATCTTATCAAGTAATCACTCAGTTATTAGGATGAGAAAATACCCACTTCGCTTGCTCAAATAGTAACTTAAGATAACATTCTCTTTCATGAGCATAAGATTATCATTTGTTTAGTGACAAGTAAGAATAGTCAGTTAGTAACCTAGCCAACTTTCAATTTTATCAATTGACCTTGAATCTTGTTCAGTCAACAGTCATACTGAAATAATATGGAGAAGGCGCAAGCTGAAGTCAGGAAGGAAAATGTATAATAAAAACAGGTAAATAATAATCAAAGTTGTTTTCTTTATAATTTCTTTTTAAATAAGTGATTATAAGATGATATGGTACTCTTCAGTTAGCGAGAACACGTGAGAAGTCAAGTTTGGTTAATGCTAATGATATAAAACAAAATATGATGAAAATATAGAAACAAATTTGGGCTATATATTTCCAAATTAGGGGAGGGGAGTAAAGCATGGTGCATATTAAATAGGTAACCTAACCTAGATACTTTTTCCCCCTAAACCTAAAAAAAAAAGTAGTTTAAATATTGTAAACGCCATGACAAACCATGCTTTGCGATCGAATTCTCTATTGACTGATACTGGTTTGACTAGTTTCCTTTCGCATCTATCCTGCGTGTGTATCAGCTAAATGACAAGTACCGATGATATATGTATTATTCGTTGCGTAAAAAACTCACCTCCCACCCCCTTCTGATTGGTTGGACATAATATCAGGTTATATACAAAACTTGTTCTTTTTATATGGTATTATGAACAGCTGATATTGACAAAATATATGAAACTGTAAAAATGAGCCATTTTTGGTTATATCTAAGCATTGATAAGGGAGGTGGGTTAGTTGAGCCGGAATTTCCGATTTTGTGCTAAATTTTTTCAAAATATCATGGTCACTTTTTTGACATTATACCCCCCTCCCCATCTGTGGTCCCATATATAACTGCATAAATACATTTCATCGTTGTGTTGAATCTTGTGATGACATTATTTCTTGTTATATTGTTTGGTGTTATTTCATATTATAAATTAAGAATTTTATTGTTTTTTTTTTCAATGTATTCTTAGGGGTATAACTTAGACCATCAGGGGGAGGGTGTATTTTCAGAAAATGGGCCATGATATTTGGAAATAGTATAAAATAAAGAATTTAATGGTACTGCTTGTGTGTTTAGTATGTTTTCTTCAGAAAAGAACAATCACTAAATATTTGGCTTTAGAAAAAGAGGTACTAGTGCATTAAACGCACTCTTTTATAAACTGTATATGGAATGTCAAACTGGAGATGCTAAAGATACCTGGTAGAAACTGCCAAACTGGTTATTTCAAGCGACCGCTATTAAGAATTGGAATGCAAAGAGTAGTTTTCATTGCGTTTACGATATTTAAACTGTTGTTTTTTGGGGTTTAGGGGGAAGGTACCTAGTTTAGGTTGCAATTTAATATATGGTATTCTTTACCCCCTACCACTCCCCCCCCTATTGTGCAAATATGTAGCCCAAAATTTGTATCTAAACTATTATATATTCATCCTATTTTATTTCATAAGCATTAACCAAACTTGATATCTTTAGCAGTATATAAAAGAGTACGTTTAATGCACTAGTACCGAAAAAGGCAACTAGACTAATGCCCATTTTTATGAAGAAGATTAACAGTCTTTTATCTGTATAGGGTAGGCTTACAGTTTACTTAAAAACTGATTCTTAGGGACCACGCAGGCTGGACTGGTGCCCCAACCCCCTGAAAACTTAAATTTCTCCGCATTTCTTTATTAAATTGTATTTTTTTTATTATCCCCCCTAATTTTTTAAATAAAATCCTTTCCAGTTCATTTTTATTATCTCACTGATCTTTTTGTTCCATCTGCCATTTATTTCTTCGTCCCACAATATTTTTTAATTTGTGAACTATTTTTCAAGCAATTCCAAATGTTCAGTTACTTGCCACTTTTATCAGTGTAGCACAACGGTAAGAGCAGTTCCCAAGGCTGTGTTAACTTAGGTTGTAATATCAGATTGAGACATTATGTTTTTTTTTAATTAGAAAATCAAAAATTTGAAAATATCAAATATAAGTGAAAATTTGGGGCAAAATATCGATTTGTTTTTTGCAAAATTTGATCTTTTTTATTATTTTTGTCCTCAACTCATCGACCTTTTCCGTTTAGGTATTTGAAACATACGGAAATTGCTGTTTATGCTATGTAAGACCCAATGCTTTTTGTGCCCCTCATGTTCACTGATATTAAAATATTCTTGAGAAAAAAAATTTCAATTTTTTGGTTCATTTCGGATATGAATTTTTTTTTTCATTGTTTGACCTCCTCCCCTAATAATTCTTTGTGCGTGCCTAGACTTGCGAGGCCCATCAAAACAGCTTTAGGATCACATTCTTGAAGTTGAATTGTATGAACTCTTCTTTTATTTCTTGATAAAAAAAATAATAGACGTTAAAAAATTTTTACCAGTTTTATGCGCAGTACTAAACAGCGCCAATTAGTCACGGCTTTGGCCACGGCTACGATAGTTCTTTATAAAATATATGAGTCTCTATTGATTTCTTTTGGTTTTGAGAGTTACGATTCAAATTACAAACAGAAAAAGGCATTTTATGTAAACTAACTGCTGTTTCGTATAAAAACTGAAGACAACGGTTGAAATATATTTTGTTCGATAAAATAAAAACAAAACAAAACTCTGTCACTTGGAATTGCTTAAATCTTCATGTTAGAGCGATGTAAATTTAAAGCTGGAAGAAGTAATACTATTTGAAACTGGAGAAGGTCAATCTAAATTATTAAACGGGACGGAAGCGAATAAAATGATTTTTTGGGTTTTTTAAGAATCTAGACTTATTAAGACCGTTTTTATTGAAATTTAACAATAAAAAAAAATCTAGTTTGTTAACTTCTTTTCTGATAAACTCTAAATTGTATTGTGTTTATTGGTTTGCCTTTCATTTTGTATGTACTATTTGTAAACTTTTATTTGAAAACACCAAAGATGGCAATTAAAAACAACAACAACAAAATAAGCAAAACATTTGCCTGGGGCTATATAAACGCATCGGGGGGGGCGTCTTTCTAATGTGCAGGTTAACTGGAAGCAGCACTTACAGTTGAATAAAAAGAAATTTCCTGCAGGTAAAAAAGCATGAATTGTTATTATTGTATACTTTATAGGCACCTTTTAAAAGTTTTAGGGAGGATTTTTAATGAGATTATGTACAAAAATATTTTTCAAATTATATAGGCGACAAACGCCCCCTCCCCTCTTCATGTAAAGCTCTCGATATTAATATAAAGGCACCCTGCCATGAAAATAGACTTTCCTATCAAAATTTACGTTTTTAAGAGTTTGAACGTTACAAATTTTTTTGGTCTGGTGGTAATCCTGCTCAGAAGGCGGTATCATGGGCGTTTAAGCCAAATCAATAATCCTTAATAATCTCTTTTTTTTTGTAAGTGCGCTACGTTATCTTAATTTTATCTTTATCTTTTGCATACAGCCAGAAATAATAGTCATGATTTGGCAACGACCTAAAGGAAGAAAAAGAAAATATCTTTTAGCAATATGCACTTGAAAATAAAAGATAACAAGAATGAGACGTAATTGCCTAATATAAAAATATGGTAGTGAGATACCTTTAGCTTCAATATTCAAATCTGCTTCTAATAAATCAGGGACTCAGAGATCAATCTGACTATGATTAAAATCAGCTTGAAAATTTAGGCTCTTGCAAAATCAATTTAAAGCTGGAAGAGGTGATACTATTTGAAACTGGAGGAGGTCAATCTAAAAGCCTTGGTCTAGGCTACTCTTACATGTATCAAAGGATAGAAGACTCCCAATACAATCTCAAAAATTGTAAATCTGGTTTAGATTTCATTGAAGGTCATTGTGATAAGTAGACAAAGCTTTGAGATGTAGCCTAGATGGTAAATTTTTGGCTGTTCATAGTATTGACTTACAAATAAAGTAAACAAACCACTCAGTGCTTTTTGGTAAATATTCACCAAATCATATTATTGAGTTGCAACTAAAGTGAATATACCACTCAATGTCCTTTTGTATGCTCTTTACAAATATAATAATCATTTTTGTCAGAAATGAATTTTAGCCCCCACCCCTAAATATAGGGCCTATATCAGTTCCGTGTATATATTTGCAACGTACGGGGGTAGGGGTAATTTTATTTCTTTTGCACAGGTTAGTTACTTTTAGACTTTCCCCCAACCCCCCTACTGTGCAAATATATAGGGTAAGACACCCAGTAGTCGGCCACCTGCCTATTCTCAGACATAATCTTTTATGCTATTTTAATAACTAATTTACAATGAGATGTTTGTATGTCCAAGTTTAGGCAGAATTGTCACTTGTTAGTAAATTCAAAAATAGGAGGTGCTGTACAAGTGAAACTATTTGAATTAGTAACCTACTTGTTCAGAAATTTTTTGATACAAAAATTAAGTTTCTAGGTGGTATAATACAGTAATTAGAGTAGTTTAAATGTCAAAAAGTTTTCAAAGTGATTAAAGTGTCTGACTACTGGGTGTCTTACCTACCCTGAATTGGTATATATAGGGGTGGGGGCTAAAATTCATTTCCAACAAAAATGGGTATTATATTTGTAAAGAGCATAATAAAAGGCATTGAGTGGTATATTCACTTTAGTTGTAACTCAATAATATGATTTGGTAAATATTTACCTGCTTTTTTTATGCTCATTACAAATACAATAATCATTTTTGTCAGAAATGAATTTTACCCCCACCCCTATATATACCAGTTCAGGGTATATATTTACAGATTAAGGGGGTGTGGTTAAAGTTAAAAGCTTACCTCTCATTTGCATCAGAAATAAACTTTACCCCCACCCCCTAATATGCGAATATACCCTGAATTGATATATATATATATATATATATATATATATATATATATATATATATATATATATATATATATATATATATATATATATATATATATATATATATATATATATATATATATATATATATATATATATATATATATATATATATATATATATATATATATATATATATATATATATATATATATATATATATATATATATATATATATATATATATATATATATATATATATATATATATATATATATATATATATATATATATATATATATATATATATATATATATATATATATATATATATATATATATATATATATATATATATATATATATATATATATATATATATATATATATATATATATATATATATATATATATATATATGTATATATATATATATATATATATATATATATATATATATATATATATATATGTATATATATATATAAAGTACAGAAACTTTCAGGAATGGGTCTACAGGCTAAAGTATGTCCTGGGAGGGTATTTTGAAGTACCTACTCTACTACTTCTCCCTCTAGAGGGTCCTGGCCTTTGATGACCTTTCAAAATTTGTGTGTTATAAAAGTGAAACTTTGCAAAATAGATCTTCTGCTTTAATGAAGTGCAACAAAAATGTTTTCAGCTTCACAACTTTGATCAATCCCAATTTATAAGGTTTTAAAGAAATGCAAATATGTTTCCTAAATTTTGGAAAAATAACCATTGATATGGCTTAAAATTCTACTCAAATAACAGGAATTACATTTTCAGAACTAAAGCCAGAGAAAAAGAAACTGATAACTGAAAATTAAGGTAAAATATTGTTTTGTCAAAATTTTAATAGGTTTAGACCTGTCAAGTAGGCAAATTTCAGGACCCTCTAGAGAGAGAAGGAATGGAGGTAGGTACTTCAAAATACCTCCTTGGGACATACTTTGGCCTGTAGACCCATCCCTGAAAGTTTCATTTTCCTAACCTAACCCCTTTCCAAGAGAGCCAAAAGTACCTCAAGTAGAATTTTACCAATGAATAATCTCCCAGAATAGTATTCTTTCTTCATTTCCTGGCAGCTTGATGTTAAGCAGTTCACTTGTGTCAGGCTTTATTTTCAATCTTGATAAAATATTTCTTGTTTTATTTGCTGACTTTGCAATGCTATTGCAGCTAAAGATGAGGTGTTGTGAAGTCTCAGGGACTAAAGAACAAAATTTACAATTTTTGTTCTCCCTTTTTTTCCAGTTGTATTCTTCTTTCCTCAGGATCAAGTGTATCACTTAAAATTCAGAAATATAGGGCATTTTCTTCAAGTGATGGAAAAATAAGTACTAGTGGTGGTAGATTCTTTGGTAAATTTCTAGGTGGCCCTATAATTTAGCTAGGATGAAAGTGAAAACATCATTTGATGCCTTTTTTATGCTCTTTCATAATTCAATAATTGCTTCTTTTGCAAATTGCATCTTGTGCCCCTAAAGGAGCCCCAAAGGTATTTTATATGAATTATAAAAGAGCATAAAAAAGCATAGAATGAAGTTTTCACTTTCATAGTGAAAGTTTGCAGATGACACCAAGCTGAATAAAGTAATCAAAACAGCTGCTGATGCACAATTTCTACAAGAGGACCTTAACAAGCTCAATAGTTGGATGTCCAACTGGCTGATGGAAATCAATATTGACAAAAGCCACAAGCTAACAATAGGGAAACCCACTATCCACTATGAATATAGATTAGGAGACTTACCAATCATATCCTGCCGGGAGGAGCACGACTTGGGAGTTGTCATTGATAGCAACCTTGACTTCTGGGCCCACTATAACAGAATTATTGGGAAAGCAAATCATGTTGCAGGAGTTTTAAGGTGCAACTTCACTTTTGGAAATGACAAGACCCTTTGCCTTCTCTACAAAGCTCTAGTACTGCCAATCCTTGAATACAGTCATTGCACTACACATCCTTTTTACAACAAAGGCATCAAAGCTCTTGAAAAAGTTCAAAGACAAATAACAAAGTCCTGTCCAACTCTGAGAAACTTACCTTATGAAGATAGGCTCTGCAAGCTCAAGCTTCCTTCACTAGCTTATTGACTGCACCAAGGAGACCTCATTGAGGTATACAAGTTTTGCTATGACTAAAAAACATCCAAGCTACCAATGTTCTCAACTTCAGCCACAAAAACCTTTGCGGTCACAACCTCAAGCTTCAAGAGGAGAGTTTGCAAAAGGATATTGGCCAGTTGGCGTTCAAGAACCAAGTAGCAGAACACTGGAACAAGCTCCCCTTCAAAGTCAACAATGCCAACTCATTAAACTAGTTCAAGCAGGAACTGGACAAATACTATGATGAAAGTGCCTATAATTTTTGTCAATTTAAAAGATTTTTGTACAGTAGAATCTATGAGTTGATGCCTTCTACTAGATCATTGAGATACAGGTTAAATAAGAGAGGGCCAAGGACCAAGCCCTGAGGAACACCACTAATTACCTTGACTTTGAGTGTGCTCAGAAATCTGTCTACTGATACTGTTTGAGGCCTTCCAATAAGGAACTGTTCGATCCAATCAACTGTGGTTCCCAGACCAAGGTTGCAGAGTTTGTATAAGAGGCAACAATGAGGTACTTTGTCAAAGGCCTTTTTAAGGTCTATGTAAATGGCATCAACTTGATCACCCTTATCTGCATGCATTTTCCAGTTTTCCACTGCCAGAAGAAGCTGTGACTCTGCAGACCTTCTCTTCAAGAACCCAAATTGTGTGCTAGTGATTATCTTTCTTTTGCACAGGTGCTCAAGGATGTGGTCAGATATGGTAGGTTCCAGTATTTTGCAGGTTAGACTGATTGGGTAGTCATTTAGAGGATCTTGGCAGTTTCTCTTTTTGTGCAATGGTATCACCATTGCCTTTTTCCAGATACTAGGGAGTTCATTCAACTGTAAGGATTTTTGAAGTCATTGATAGGGCCTCTGCAATTAGATCTGTGGTTTATATTAACACTGGGGTGCAGTCTGTCTGGACCTGGGAATTTGCTTATCCTTAGCTCTTTGAGTCTCTTCGGTACCACCTGTGGATCTATCTTGACCCTGAGTGTTTAGTCAGAGACTATGGTTTGCAGGGTTGGTAGTTATGACTAAATAGGTTCCTGGGTGAAGATGGTAGTGAAATGTGTGTTGAGTAAATCTGCTTTTTCTACAGATCTTTCAATCAGGAGTCCAGTTGTAGGGTCTTTTAAGCTTGGAATATCTGGCTTTGCAATGCATTTAGAATTTATGTGATTCCAAAACATTCTGGGGTTGGTCTTGACAGATTCTGCAAGGTTTTGCTCTTGCATGCTAGCTGTTTGCCTGGTTTGTCACCTCACTTTATTTTGTAGCATTTGGTAGGCTCTTGCTTTGAGAGGGCTTGACTTGTCAGCTACATAATTTTTCCAAAAGACTTGCTTTTTCTTGATGAGGTCCAAACAGTGCATGGTAGGGTTGGTCTTTTATATTGTTTGGCAACTGATACGGGTTTCTCCCCAGCCTGAGACATGACAAAGAGAAATTTGGAGTACATTTTGTCACAATTTTCAGTCAAAGTGAACTCTTTTTCCCAATCCACTGTACTGAGGTCATTGTGTATTGCAGCAAAGTCTACTCTGTTGTAACTTTTTCTTGGTGTTGTTCATGTATTGGGGATCTCCCACCCCCTCCCCTGGTAGTTTTGGGCACTTGGTAAAAAAAAACAAGTCAGTAAAATTGCAGCACAAAGCACCACAGTTTTTCTGATGCCACCAAGACTTTTTGTTTGGCTAAATAAAGGCCACAAAAATATTGATATGTCATATACAAAAAATCTTGAACTTGCTTGGTAAATGCAGCAGTTTTACCAACTCCTGCCATGATTTTACAGATGATGCCACAATATTCCATTTGGTTGAATAAAGAGCATGAAAATATACCAAAAGTTACATGACATATACCAAAATTTCAGTCTTGGTTGGTAAATGCAGCAGTTTTAACAAATTTTTTGGTGAGTTATGTATTGTAATTGAAACAGAAATTATGCTAATTATTTATAAAAAACAGTAAGTAAAAATGGCCACCCAGTTGGTTACATTTTGGCTAGTAATTCCCCTGGGTAACACTAAACTTAATCAATTATATATATTTGGAATCACAGGCAGTGCAATGACACTGCCTAAGTAATGAATGATGTGGGTACAATGTATTATTTATTTGTGTTTTCTGACCAAGGCTCTTTGTATAGAAGGAGATGTTGTAGAAATGTCAAAAAAGGCTCATTCAATTAGAAAGTGAAATTTCTTGTGCCCTTTTTAAGAGTAAAAAGTGATTGGAGAGCAACCATCTCCCCCCCCCCTCGTGCTCATTTCACCAAACCTATCCAATCAAAATTTTGAGATTTTTCATTTTTTCAAGTAACTGTATCTTTGGGGATGACAACCCCCACCACAACCCTCAGGTCAAGAACTATAAATCACGCAAGTTGCCCATTATGGACATTCAAGGTTTTTATGGAAGGCGTGGTTGTATAAACTTTGGAGGGGGCTCATTTGATTGGAAATCAGAAATTCTATTGCCCTTTTAGGAGTAAAAAATGATCAGCAACTAGCCTCTTCCATCCTATATTCTTTTTTCCCAAATGCTTTCAATAGAAATTTTGAGATAGCTATTTTAGTTCAAAAAGTCCAAATATCATATAATAAAGCCTTCAAGGTAGGCTTGTAAGATGTGTCCCAGGGACATATAAGGTTCTTATGCACAGGATGGCTGCATAAAATGTAGATGAGGTTTGTTTGATTAGTAATTTAAAGTTCTAGTTCCCTTTTAAGAATTAAAAGTGATGGAGGGCAACTAGTCTCCCCCCTTTCAACAACTCATCAACCCCTTTCAATCCCCCAAACTCATCTGATTGAAGTTATGACATACTCATTTTCTTGAAAATAGTCCAAAGAAAATCTAACAATACCTCTAGGGTTGACAAAACCCCCAGAGCTCAGGGGCAAGGGTTGTAAGTTCTGGTCCAGGGGCATATAAGGTTCTTATGGAATGCTGTAGGTGGTTGTATAAACTTTGAATGGGGCTCATTGGATTAGAAAAATTGAAGTTCTAGTGCCCTTTTTATGAGTCAAAAGCGATTGGAAGGTAGCCAGTCCCATGCTGATCATTTCCCAAAAGACATCTAGTCAAAACTTTTAGACAACTATTTTGTTCAACATTGTTGAAAGGTCCAGTAATTATGCCTTTGGGGATATCAAATCCCCCACTGCCATCCTGGCAAGGGCTGGAAGTTAAGCAATTTGTTCATTGTTTATATATGGTAAAGGTTATTCAGAAAGGTGGGCATGTTTGACTTTTACTTTCCCAAAAGACAAAAGGGTATTCAGGTGAGCTTCCCAGAGAAGTGTTGAATTAAATCAATATACATTATGTGCATATGGGTTGTCAAAAGAGCATGACTCAGGAATGACAAAGTATATTAATTTGAAACTTTCAGGACATGATAGGGGAGGTGATCAATTGACTAAAATGGCAATATTTGCATGCTATTGCTGCTACCACAACCACTACTACCACTAAAACAACTGCTTCTGTAGCAAGTCCTACTAAGGCAGAGAATATTGAAATAAACATCTGAGTAAATGCTGAAGGAAAAGTTGAAGCAAATCAAAACATACCTTGTGCATACAGATTGCTGATATAAGTGTCTTGGCAATTTTTTGGGAACAGCTCACTGTTTCATGAGGAAACTTCTTGAGAAACACCATAAGTGGGTAATTTTGAAAACTGCACTGCCTTTCCATGTCAATAAACCAATAATAGCATTTCTGCTGATGATGGTCACTGTACATGTGATTAAAATACCTAGTATTTTTGCCAGTGTTATTATTACTGTCTGATAAAAGGATTTATTGTTATATGCACTTTTATTTATCATCACAAGTGGATGTTCAACTGACCAAAAGGTGACACGTAACTGGTACTACTGCTATTAATACTGTTGCTGCTACTGTTACTACTACTACTAATAAAACATAATTGCATCCTATTGCTACTGCGTCTACTCATACTGCTATTGTAACATTATGTGAAATTAAGAAAAACCTTAATTTCCTACAAAGCTGCATTTCTTAAACAAACTACCAGAAATTTTACTATCAAGTTTTTGTTTTGTAACATGCAATTGCAATTAGAATTCAAGCAAGTTGCTTGACAGGTAAATCCAAGTAGATTGCATGATGCTCTCTTGCACTAAGCAAGTTGCTTGTCAAATAAATCCAAGCAGGTTGCATGATATTCTCTTGTTCAAAGCAAGTTACTTGTCAAGTAAATTTATGGTAATTTATAGATACTTTCTTGAACTAGGCAAGGCAATCAGAAATATTACTGCCATTGAAATTCATATATTTAAGAAAGAAAAATGGGAAAATATTTGGTAAAATTGTAAATGTAGAATTCGTAATATTCGAGTTGATTTAGCTTTTTAATATGACCCAAGCACCTGTAAATACAACAATATAAGCACACAAGCAGAGCAAAGCAAAGCAGCACTAAATATAAGCACATAACAAAAACAACACTTAAACTAATAAGCAAGCGAGCTCAGCGGGATGCTACATCTTCCTTCTTCTGAGCATGCTGTTGTCTCTATAAGTTTAACCTGATGGGTTTGGTTATTGTTCTACCAGATCTTGTTTGCATCACTCCGTCTCTGTCCGGGACTGATCTCATCTGTTGTTGCGCTACAGCGCTAGTAGGGGCGGTGGCACTATTTCCGTTGCGTTCAGTGGGGGCTGCCAAGCTGGGTGAGGCTCGGCGCTCAACAGGGTTGACTTCGGGTACCACCTCGGATGGTTCAGTGGTTTCTGCATTTTGGTATTCTTATTCTGAATGGATTGCTTTTTCTGATTTCCTGTGGGAAAGTCTAACCCTGTTACATCAGAGCATCGATCCGTCGTCGGTAGCAACTGTGTACAAACGTGGCTGCGAGCAAACTTCGACAATGGTTACTCTCTTCCAAGGACTGCTGGGTGTCACCTGGACACTCACTCTCGACCCTACCTGGATTTCGGGCAGGGATTTTGGGGTCCTGTCATAGTACTCCTTCTGTTGCACTCTAGATTTCTCTCTGTGTGTCCGAAAGCTTGCTTTGGGCACACTATTCTTCTCTAGGTGCTGCTGCGTGACAGGGAGGACTGATTGCAGCTGCCTGCTCATGAGCAGCTGGGCTGGAGCTGCCCTACCATCTACGGGCATGTTCCGGTATTCTAGGATGCCAATGTATGGGTCCTGTCTGCTGATCTTGGACTTGTTAAAGATTCTCTTGCAGGTTTGCACGCATTTCTCGACGAGCCTGTTTGTCGTGGGGTGATAAGGGCTAGACGTTTGATGTTTGATGCCCCAGTTTTTCGTGAATAGCCTGAATTCGCTGGAACTGAACTGCAGCCCGTTATCAGAAGTGAGAATGGCTGGTATTCCATGCCAAGCAAACTGGCCTTTGAGTTTTGTGACCACTTGAGAAGTGCTGTTGGAGGCTAGGTTGTCCACCTCAAAATAGCGGCTGTAATAGTTGACCGTTATTGCATACTGCTTCCCATTCCATTTGAACAAATCGCATCCCACGTGCTGCCATGGTAGTGACGGGATTGGCATGGGAATCATTGGCTCTTTTTGATTGTTTGACATTGTGTGAGTGCAGGCATCGCATCTTTGGATGAACGTTTCAATGTCTTTTCCAATACCTGGCCAGTAAACAATCATTCGGGCTCTTTGCTTGTTTTTTTCTGTGCCCAAATGAGTGGAATGTAGTCCCTTTAAGACGTCATCTCATAGAGTGGTAGGAATGATGATTCTCGAACCTTTGAAGATCAGATTGTCGTGCATTGAGAGATCTTGGCAAATACTCCAGTATTGGACTATGGTGTTTGGGCATCGTCTCCTGTTGTTGGGCCATCCCTCCAAGATGACAGTCTTCAGCGCTTGGAGTTCGTGATCTGTCAAGGTCCCCTGTTTGATTTCCTCAAGTCTGCTGCCCGTGGCGTGTATGGATTTTACGAATGAATGTACAAAGATGTCGATCTCTTTGTGTAATTCTTTGTCAATGTCTGGAAGGTGTAGTCTTGAGAGTGCATCTGCAACAGGGATTTCCTTACCAGCCCAGTACTTGAAAGTCAAGTCATACAGCAGTTTGTACATCATCAGGCGTTGAATCCTTGGTGGTGCTGTATGGAGGGGTTTGATTAGTATGGATTCGAGTGGTCGATGATCCGTGATGACCTCTACTTTCCTTCCGTATAGGTAGTGGTGGTAATGATGGCAGCCATAGACTATGGCAAAGAGTTCTTTCTCCAGCTGTGAGTAGTTCTGTTCGGATTTACTCAGCGATCTTGATGCGTAAGCGAAGACTTTGCCGCTCGCGGATATTCGTGCTCCTAGTCCATGTTTCTAGGCGTCAACTTCGAGCTCAAGGGTTGGGCTGGAGCTGTCAAAGAAAGCCAGGTTGGTTACTATGGACTCTTTGAGCTGGTTGAGACATGTGGTGTGGAGCTCTTTCCATTCGAACTCGTTAGCTTTAATCAGATCCCTTAATGGTTGGTTCTGTGTTGCCAGGTTTGGGATGTACCTCGAGAGAAAGTTCAGCATTCCAAGGAGAATCTGCAGCTCCTCCTTCGATTTTGGGGTAGGCATCTCGTTGATAGCGTGGAGTTTCTCGGGGTCTGGTTTAATGCCGGCGTTGCTGATGATGTGACCAAAGTAGCAGACTGACTGGACTGCAATCTGGCACTTTGATCTGTTGAATTTCACACCCTTCTGTTTAGCTCTTTCAAGCACGTCTGCAAGTCTTCTGTTGTGCTCTTCTCGGGTGGCTCCGTAGATAAGTAGGTCATCTCATCGACGAGTATTTTAAGACCTTCCAAACCTTGAAATATCTCTTCCATCTTCCACTGGAACTCGTCCTGGGCAGATATCAACCCAAGGGGTTATCTCTTCCAACGGTATCTGCCGTAGATTGTATTAAATGTCGTGAGGTATGAAGCTGCTTTTGAGAGCACAAGCAACCAGTACCCAGAGGTGGCATCAAGCTTTGAGAAATATTTTGCACCACTCAGATCAGCAACGGCGTCTTCGAAAGTCAGGATCGGGTAATGAGGGCGCTTGATGGCCTTGTTGAGGTCTACCAGATCGATACAAAGTCTCACGCCTCCATCCCTCTTTTCAACTAGCACCATCAAGTTGACCCACTCCATAGGCTCTTCCACCCTTCCTATTATTCCCAAACTTTCCAGTCTGTCCAGCTCTTGTTTCAATTTCTCACGCATCGCAATAGGCACTTTTCTGGCGGGATATGCTGTCGGCATAAATCCTTCCTTGAGGTGAATCTCGCACTCGCCTTGTATTTTCCCGATGCCAGAGAACAACTCTTTGTATTGTTCGAGGAGTAACTTCAGATCTGGCGTCGACTTGCCGTCATCTGAGGCATCTATATTAAGGACAAGTTTCATCAGGTTCATATTTTTGCTAGACTTGAATCCTAGGATAGGAACAGAATTTCCTCCAACTATGAAAAACCTATGTTTCTGTTCAGAGGTTCCATTGTAGCTGCATGATAGGAAGCAGGTTCCAACTGTTGAGATGGTTGAGCCACAGTAGCTGGTGAGTTTTTGCTTTGTTGGCTGTATAAGTGGTTTTGGGGCAAGGAGATCGAAGTAGTGTTGTGGTATGATGTTTGCCTGAGCCCCAGTATCGATTTTGAAGCTTAAAGTAGTCTGATTGTTGATCTTCAGTGGAGCAAACGCCTCATCCTTACTCCCATCTTGCTGTACGGCGTATAGCAGTATTTCATCCTCTTCAGCAGTTTCTGCTATTCGGCTCCGTTTGTCATTTTTGATGGCATTCACAACTTTGCTGCAGCATACTTTTGCGAAGTGGTTTAACTTTCTGCACTTTGAGCATGTTTTCCCTTTGGCAGGACAGCTGTGTCCAGGGCCATAGATTCCTCCACAGAAGTAGCACTCTGTGCCTCTCGATCTTGATCTCGCGTCTGCTGGTTTCGGTTGTTTCCGGTATACTACATCCACTTCCTGTTTGATTGGGGGATGGTATGAATTGTTGTTGAATGACTTCAGCTGTGCTTGGGTCGTTTCATAGATCCTACAAACTTCTACTGCTCTCTCCAGTGTTAAGCTGTTGCCTTCAGCTAAAAGTTTCTCTCGTATTCTTGGATTTCTGATGCCACAGACGATTTTATCTCTGGTCATCTCTTTTGGATCATGGTATTCGCGTGGCTTGACTAATAACTTCAGTTCTATGATGTATTTCTCAAGTGTCTCTCCATCACGCTGGTCACGTTTCTGAAATATATATCTGGCAAACACTTTGTTCTTCTTTGGAGCAGCATATTCACGAAATTTCAAAAGATAAGGCTCGATTTTATTTGCATCATCCGCTTCAATGTCGAAAGTTTTGAAAATGTCTCTTCCTTTTTCGCCAATCCATATGAGTAGATAGGCACACTGAATCTTCTCTGATTTACCAGAGAGAGGGCCTCGAAACATAAGTCTTGCATGTTCTTCAAACTTCGAACATTCTTCATCAAGATTTTCAGATTCCCAGTTGATTGCTGGAAGGGTTATATGTAGAATTCGTAATATTCGAGTTGATTTAGCTCTTTAATATGACCCAAGCACCTGTAAATACAACAATATAAGCACACAAGCAGAGCAAAGCAAAGCAACACTAAATATAAGCACATAACAAAAACAACACTTAAACTACTAAGCAAGCGAGCTCAGCGGGATGCTACAGTAAGAGTAGAAGCAGTAATAGTAGTAGCCCTGACAGTTTCATTAATACTCCTAGTTGTTCTTGGAATATTGCTGAGATGTCTTATTGGCAACCAGCATACACACAGTGCCTTTTCCTTTAGTTTCAATGCAACATTTAGTTATAAAGTATAATGAACAAATTGCATAACTGTCAGGTTTGACATCCCCAATATCCCTAGAGACATAGTTACTGGACTTTTCTACTATGCTGAACAAAATGACTCAACATTTTGTTTGCAAGTGTTTGGGAAATTATGGGCTAAAGAATAGGGCTTCTTGCCCACCAATCACTTTTGTCTCTTAAAAGGGATAATAGAACTTTTAATTTCCAATCAAATTAGCTCTTTTAAAAGTTTCAATTATATTACTAGCTATGATAGAAGAGTGCTGCCTGTTATATTGCTTATGTGCCCTTTTGAAAACCTGATGTATATGGTCTTGCCATTTAAGTGAAACATTCACTAAAAGTATCACCTTAATATCCTTAGTTGGCATTAGTCACAATAACCATAGAAATGATATTAAAATTATAAGCACAGTATCTTCTGGCCAGTTCAAAATCCACAACAACTTACCATGAAAGGTCTAACTTAATAATGTAAGCTGTTCTTGAGATATTGCTGTGTTACCATTTTGAACATCTACATGCTCATAATTCATTTTGATTTAGTTCAACATCTGCCTAAATATTCCTTGAAAGCTTCATCTTAATATCCTTGGCCTGTGTACCAATTAGCTTGTGTAGTAGTAATAGTTGTAGTAGCAGTATGCATATAGCTTCTTTGGTTTTCTTCAACATCCCCTTCAACACAAAATGAAAGTTTCAACTTAATACCATTGACTATTAATGGAGCATTGCTGGAATGTCCTCTTGACTACCTGTGTGGGCATAGTTTATTTTGATTTAGTTCAATACTGCCCTAAATTCTATCTTAATACCCTTAGCCTTTGTAGCAGTCATAGAAATTGCAGTAGTTGTAGCAGTAGAATTAATAGTAGTAGCCTTAGCATTAGTAGTAGTAGTATCATGAGTAGAAGCAGTAGCAAGCGGATGCAAATATTGTTTTTTGGTTAGTTCAACATCCCCAGCAGCAAGCCCTGCAAGTTTCAACTTCCCACACAAAAGTGTTCCTAAGATGTTGCTAATACGCCCTTTTGACAACCTGCATACAGACAGTATGTTGTGATTCAGTTCACCTTCCCCCTAAAAATTTTCAGAAAGTTCCATCTTCATGCCCTTGGCATAGTTGTAATAGTAGTCACAGTAGTAATATTAGTAGTAGTAGTAGTATTAATAGTAATAGCGCTAGTAATAGTAGCAGCAGTAGCATTAAATTATTTCCTTTTGGTCAGTTGAACATCCCAGTCATCAAGTCTTGGAAGGTTCTATTTAATACAATTAGCCATTGCTATGACATTGCCAATATTTCCTTTTAATAACCTTTATATTCATATACTTCCTGAAATTTTCATCTTAATGCTCTTGCGGTTGTAGCAGAAGTAGTGTTTTGTTAGTAGTAACAAAAGTAGTGGCATTATTGATAATAGTAGTAGAATGTACATGTTGCCTTTTGGTCTGTTGAACATCTCCCTCATAATACCCTGGAAGTTTCAACTTGATATGGTAAGGTGACTGCTACTACTAAGACACCAGTACAATTAAGGCTATGTGTATGAAGCTGAAAATTTGACAGAACATTAAGGGAAAATATGAACTAAATCAAAACACACTAAGTGCATGCAGATTGTCAAAAAACCATATCTCAAGAATGGATTTGGTATTAAGTTGAAACTTTCAGAGAATACTTGAAGGAGAAAATCAATTGACAAAAAGTTAATATGGGCGTGTCACTACTAACATTACTACCACTGGTACTTTTAATACTACTACTGCTGCTCTACTGAACTATTCCAACTTCTACTTCAATTGTACCAACTTGTAAGGCTTAGAGTATTAAGATGAAAAGGGCATCGAAAGGGAAAATCAGCCATATTTTTGATTGGAGAACAAGTAGGGACTTCAGAGGACACTAGTTAAGGATATCTGAGTCTAAAAGGGTTATGAAACCCAAGGAAGATATCTTGTGTTCTGTATATGATCAATGCATTAACCCTAACAATAATTGGCCACTCTCTTTCAATCATATTAGCTCATCCTTTTTGAGAATCAAGTATTTTATCCTCTTTAGAGATGATTTTTAGGGCACACTTTTGAGTTGATTTTTGATTTATCTGGAAGAAAATTCAGAAAAGTCAGGAAGCCTCATAGAACAGGCACATTCTAAAAGAGATTTGTAAAGGAGAAGTAAAGTCAGGGTGAAGTGGAAAGAGGATGGTTAGATTTTTTTCAAGAGCTTACAGAAAGGGATTGAGAAATTACCTTGTCTAAAGATATGTTAAATCTGAAGATCCCCCCCCCCCTGCCCCTAAAGGAGTTTTAGACTAGCCAAGTAATAGCAATTTATTTTAATTGTGTTTGCTATCACTTTAGTTCATTCAGTCACAGTAATTTCTTTCTGTTTAAGTTGTAATTATAATATGTTTTTTTTGTATGTTTTAACTTTTTAGTGATGCCTTTTACTTCTCTTTAAAAAAAACCTCTGTTAAAACAATTTTGTTTCATTTTTAATAGTCATAGTTGTTTTATGTGGTAATTGTAGAATTTTCAAGCTTTTCTGATTAAGAGCTAATATGTTGGCAAAACTTTAGACTTGGCAAAACGAATTGGCAAAACTTGTAAATTTTCGGCAAAACTTTGGTCCATGTTTTACTCAAAAACTTGTCCAAATTTTGTATCAGCCACAGTTTGTGTGGCAATGTTTATGATAAAAGTTTTGGAGTTTAATTTTCAATCAGATTGGAAGTCTGTATAACATTTAGTCTTTTAAGAGGCTGGTGTGACCCTGCACTCCATCCTGTCGGGACTTCAGCATAGATGTATCTTATTCTATTGTTTTATTACAAACATCATTGAATTTTCTGTTTTGATGTAACTTTTAGTCCATTTAAATAAATGTATGTCTTGGTATTGTATATTGAAGGAATTCCTTTTTATTTTCTTTAATCAAAATTGAAGCCATGTTGTCTTATTAATAATTTCCATTTTGAATGTTTTTTTTTAACTAAATTTGTAAGATACCTCAACAACAGCAATTATTTCTACTGTAGATATGATAGATGTTATTCTAAGACATTTGACCATGCTTGGAAAAACCTGTTGTTTTTTCTTGTATTTGCTGCTATGAAAATAAATCTGTTGCTAGGATAAAACATTAAAATTTGTTGATAGAAAAGAGTAATTAATTAACTGAGTAATATTTTGGAGGTTCAGAGACAGAGAGGCTTAGATTTTAGTTTGGAATTTTTTATTTTGGTTTTTAGTTTGCTTTCTTTTTGGAGATTCTAGTTTTGGAATTTTTAGATTTTAGCTGTTGTATTTTAAAAGGTTAATTTGGGACACAGGGGGAAGGAGGAAATGTATTTTGTCCTCCCTTGCCTTCAGTAAATATTTACAGATCTTACAAATTTATAAACAGATTAGCAAAATCAGTAAAAAATGAAGATTTGTTTAGGAATTAAATTAGTCTTTTACTCATCAATGCCAAAATAATTTAAAGAAAAGGGGGAGGGGGTGGTATGGTTTAGCCCCACCAAAAGTTTGAAGAAGGAAGAAAAAGGTTTCATTTTCTTTCCCCCTGTTTTTTAACAAGAAAAGTGAATTTAAATTTCACATACTGTATTGTAAATTTTAGTAACTAGAGAAAAGACTCATTCTTGACTGAATCTGAATACTAAATCAATAGTTTGGTTCAGTCACTTATTTTGTCTCCCTTTTTCCTCATAGGGGGCCTTCTTGTCTCTAGACACTATTCTTATCTACAAGCTTTTGACTTCTTTGCTTGACCACTTAAAATCCTTTCAGACCTGAACATAGAAAGTATTGAAAGACAATTCTAACATGTTATGTGATATCCCTCGGGGTCCCTATAACTAATTCTACTTCATTTATATTTCAATTCACTGGGGTACAAAAATGACAAATGTAACCATATGGTCCTGTCAGGAACTTAGGGTAAATAACACTACCTTCAAGAGACAGTACTTGGGCTACTTATGGTAGAAGAGATTAAAGCAAATGGAATCCTTGTTGATACAGAGGTGAAATTTACACTTGGTACACATTGTGCAACTGGTGCCATCCTTCATATACTCTTTGTAATGGCACCTTCATTGCCATTTCAGGGTAGTGTCCAACTTGGTCAAACCTGATGGGTTTACTTGAAAGTCCCTCTTTTGTTGTAGTGGTAGCTCTCTTGGAGAAGGATGGTGGACAGCTTGCCCGTAGGCTGAGCTAAACAGTGCTTACTGATAGTACACATGACTGTGTCCATCTTGAAATTCAGCAAGGATATGTGGTCCTTCAAATCTTTACACTGTCTACTGTGTAGCAGCCAAGCATTTGTTACAGCCAGGTCAAAAAAGTAATAAACTATCCTCATATATCACTTTTTTGACCTTATGTCTGTGCGATAAAGTTCAGGCAACATATCAGCCAAGTCCATGCATCTATCGACTTCTTGTAATTGCAAACAGCTCCTGGCCTATCCACCTCAATGTGTTTCTTGGTGATATTGTCCCATTTCTGGCATTTGTCAAGCAGCTCCACACAACAATAGAAAGAGGCCAAATGTACTACTTTGTTGTTATACCTGACCAATGGACTCCTGACTGTGTCTCTCAACTCTCCAATATACACAACCCCTTCTCTGTTTCTTCATTTTGCTGTTGAAAGTGAGGACAGCTCCTCTCTGACTGTTGCTTCTAATGGTTCTGCATGATTCAATTCCCCGTTCAGCTTTTAGCTTCTTGATGAGTTTGATGGAGGTGTCAAAGTTGTCAAAAAACCTTTTATAGTTCATGAACTTGCGGATGTCCTGTACCAGACTTAAGTACAACTTCTGCACCTTGTCTCGTTGGACTAGTGGTAACAGTTCCTTTCCCAGTGTAAATCTCAATGTTGTACACAACACCACTAATACCTGAACAAGTGGAGACTTTTACTCCCCACAAATGGGGTTATCTTTCAGGTACTGTTTAAGCCTGATTCTTCCTTTGAAAGGGATCATTTGTTTATCCATGCTGTGGATTTCTTCTAATGGGATCAACTTGGTGTTTCCTCTAAACCCATCTTACAATGTCTTCCATGGTCTTATTTTGAACAGTATATCATGTTCAGGATGTCCAGTTGTTTGGCGAGCATATTGTTCTGAAGATGTGGAAGTTTGTGCATAGTTGCATAAATCCGTCTTGACTGATTAAATCAGAAACTGGGGAATACCTGAGGGTCTTTTCCCAGTGCATCCACTGAGCAGAAAGTTTCACAATACCTATCGCAATCTGAACGCCAAGACTTCCTTGCATATCTTCACTTGAATACCTTCAGTGTGCATGTACTTTTTCCTGAAAGCATTCAAGTTGGTTTGGTCTGCTAAGCTGGCAATCATTTATTTCAGTTATAACCTTGCAAAACAGGTTGCTCAGAAGGTCAATATTGGTGTTCTGTGGCTCACATCCTTTCCAAGTTGTCTCTGTGCCATTCTTCAACCATTGGTACCCTTTAATCTTCTGTTTTTTCCTGCAGGCTGTCTTTCTCCACAAGACACTGAGTCATCAGACTCACCATCAGCTTTGGCAAGATCTAAATCAAACATCTGCATCTGAGAGAGAGGTAGATTTTACAATGGGTCTACATATTGTTTGTGCTTGCACGTAGATGATCTAGCAGCAATATCTTGGTGCAGAATTTCCAGAAATTTTGCTAGACTGAGGTGCCCATGACAGGACGTTGTCATCATCAGAAAACATATCCAAGTCAGAAAGGTCATTGGGCTTTGCCACTTTTTCTGCTGACGGTTTTTGGCAACTCTTTGTGATTTCTTGCCGAAAATCTTTCCTCTGACGGCCGTGAATGCAAAGACGGTTGTGTTTCAAGTTATATCTTCATCACCTAGAAAATACCATCGTAAGTACTGCTATACCTGACAATATCCATGCATTGTTCTGTAGAATACCCTTCTGTCCCTGATGTAATCATATGGTCACAGTTGCCCTACATTTGATGTTCCACCTGTTTTTTTTTACATTTACTTTCTTATTGTTGGATGCTAGACGTCAGCTAAATAACACACATGCAGTCTGACGCCTCTGGGAAACACAACCACAAAGACCTAACTTAACCATTTGGTTACAGTTCGAAAAATGTCCAAAAATTGTCACTCACTTGCTGCTATTCCTCCCGGAATAGAAGACTTTTGCTTAAATTGGGCATGTTGACTTTTCACCCTGTTAACCTGTTAGCAACTGACCACCAGAGACATCTACCAAACAAAATTTCATTAAGTAGCCTGATCAGTGAGTTATGAGATAGTGTGCTTTACATACTGCTCCAAGCAATCAAAGGGAGGGGGTATCAAAACAAACCATAACCATATGGTTAGATATGGCCTGAAAGGGTTGACATCTTATGTTTTGTCCAGAGTTATCATGAATATGGTACCAATGTATTTCTTCTTCTTAAAAAAAAACAACGGGAATCCTAAACTGGCTACTTTCGGCTTCTAACTGCACTTTTCTTTTTCTTCGTTAGAAATCACTTGGACTCCATTGATTGGTGTCTTTAGGGCTTCCAAGTTGGTGGATTCTCCTCCATGGCATTAAATTTATTTTCTTCCAAGGAGGGGGGGGAGAAAACTAAATTGGCTTTTTCATAAGGGCCAAACAATGGAAGCGTAGGGTCCTGCTACCATTTCCCCGCAATTTAAGAGTAAACTCGGCAGGTACCTCTACGGCTCTTGCGACAGGACCCTCCCCTTCTTCTGCTTGTCGACCCCTCCTCATTAAAGTTACAATACTTCGGAAGATGTTACTCACTCAAAGAACATCTAAATTTATTAACACAATTGTCTCTCTGTAAAACTTCTTTTCTATGGAGGCTGGCAAGGGAGCATCCACAATCAGGTTAATATCTAGTGGAAGTTTAAAATTTTGGGATAGGGTACGTAGTTTATTAATTACAGGAGTACTTGCAGTGCATTCAAAGAGTATTTGTTTTGTTAGTAGTCTTAAGTTAAGCATAAATAAGCTATGACTTTTTTTCTTTCTTTTTTTATGTCTGAAATCTTGGGAACGCATGGTTGGAATCTCAAACTTGTTCAACATCTAGACAAAATAATATTTAAAATGGTGGAAGTGGAGCTTCTCCTTTTCAGGGAGTGCAATACTGTATGAAACTCGTCAGCAAAAAAAAAATATCAGAACTTATGCTATAACTTATCCCAAGAGCATTATGATTGTGTGTGTATATACAGGGTTTTCAATTCTGTTGTTCCTTCCACGAATTTTGACTTTGTCTGTGCATCAGCATCTTATTCTGTCTCTAAAATAATACTATTTGTTGACTTTTACCGATTTTTTTTTCCACAGATGATAAGAATAAAGGAATGAAGAGACTTAGTTTCGTATTTTTTGGAAGTCGGGATGGTCGATGTACTGGTACTGCAGACAATGTTGAGAATGCTGGTACAAGACATGTAACACCCCATAGATTGAGCAAAAGCTTATCAGATTTGGTAACTAACAATGATCAGGTGAATTTTGATCAAGATCTAGAATTGCCATTAAAGATACCCAAGTCTAAATCCAGCTTTTTCAATGACTTGAAGAGAAAAGTTTTTAAAACTTTTCACAAAAAATCATTCTCAAGAGTGTCTGTCAGAAGATTTTCTACATCTGTCAAAAACTTGTTTGATAACAGAACAGTTGATGCAAATGAACCTGATAATAACAATACTGAATTGAATTACGAGACTTTACCAGCTCAAGATGATGTACAGAAACAACAAACAGTCTGTGTTAAAAAGCCACCAACCTCTCTTGCCTGGGAAATATTTAAATTAGTTAAATATGGTTGGTATTGGGGAAAGTTGACTCCCTCAGAAGCAGAACAACGCTTAGAAGATCTACCAGATGGAGCCTTCCTTGTTAGAGATTCATCAAATGACTGTCATATCCTCAGCTTGAGCTTCCGTTCATATGGAAGGACATTACATTCCAGAATTGAGCACAGCAGTGGCTATTTTAGTCTCCATGGTGACAGTGATACAAAATTTGAAACAATTCCAGATCTAATTCTTTTTTTCATGGAAAGATCAAATGAAGGGATGTTCTGCTTTATGAGGTCCCGTAACCCCTCCCCATCTATGCCTGTTAGACTAATTAAACCAGTGTCAAGATTTGTTAATGTTCAAAGTTTGCAAGCCTTATGTGCGTTTGAAATCCGACAATATGTGCGAATGGACAATGTCCAGAGTCTCCCTGTTCCAGAGAGGTTGAAACACTTTATTTACTACCCTTCTTCATAGCGTGCCATACACAAAAGTAATTGTTAATTATTATTCCTTTTTTATATTAAAGGTTATGTTAGCGTTGAAAATGTCACTGCTAGTCTTTTCTTCTCTGCTTTTTTTAAAATTAGAAAATGATTGCTAAATGGATACTTGTTCAAATTGTGGCTACTGTAAATACTGTAGTGGAAAATATTATGATATGGCGACATTAAGGGTGATGAAATTTTATGCTTGTTCCCGCTCACTAAAAACTGTGAATTTTATATGGAAATGATTAATCTTTATTTTTGATCTTCACAATTTTAAATACCTTAAAAAGACGTATTGATTCTTTATTTGCACTGCCGACTGCCAGTGCCAAATATTAATGTGTTTTTTTAAACATCAGTTAAAAATTATGTGTTTTTTGTCAAATTTCCCAAATTCCTTATGAAATGAAAAATTTCTTACATAGTGGGTGTAACTGAAATACTGTGTTGATGATAATTGTACACAGTCAATGATTCTTTTTTTAAGAGCAAGGGGCCAGAATATAACCTAAAGGCTAATGTCATCCAGCTTGCATAAATGGACTGACATTTTACTTGTCAACAAGGGAACGTTTTACCAGCTACATCCTATAAAAATGGACAAAAATACTTTTTTGAGGGAGGGGGATCTTGTGTAATTTTGGTAATTACTGACACAACTTGGTTTTGCAGCAAGACTTGTAACTTTTTCAGTTGATATCTTCCCAGTCTTGGTTTTTAGCTAATCACCTGATATACTGCGTGTGCGTGGGGGGGGGGGGTGCACTTTTAATTAGGCCTCCACAAGAACCTTATGGCTCTTGAATTGGGAGGGGAACAGTTGTCCCTCGCCCCCTTGATTTTGAAAAAAAAACTTTATGGTATATTTATTGAAAAATAAAACAGAAGTACCCTCCCCCCTAAATCTCGAAAACTACATTTCCCCCTACGTTTTGGTAAATTGACGTCTCTAGACCCTTCCTGCTGGTCTGTCATTACTTAGTGGGAAAAGAACAGCCAATGAGCTTTTGCCTATTAATAGCAAAGGCGGAGGCAGTTGCAAAGGCGTAGGCAGTTGCAAACCTTTGCCTAAAAATTAATATTGAATAAAAAAACTTTTGCATAGCACTTTGAAGGCTAAGATAATGCTCGTTCAGTATTCCTTTAATTCAAAGTACCTTAGTTAAAATTGAGTAGTACTTGAAATAGCATCTCTGTCGACATGATACGGAATTTTTATTTTATTTGATTCTGTGTCGGCACCACGGGTGTTTCATTTTGAAAATGTTGACATCATGTCGACTTTCTGTTGTCTTGTGATGATACAAAAAAAAAGACTCGTTTGTTTTCCTTGGCAACAAAGAAATGATGAATTCAAGCAGCAAATTCAAAGTAGAAAGTAAATTGATGACATTCGTTTTAAATTTTTGGAGGTTTATATGTGCTCAAGAATGGTAAGGAGCATTAAAATTAACTAATTATCTGATTAAAATCTGACAGTTGGTTAATTCGGTAGTAGATGATGTTAATGTATTATATTCGAAACTAGCGCCCGAAAAAAAATGTGTTCCACATGCTATTATGATCCAAGTCGGCGCAAAGAGACACAAACCAGACGCTAAAGAGTAAAGATTATTTTTAACAATATTGAAACTTAGGAAATAAATTGAAAAAGAAAACAGGATCTAATAACTAGTGGCTATAAACGGAGTTGATGGTGCAGACCTCAAACCAAAAAAGATTATTTTATCATACGTGGTTGTGAAAATAGAAACATTTTGAAATGCGGAAATTATGGAATGCGATCATTCAGAGTCGTCACGTGTCAGATTTAACGATTTGACCATCTCACATTAATTTTGCTGAAACAGGTAGGTAGATTCCTTCTGCATTATTAAATAATAATGCATAAACTGCGACCTATTATTGCTACAAGTGCTACATATATTCCATAGGAAATTTATTATAGTTGACAAAAAGAGTTCTTTTTAACAATGCTAGTACTTTCTATTAACAACTCACCGCAGCACCAAGCCGCCTAAGGCCAACAAAGGTACACACGCTCCACTTCCATCCCAATCTATTTTAAGCCTCTCTCTTTACACCCTCTCAGGAAGTTCCCATTTCTCTTAAATCTTTCGTTACGAAATCCTCCTACCCCAATCATGGACAATCCTTTTTTCGTTTAGCCCTAAACGGTTGGCCGAAAAGGACAGTTTTTGTATCAACTATATGCATCTACTATGAGCGCTAGTCTTGCCAATAATTTTTGTTAGCATTTGGAGATACGAGCTTTAACATCTTGATGCAAACAAAGCCAAACGTAGCTTAATTCTGTTTCTTTGAAGCAAGTAGTTCTTCATAGCTATAGTAATTATCGTTTTAGTACTTCTAATGACATTTTAAGCTTCTTTTTTTTATCACTATGCACGTAAAAAAGGAAAATATAAATAAACTGTTTTGATTATTTTTAACAATGAGTACTTTCTCATTGAATTTTTAACAATGCTAGCACTTTCTATTAACAACTCACCACAGCACCAAGCCGCCTAAGGCCAACACAGGTGCACACGCTCCATCCCAATCTACTCAAAGCCTCTCTCTTTACACCCTCCCAGGAAGTTTTCATTTCCCTTAAATCTTTCTTTACGATATCCTCCTACCCCAACCATGGACGACCTTTACGATATCCTCCTAACCCAACCATGGACAACTTGCTTTCCGTTTAGCCCTAAACGGTTGGCCGAAAAGGACAGTTTTTGTATCAACTATATGCATCTACTATGAGCGCTAGTCTTGCTAATAATTTTTTGTTAGCATTTGGAGATACGAGCTTTAACATCTTGATGCAAACAAAGCCAAAAGTAGCTTAATTCTGCTTCTTTGAAGCAAGTATAGTTCTTCATAGTTAAAGTAATTGTCGTTTTAGTACTTCTAATGACATTTTAAACTTTTTTTTATCTCTTTGCATGTAAAAAAGGAAAAATATAAATAAACTGTTTTGATTCAAGACTTCTTTAGTTAAAATCATGAATTTATTCACTTTACAAACTGGTCAATGATTCTAATCATAAAATAGATGGCGGTACATTATCGTATAGATGTCCTCTATCCATACCAAAAATAACCTGTTCAGGAAATTCATGGCAGATCCTACACATGAAAATCAGGCCAAATTTCGGCAGTACAGAAATTGTCTGACAAAGTTACTGCGAGAAGCGAAGCAGTCATGCTATCTTGATGAATTTCAAAATGCTGAAGGGTCCCCAAAAAGACTTGGTTGAGTATTAATGAATGCCTCGGGAAAAAGAAAATGAAAAACCTTCCGGAAGAGATATTATCACCAAAAGACAAGAAAATTGTTAAAGAAAAGTGAAATGTTGTTGGTGTCATAAATGAGCACTTCGCAAATATTGGTCACGTAACATCGCTTGAGGCACCAACTCGAAGTTTACCCGAATCAGCATATTGTACTTGCGTGCCGTCTCCATCGGATTGCTCTCTTTTCCTAACGCCGGTGTCAGCGGAAGAATTACCGCAAGTTATGTACCAACTGAAGAATGGGTCGTCGGAAGGTACGGATGGCTCGTAGACAAGCCTATTAAAACAGATAATGCTTCATGTTACAGAATTTTTGGTTCATGTTATCTACTTATGTTTTCAAGTGTACGTTTCCCAGCTTGCTTAAAGTCTGCACGTGTTTTGGCCCTGCATAAGGGTGATGACGTGAAAGATCCAACAAATTACAGGCCAATCTCGATCCTATCTTTATTCGCAAAAGTAATTGAACGATGTCTCTACAACCGCATAGTGAAGTTTTTTGATAAGAGGGGATGTTTTAATGGCCTTCAGTTTAGCTTTAGGAAGGGTCATAGCTCTGAACATGCGATTCTGGCACTCACACAGTTTAGACACGACACTTCGGATAAAAAAGAAATTCTTGCTACTATATTTATAGATATAAAAAAAGCGTTCGATACTATTTGTCATGCAATTTTTTCTACGTAAACTGGAAAATCATGGTATACGTTGACCTACAAATTCTCTGATTTACTCATATTTAACTGGGCGCAGTCAGTTTGTGGATGGTAGAAATGCTACCTCTTCACTACTTGGTATCACTGGTCAAGTCAGCGTTCCTCAAGGGTCCATACTTGGACCTCTACTCTTTCTTATTTATATTAACACCATCAACAGGGCAATGGAAGATATCGGGCTAAATGTCCTATTCGCTTACGGTACGGCCTGCACAGTGTGCGGTGCCGATGAAATGTGGCTTAAGAAGAAAATGTTGGCAGCTTTCGAGAGGATAGAAACTTGGTTTAGTGCAAATAAATTATCTGTTAATATGTCAAAAACCAAGTTCATTATTTTCTCTCGTACTGACCAGTCTTTACCTGAACTTAGTAGACTACCCATTGATGAATATACTTATTTAGAGCGTCTATCTACCATGAGATATGTAGGTGTACTAGTTGATCAGAATATAAGTTGGAAGAAACACATTGCTAAATTGCGGATGAAGTTGGGAAGGAATGTTGGAATATTGCGGCATTTGAATTTCATTCTACCTTGTCATGCAATGAGATCGGTATATTTTGCCCTAGTCCATTCTTATCTGAGTTACTATCCCCTCATTTTTCTGAATACATTTAAAACTCATATAAAACCACTTCAAAGGCAGCAAAATAAAGCACTGCGTATCCTGAAAACTTTCATCCCCTCCCCAATATCCTACCATCAAAATCGCCAAATAAAAGTATATATTCTTTCCATAATATATTACCAGTGGAATTATTATTATCTTTTCATGGATTGATGTTTTGTGTTAAGCATTTTGCTAAAATTCTACCGAAAAATTTTTATGCTATGGATCTATTTAACCAATGTGAGCATGATTATGGAACGAAGGGATCTTCTAAGTATATTGAACCCCGAGCGTGCACTGGGAGATCAAGGTTCTCACTCATGCACTCCATAACCAAACTTTGTGCATGGGTCGGGTCTTAATATTGGTGTTTCTGTTGGTACACTCCGGGGTCATTTAAAACTCTTTTACTAACTCTTTGATCATTTTTTTTATTTTTCTTTTTTTTTTTTTTAATTCAATTATGGTCTTCCCGCTGACACATTCTATTGGTAGTGTTTCCCCACGGCTTCACTATTTTTGGTGTTTTGTTTTAGTTTGTTCTCCGTTTGGCTGCTTATAACCTTATGGCTCTTGAATTGGGAGGGGAGCAGTTGTCCCTCGCCCCCTTGATATTGAAAAAAAAATTATGGTATATTTATTGAAAAAAAGACAGAAGTACCCTCCCCCCTAAATCTCGAAAATTACATTTACCCCTACGTTTTCGTAAATTGACGTCTCTGGACACTTCCTGCTGATCTGTCATTACTTAGTGGGAAAATAAAACGCCAATGAGCTTTTGCCTAATAATAGCAAGGGCGCAGGCAGTTGCAAACCTTTGCCTAAAAGTTAATATTAAATAAAAAACTTTTGCATAGCTCTTTGATGGGTAAGATAATGCTCTTTTAGTATTCCTTTAATTCAAAGTACATTAGTTAAAATAGCATCTCTGTCGACATGATACGGATATTTTTGTTTTATTTGATTCTCTGTCGGAACCACGGGCGTTTCATTTTGAAAATGTAGACATAATGACGACTTTTTGTTGTCTTGTGACGATACAAAAAAAGTCTCCTTTGTTTTCCTTGTCAACAAAGAAATCATGAATTCAAGCAGTAAATTCAAAGTAGAATATAAATTGATGACATTCGTTTTAAGTTTTTGGAGGTTTATATGTGCTCAAAAATGGTAAGGAGCATTAAAATTAACTAATTATCTGATTAAAATCTGACAGTTGGTTAATTCAGTAATAGATAATATTAGTGTATTATATTCGAAACTAGCGCCCGAAAATAGATGTTTTCGACATGCTATTACGATCCAAGTCGGCGCAATGGGACACAAACCAGACGCTAAAGAGTAAAGATTATATGTAACAAGATTGAAACTGAGGGAATAAATTGAAAAGGAAAACAGGATCTAATGGCTAGTGGCTATAAACGGAGTTAAGGGTGTAGACCTCACACCAAAAAAGATTATTTTATCATGCGTGGTTGTGAAAATAAAAAGATTTTGAAATACGGAAATTATGGAATGCGATCATTCAGAGTCGTCACGTGTCAGATTTAACGATTTGACCATATCACATTAATTTTGCTGAAACAGGTAGCAACAACCTTTTTGAAGCATTCTATTACGTAGATTCCTTGTGCATTATTAAATAATAATACCTAAAAGTGACCTATTACTGCTACATATATTCCATAGGAAATTTATTATTGTTGACAAAAAGAATTTTTAACAATGCTAGTACTTTCTATTTACAACTCACCACAACACCAAGCCGCCTAAGGCCAACACAGGTGCACACTCTGATGAGGGCATCGCTTGCTCTCTTTTCCTAACGCCGGTGTCAGCGGACGAATTACTGCAAGTTATATACCAACTGAAGAATGGGTCGTCGGAAGGTACGGATGGCTCGTCGACAAGCCTATTAAAACGGATAATGCCTGATGTTACAGAATTTTTGGTTCATGTTGTCAACTTATGTTTTTCAAGTGTACGTTTCCCAGCTTGCTTAAAGTCTGCACGTGTTTTAGCCCTGCATAAGGGTGATGACGTGAAAGTTCCAACAAACTACAGGCCAATCTCGATCCTATATTCGCAAAAGTAATTGAACGATGTCTTTACAACCGCATAGTGAAGTTTTTTGATAAGAGGGGATTTTTTAATGACCTTCAGTTTGGGTTTAGGAAGGGTTATAGCTCTGAACATGCGATTCTGACACTCACACAGTTTAGATACGACACTTCGGATAAAAAAGAAATTCCAGCTACTATATTTATAGATATAAAGAAAGCATTTGATACTATTTGTCATACAATTTTGCTTCGTAAACTGGAAAATTATGGTATACGTGGACCTACAAATTCTCTGATTGACTCATATTTAACTGGGCACAGTCAGTTTGTGGATGGTGGAAATGCTACCTCTTCACTACTTGGTATCACTGGACAAGTCAGTGTTCCTCAGGGTTCCATACTCGGACCTCTACTCTTTCTTATTTATGTTAACGACATCAACCGGGCGCTGGAAGATCTCGGGCTAAATGTCCTATTCGCTGATGATACGGCCTGCACAGTGAGCGGTGCTGATGAAATGTCGCTTAAGAAGAATATGTTGGCAGCTTTCGAGAGGATAGAAACTTGGTTTAGTGCAAATAAATTATCTGTTAATATGTCAAAAACCAAGTTCATGATTTTCTCTCGTACTGACCAGTCTTTACCTGAACTTAGTAGACTACCCATTGATGAATATACTTATTTAGAGCGTCTATCTACCAAGAGGTATTTAGGTGTACTAGTTGATCAGAATATGAGTTGGAAGGAACACATTGCTAAATTGCGGATGAAGTTGGGAAGGAATGTTGGAATATTGCGGCAATTGAGTTTCATTCTACCTTGTTATGCAATGAGATTAGTATATTTTGCCATTTTCTATTCTTAACTGAGTTATTGTCCCCTGTTTTTACTGAATACATTTAAAACTCATATAAAACCACTTTAAAAACAGCAAAATAAAGCATTGTGTATCCTGAAAGCTTTCATCCCCTCCCCAATATCCCTACCATCAAAATCGCCAATCAAAAGTATATATTATTTCCTTAATATATTACCCGTGGAATTATTATTATCTTTTCATGGATTGATGTTTTATGTTAAGTATTTTGCTAAAATTCTACCGAAAATTTTCTATGCTATGGATCTATTTAACCAATGTGAGCACGATTATGGAACGAGGGGATATTCTAAGTATGTTGAACCCCGAGCGTGCACTGAGAGATCGAGGTTCTCACTCGTGCACTGCATAACCAAACTTTGGAATGTGCATGGGTCGGGTCTTAATATTGGTCTTTCTGTTGGTACACTGCGAGGTCATTTAAAAACTCTTTGATCATTTATTTATTTTTTTTTCTTTTAATTCAGTTATTGTCTTCCCGCTGACACATTCTATTGGTAGGGTTTCCCCACGGCTTCACTATTTTTGGTGTTTTGTTTTAGTTTGTTCTCCATTTGGCTGCTTATAACCTTATGGCTCTTGAATTGGGAGGTGAGCAGTTGTCCCTCACCCCCTTGATTTTGAAAAAAAAACTTTATAGTATATTTATTGAAAAAAAACAGAAGTACCCTCCCCCCTAAATCTCGAAAATTACATTTCCTCCTACGTTTTCGTAAATTGACGTCTCTGGACCCTTCCTGCTGATCTGTCATTACTTAGTGGGAAAAGAAACAGCCAATGAGCTTTTGCCTATTAATAGCAAAGGCGGAGGCAGTTGCAAAGGCGCAGGCAGTTGCAAACCTTTGCCTAAAAGTTAATATTAAATAAAATACTTTTGCGTAGCTCTTTGATGGGTAAGATAATGCTCTTTTAGTATTCCTTTAATTCAAAGTACATTAGTTAAAATAGCATCTCTGTCGACATGATACGGATATTTTTGTTTTATTTGATTCTCTGTCGGCACCACGAGCGTTTCGTTTTGAAAATGTTGACATCATGTCGACTTTTTGTTGTCTTGTGACGATACAAAAAAAAAGAGGCTATTTTGTTTTCCTTGGCAACAAAGAAATCATGAATTCAAGCAGTAAATTCAAAGTAGAATGTGCATTGATGACATTCGTTTTAAATTTTTGCAGGTTTATATGTGCTCAAGAATGGTAAGGAGCAATAAAATTAACTAATTACCTGATTAAAATCTGACAGTTTGTTAATTCAGTAATAGATAATATTAGTGTATTATATTCGAAACTAGTGCCCGAAAATAAATGTTTTCGACATGCTATTACGATCCAAGTCGGCGCAAAGAGACACAAACCAGACGCTAAAGAGTAAAGATTATATGTAACAAGATGGAAATTGAGGGAATAAATTGAAAAGGAAAACAGGATCTAATAGCTAGTGGCTATAAACGGAGTTGATGATGTAAACCTCACACCAAACAATATTATTTTATCTTACGTGGTTGTGAAAATAAAAAGATTTTGAAATACGGAAATTATGGAATGCGATCATTCAGAGTCGTCACGTGTCAGATTTAACGATTTGACCATATCACATTAATTTTGCTAAAACAGGTAGCAACAACCTCTTTGAAGCAATCAATTCTATTACGTAGATTCCTTGTGCATTATTAAATAATAATACCTAAAAGTGACCTATTACTGTTACATATATTCCATAGGAAATTTATTATAGTTCACAAAAAGAATTTTTTACAATGCTAGTACTTTTTATTAACAACTCACCACAGCACCAAGCCGCCTAAGGCCAACACAGGTGCACACGCTCCACCTCCATCCAAATCTACTCAAAGCCTCTCTCTTTACACCCTCCCAGGAAGTTTTCATTTCTCTTAAATCTTTCTTTACGATATCCTCCTACCCCAACCATGGACAACTTGCTTTCCGTTTAGCCCTAAACGGTTGGCCGAAAAGGACAGTTTTTGTATCAACTGTATGTATCTACTATGAGCGCTAGTCTCGCTAATAATTTTTTGTTAGCATTTGGAGATACGAGCTTTAACATCTTGATGGAAACAAAGCCGAACGTAGCTTAATTCTGCTTCTTTGAAGCAAGTAAAGTTCTTCATAGTTATGGTTATTATCGTTTTAGTACTTCTAATGACATTTTAAACTTTTTTTTATCACTATGCACGTAAAAAAGGAAAAATATAAATAAACTGTTTTGATTCAAGACTTCTTTAGTTAAAATCATGAATTTATTCGCTTTACAAACCTGGTCAATTATTCTAATCATAAAATAGATGACGGTACATTATCGTATCGAGAAGTTCGGGTATCCGCCCTTCAACACTGACTTCTTGTGTCCTATGATATATGGTTTAAAAATTTCGATCAGTTAGATTAGCGAGCTCGTAAGAGAAAAAACTAGCCAATTGAAATAAATTAGAAACTGTTAGCATCACTGGCGCGGCGTTACCGAACAGCTATAATAAATCGAACCCATCCTAGCTTTAATATAATATTATAGTCTTTGTTTTTAGCTAATCACCTAACGTACTGTGTGTGTGTGTGGGGGGGGGGGGTGGCACTTTCAATTAGGCCTCCACAATGAAGAGGGTCCCCTAAACCCTCTTCATTGAAGTCAAGAAGACTCGACGCTGCTTCGATTGTAGTTCATGAACTTGCGGATGTCCTGTACCAGACGTAAGTACAACTTCTGCACCTTGTCTCATTGGACTAGTGGTAACAGTTCCTTTCCCAGTCTAAATCTCAATGTTGTACACAACACCACTTATACCTGAATAAGAGAAGACTTTTACTCCCCACAAATGGGGTTGTCTTTCAGGTACTGTTTAAACCTGATTCTTCCTTTGAAAGGGATCATTTGTTTATCCATGCTGTGGATTTCTTCTAATGGGATCAACTTGGTGTTTCCTCTGAACCCATCTTACAATGTCTTACAGGGTCTTATTTTGAACAGTATATCATGTTCAGGATGTCCAGTTGTTTGGCGAGCATATTGTTCTGAAGATGTGGAAGTTTGTGCATAGTTGCATAAATCCGTCTTGACTGATTAAATCAGAAACTGGGGAATACCTGAGGGTCTTTTCCCAGTACATCCACTGAGCACAAAGTTTCACAATACCTATCGGAATCTGAACGCCAAGATTTCCTTACATATCTTCACTGGATACCTTCAGTTTGCATGTACTTTTTCCTGAAAGCATTCAAGTTGGTTTGGTCTGCTAAGCTGGCAATCATTTATTTCCGTTATAACCTTGCAAAACGGGATGCTTAGAAGGTCAATATTGGTGTTCTGTGGCTCACATCCTTTCCAAGTTGTCTCTTTGTGCCATTCTTCAACTATTGGTACTCTTTCGTCTTCTGTTTTTAGCTGCAGGCTGTCTTTCTCTACAAGACACTGGGTCATCAGACTCACAATCAGCTTCGGCAAGATCTAAATCAAACATCTGCATCTGAGAGAGAGGTAAATTTTACAATGGGTCTACATATTGTTTGTTGTTGAACGTAGATGATCTAGCAACAGTATCTTGAAGTGCAGAATTTCCAGAAATTTTGCTAGACTGAGGTGCCCATGACAGGACGTTGTCGTCATCAGAAAACATATCCAAGTCAGAAAGGTCATTGGGCAGAGATGAGAGCATATTTGCCACTTTTTCTGATGACGGTTTTTGGCAAATCTTTGTGATTTCTTGCCGAAAATCTTTCCTCTGACGGCCGTAAATGCAAATACGGTTGTGTTTCAAGTTATATCTCTTCATCACCTAGATAATACCATCGTAAGTACTGCTATACCTGACATTATCCATGCATTGTTCTGTAGAATACCCTTCTGTCCCTGATGTAATCATATGGTCACAGTTGCCCTACATTTGTTGTTCCACCTGTTTTTTTTTTTACATTTACTTTCTTATTGTTTGATGCTAGATGTCAGCTAAATAACACACATGCAGTCTGACGCCTCTGGGAAACACAACCACAAAGACCTAACTTAACCATTTGGTTACAGTTCAAAAAATGTCCAAAAATTGTCACTCACTTGCTGCTATTCCTCCCGGAATAAAAGACTTTTGCTTAAATTGGGCATGTTAACTTTTCAGCCTGTTAACCTGTTAGCAACTGAACACCAGAGACATCTACCAAACAAAATTTCATTAAGTAGTCTGATCAGTGAGTTATGAGATAGTGTGCTTTACATACTGCTCCAAGCAATCAAAGGGAGGGGGTTTCAAAACAAACCATAACCATGTGGTTAGATATGGCCTGAAAGGGTTGACTTCTTATGTTTTGTCCAGAGTTATCATGAATATGGTACCAATGTATTTCTTCTTCTTAAAAAAAAACAACTGGAATCCTAAACGGGCTCCTTTCGGCTTCTAACTGCACTTTTCTTCTTCATCGTTAGAAATCACTTGGACTCCATTTATTGGTGTTTTTCTGGCCTCCAAGTTGGTGGATTCTCCTCCATGTCATTAAATTTATGTTCTTCCAAGGGGGAGGGGAGAAAACTAAATTGGCTTATTCATAGGGGCCAAACAAGGGAAGCGTAGGGTCCTGCTACCATTTCCCCACAATTTAAGAGTAAACTTGGCAGGGACCTCTACGGCTCTTGCGGCAGGACCCGCCACTTCTTCTGCTTGTCGACCCCTCCTCATTAAAGTTACAATACTTCGGAAGATGTTACTCACTCAAAGAACATCTAAATTTATTAACACAATTGTCTCTCTGTAAAACTTCTTTTCTATGGAGGCTGGCAAGGGAGCATCCACAATCAGGTTAATATCTAGTGGAAGTTTAAAATTTTGGGATAGAGTATGTAGTTTATGAATTCCAGGAGTACTTGCAGTGCATTCAAAGAGTATTTGTTTTGTTAGTAGTCTTAAGTTAAGCATAAGTAAGGTATGACTTTTTTTTCTTTCTTTTTTTATGTCTGAAATCTTGGGAGCGCATGGTTGGAATCCCAAACTTGTTCAATTTCTAGACAAAATAATATTTAAAATGGTGGAAGTGGAGCTTCTCCTTTTCAGGGAGTGCAATACTGTATGAAACTCGTCAGCAAAAAAAAATATCAGAACTTTTGCTATAACTTATCCCAAGAGCATTATGAGTGTGTGTATATACAGGGTTTTTAATTCTGTTGTTCCTTCCACGAATTTTGACTTTGTCTGTGCATCAGCATCTCATTTTGTCTCTAAAATAATACTATTTGTTGACTTTTGCCGATTTCTTTTTCACAGATGATAAGAATAAAGGAATGAAGAGACTTAGTTTCGTATTTTTTGGAAGTCGGGATGGTCGATGTACTCGTACTGCAGACAATGTTGAGAATGCTGGTACAAGACATGGAACACCCAATAGATTGAGCAAAAGCTTATCAGATTTGGTAAATAACAATGATCAGGTGAATTTTGATCAAGATCTAGAATTGCCATTAAAGATACCCAAGTATAAATCCAGCTTTTTCAATGACTTGAAGAGAAAAGTTTTTAAAACTTTTCACAAAAAATCATTCTCAAGAGTGTCTGTCAGAAGATTTTCTACATCTGTCAAAAACTTGTTTGATAACAGAACAGTTGATGCAAATGAACCTGATAATGACAATACTGAAGTGAATTACGAGACTTTGCCAGCTCAAGATGATGTACAGAAACAACAAACAGTCTGTGTTAAAAAGCCACCAACCTGTCTTGCCTGGGAAATATTTAAATCAGTTAAATATGGTTGGTATTGGAGAAAATTGACTCCCTCAGAGGCAGAACCACGCTTAGAAGATCTACCAGATGGCGCCTTCCTTGTTAGAGATTCATCAAATGACTGTCATATCCTCAGCTTGAGCTTCCTTTCATATGGAAGGAAATTACATTCCAGAATTGAGCACAGCAGTGGCTATTTTAGTCTCCATGGGGACAGTGATACAGAATTTGAAACAATTCGAGATCTAATTCTTTTTTTCATGGAAAGATCAAATGAAGGGATGTTCTGCTTTATGAGGTCCCGTAATCCCTCCCCATCTATGCCTGTTAGACTAATTAAACCAGTGTCAGGATTTGTTAATGTTCAAAGTTTGCAAGCCTTATGTGCGTTTGAAATCTGACAATATGTGCGAATGGACAATGTCCAGAGTCTCCCTGTTCCAGAGACGTTGAAACACTTTATTTACTACCCTTATTCATAGCGTGCCATACACAAAAGTCATTGTTAATTATTATTCCTTTTTTATATTAAAGGTTATGTAAGTGTTGAAAATGTCACTGCTAGTCTTTTCTTCTCTGCTTGTTTAAATTAGAAAATGATTGCTAAATGAATACTTGTTCAAATTGTGGCTACTGTAAATACTGTAGTGGAAAATATTTTGATATGGCGACATTAAGGGTGATGAAATTTTATGCTTTGTTCCCGCTCGATAAAAACTGTGAATTTTATATGGAAATGATGTATCTTTATTTTTGATCTTCACAATTTTAAATGCCTTAAAAAGAAGTATTGATTCTTTATTTGCACTGCCGACTGCCAGTGCCAAATATTAATGTGTTTTTTTAAACACCAATTAAAAATTATGTGTTTTTTGTCAAATTTCCCAAATTCCTTATGAAATGAAAAATATCTTACAGAGTGGGTGTAACTGAAATACTGTGTTGATGATAATTGTACACAGTCAATGATTCTTTTTTTAAGAGCAAGGGGCCAGAATATAACCTAAAGGCTAATGTCATCTGGCTTGCATAAATGGACTGACCTTTTACATGTCAACAAGGGAACAGTTTACCAGCTACATCCTATAAAAATGGAAAAAAAAATACTTTTTTGAGGGAAGGGGATCTTGTGTAATTTTGGTAATTACTGACACAACTTTGTTTTGCAGCAAGACTTGTAACTTTTTCAGTTGATATCTTGCCAGTCTTAGTTTTTAACTAATCACCTGATATACTGTGTGTGTGGGGGGGTGCACTTTCAATTAGGCCTCCACAAGAACCTTATGGCTCTTGAATTGGGAGGGGAGCAGTTGTCCCTCGCCCCCTTGATTTTGAAAAAAACTTTATGGTATACTTATTGAAAAAAAAACAACAGAAGTACCCTCCCCCCTAAATCTCTAAACTTACATTTCCCCCTACGTTTTGGTAAATTGACATCTCTGGACCCTTCCTGCTGATCTGTCATTACTTAGTGGGAAAAGATACAGCCAATGCGCTTTTGCCTATTAATAGCAAAAGCGGAGGCAGTTGCAAACCTTTGCCTAAAAATTAATATTAAATAAAAAACTTTTGCATAGCTTTTTAAAGGCTAAGATAATACTCGTTTAGTATTCCTTTAATTCAAAGTACCTTAGTTAAAATTGAGTAGTACTTGAAATAGCATCTCTGTCGACATGATACGGAATTTTTTGTTTTATTTGATTCTCTGTCGGCACCACGGGAGATTCATTTTGAAAATGTTGACATCATGTCGACTTTTTGTTGTCTTGTGACGATACAAAAAAAGGCTCCTCTGTTTTCCTTGTCAACAAAGAAATCCGTGAATTCAAGCAGCAAATTCAAAGTAGAAAGTAAATTGATGACATTCGTTTTAAATTTTTGGAGGTTTATATGTGCTCCAGAATGGTAAGGAGCATTAAAATTAACTAATTACCTAATTAAAATCTGACAGTTGGTTAATTCAGCAGTAGATAATATTAATGTATTATATTCGAAACTAGCGCCCGAAAAAAAATGTGTTCCACATGCTATTAATAGTAATAGTAATTTATTAACACACACAAGGACAATACATTTTACTCACTACCGACCCAAGAACCTGGGGTCAGGTTGTCCTAAGGGTAGGCATATATCAAAATTTCATATTCACAACAGAAATATACAACCTAGGCCTAAAAAATAAAATAAAAGAAAAATCATTCCCCTTCGCACGCGGTTCCTACCACCAATCACAAAATCACTATACTTGTCCTCCAGGTACATAAAAAAAAAAAAAAAAAAAAAAAAAAAAAAAAAAAAAAAAAAAAAAATTAAAAATCATATTTCTCATATAACATTCCTTTTATTTTATTTTTAAATTCCTTCAGATCCCCTATTTCTCTTAACTCAAGTCGGCGCATTATTACGATCCAAGTCGGCGCAAAGAGACACAAACCAGACGCTAAAGAGTAAAGATTATTTGTAACAAGATTGAAACTGAGGGAATAAATTGAAAAGGAAAACAGGATCTAATAACTAGTGGCTATAAACGGAGTTGATGGTGCAGTCCTCACACCAAAAAAGATGATTTTATCATACGTGGTTGTGAAAATAAAAAGATTTTGAAATACGGAAATTATGGAATGCGATCAATCAGAGTCGTCACGTGTCAGATTTAACGACTTGACCATCTCACATTAATTTTGCTGAAACAGGTAGGTAGATTCCTTGTGCATTATTAAATAATAATACATAAACTGTGACCTATTACTGCTACAAGTGCTACATATATTCCATTGGAAATTTATTATAGTTGACAAAAAGAATTTTTAACAATGCTAGTACTTTCTATTAACAACTCACCGCAGCACCAAGCCGCCTAAGGCCAACAAAGGTACACACGCTCCACTTCCATCCCAATCTATTTTAAGCCTCACTCTTTACACCCTCCCAGGAAGGTCCCATTTCCCTTAAATCTTTCTTTACGATATCCTCCTAACCCAACCATGGACAACCTGCTTTCCGTTTAGCCCTAAACGGTTGGCCGAAAAGGACAATCTTTGTATCAACTATATGCATCTACTATGAGCGCTAGTCTCGCTAATAATTTTTTGTTAGCATTTGGAGATACGAGCTTTAACATCTTGATGCAAACAAAGCCAAATGTAGCTTAATTCTGCTTCTTTGAAGCAAGTAAAGTTCTTCATAGTTATAGTAATTATCGTTTTAGTACTTCTAATGACATTTCAAACTTTTTTTTTATCACTTTGCACGTAAAAAAGGAAAATTAAAAATAAACTGTTTTGATTCAAGACTTCTTCAGTTAAAATCATGAATTTATTCGCTTTACAAACCTGGTCAATGATTCTAATCATAAAACAGATGGCGGTACATTATCGTATCGAGAAGTTCAAGCCTCCGTCCTTCAACACTGACTTCTTGTGTCCTGTAATATATGGTTTAAAAAATCTGATCAATTAGATTAGCGAGCTCGTAAGAGAAAAAACTAGCCAATTGAAATAAATTAGAAACTGTTAGTATCACTGGCGCGGCGTTGCTGAACAGCTATAAGAAATCGAACCCATCTTAGCTTTAATATAATATTATAGTCTTGGTTTTTAGCTAATCACCTAATGTACTGTGTGTGTGTGGGGGGGGGGGGCTGGCACTTTCAATTAGGCCTTCACAATGAAGAGGGTCCCCTAAACCCTCTTCATTGAGGTCAAGAAGACTCGACGCTGCTTCGATTGATAAACTGAAAAGTTTACTGTCCCAAGTCGACCGGTCTCCCTGCTTAGAATGTGACGACGTGGATCAAGCTACTGAATACTTCATCAACCCGTTTGAAATAGTACTTAATAAGGCATGTCCTTTATCAAGCCTGCAAGCTAGGCGTTATATTAAACCAAAGAAACCATGCATTACAGCTGCTATTCTGTCCTCTATCCATACCAAAAATAATCTGTTCAGGAAATTCCTGGCAGATCCTACACATGAAAATCAGGCCAAATTTCGGCAGTACAGAAATTTTCTGACAAAGTTACTACGACAAGCAAAGCAGTCATACTATCTTCATGAATTCAAAATGCTGAAGGGTCCCCAAAAAGACTTGGTTGATTATTAATGAATGCCTTGGGAAAAAGAAAATGAAAAACCTTCCGGAAGAGATATTATCACCAAAAGACAAGAAAATTGTTAAAGGAAAGCGAAATGTTGTTGGGTGTCATAAATGAGCACTTCGAAATATTGGTCACGTAACATCGCTTGAGGCACTAACTCGAAGCTTACCTGATTCAGCATATTCTACTTCCATGCCGCCTCCATCGGCTAGCTCTTTTTTCCTAATGCCGGTGTCAGCGGAGAAACTAATGCAAGTTATATACCAACTGAAGACTTGGTCGTCGGAAGGTACGGATGACTCATCGACAAGTCTTTTAAAACGGATAATGCCAGATGTTACAGAATTTTGAGTTCATATCATTAACTTATGTTTTTCAAGTGTACGTTTCCCAGCTTGCTTAAAGTCTGCACGTGCTTTAGCCCTGCATAAGGGTGATGATGTGAAAGATTCAACAAAATCAGGCCAATCTTGATTCTATCTTCATTCACAAAAGTGATTGAACGATGTCTTTACAACTGCATATTGAAGTTTTTTGATAAGAGAGGATGATTTAATGACCTTTAGTTTGGCTTTAGGAAGGGTCATAGCTCTGAACATGCGATTCTGACACTCACACAGTTTAGACACGACACTTCGGATAAAAAAGAAATTCCGGCTACTATATTTATAGATATAAAAAAAAGCGTTCGATACTATTTGTCATGCAATTTTGCTTCGTAAACTAGAAAATTATGGTATACGTGGACCTACAAATTCTCTGACTGACTCATATTTAACTGGGCGCAGTCAATTTGTGGATGGTTGAAATGCTACCTCTTCACTACTTGGTATCACTGGTCAAGTCGGCGTTCCTCAAGGGTCCATACTTGGACCTCTACTCTTTCTTATTTATGTTAACGACATCAACAGGGCGCTGGAAGATATCGGGCTAAATGTCACATTCGCAGATGATACGACCTCTACAGTTAGCGGTGCCAATGAAATGTGGCTTCAGAAAAATATGTTGGCAGCTTTCGAGAGGATAGAAACTTGGTTTGGAGCGTATAAATTATCAGTTACCATGTCAAAAACCAAGTTCATTATATTGTCTCGTAGTGAACAGTCATTACCTGAGCTTAGTAGAATACCCATTGACGAATCTACTTATTTAGAGCATGTATCTACCATGAGATATGTAGGTGTACTAGTTGATCAGAATATGAGTTGGAAGGAACACATTGCTAAATTGCAGATGAAGTTGGGAAGGAATGTTGGAATATTGCGGCATTTGAAATTTATTCTACCTTTTCATGCAATGAGATCGGTATATTTTGCCCTAGTCCATTCTTATCTGAGTTATTGTCCCCTGATTTTTCTGAATACATGTAAAACTCATATAAAACCACTTCAAAGGCAGCAAAATAAAGCACTGCGTATCCTAAAAACTTTCATCCCCTCCCCAATATCCCTACCATCAAAATCGCCAAATAAAAGTATATATTCTTTCCTTAGTATATTACCAGTGGAATTATTATTATCTTTTCACGGATTGATGTTTTGTGTTAAGTATTTTGCTAAAATTCTACCGAAAAATTTGTATGCTATGGAACTATTTAACCAATGTGAGCACGATTATGGAACGAGGGGATATTCTAAGTATGTTGAACCCCGAGCGTGCACTGAGAGATCGAGGTTCTCACTCGTGCACTGCATAACCAAACTTTGGAATGTGCATGGGTCGGGTCTTAATATTGGTCTTTCTGTTGGTACACTGCGGGGTTATTTAAAAACTCTTTTACTAACTCTTTGATCATTTAATTTTTTTTTTTTTTAATTCAGTTATGGTCTTACCGCTGACATATTCTATTGGTAGGGTTTCCCCACGGCTTCACTATTTCTGGTGTTTTGTTTTAGTTTGTTCTCCATTTGGCTGCTTATAACCTCATGTTTCTTGAATTGGGAGGGGAGCAGTTGTCCTTCGCCCCCTTGATTTTGAAAAAAACTTTATGGTATATTTATTGAAAAAAAGACAGAAGTACCCTCTCCCCTAAATCTCGAAGATTACATTTCCCCCTACGTTTTCGTAAATTGACGTCTCTGGACCCTTCCTGCTGATCTGTCATTACTTAGTGGGAAAATAAAACGCCAATGAGCTTTTGCCTATTAATAGCAAAGGCGGAGGCAGTTGCATAGGCGCAGGCAGTTGCAAACCTTTGCTAAAAGTTAATATTAAACAAAAAACTTTTGCATAGCACTTTGATGGGTAAGATAATGCTTTTTTAGTATTCCTTTAATTCAAAGTACATTAGTTAAAATTAAGTAGTACTTGAATTAGCATCTCTGTCGACATGATACGGATATTTTTGTTTTATTTGATTCTTTGTCGGCACCACGGGCGTTTCATTTTGAAAATGTCGACATCATGTCGACTTTTTGTAGTCTTGTGACGATACAAAAAAAGGCTCGTTTGTTTTCCTTGTCAACTAAGAAATCATGAATTCAAGCAGTAAATTCAAAGTAGAATGTGAATTGATGACATTCGTTTTAAATTTTTGGAGGTTTATATGTGCTCAAGAATGGTAAGGAGCATTAAAATTAACTAATTACCTGATTAAAATCTGACAGTTGGTTAATTCAGTTGTAGATAATATTAATGTATTATATTCGAAACTAGCGCCCGAAAAAAAATGTGCTCCACGTGCTATTACGATCCAAGTCGGCGCAAAGAGACACAAATCAGACGCTAAAGAGTAAAGATTATTTGTAACAAGATTGAAACTGAGGGAATAAATTGAAAAGGAAAACAGGATCTAATAACTAGTGGCTATAAACGGAGTTAAGGGTGTAGACCTCACACCAAAAAAGATTATTTTATCATACGTGGTTGTGAAAATAAAAAGATTTTGAAATACGGAAATTATGGAATGCGATCATTCAGAGTCGTCACGTGTCAGATTTAACGATTTGACCATATCACATTAATTTTGCTAAAACAGGTAGCAACAACCTCTTTGAAGCAATCAATTCTATTACGTAAATTCCTTGTGCATTATTAAATAATAATACATAAACTGTGACCTATTACTGCTACATATATTCCATAGGAAATTTATTATAGTTGACAAAAAGAATTTTTAACAATGTGAGTACTTTCTATTAACAACTCACCACAGCACCAAGCCACCTAAGGCCAACACAGGTGCACATGCTCCACCTCCATCCCAATCTACTCAAGGCCTCACTCTTTACACCCTCCCAGGAAGTTCCCATTTCCCATAAATCTTTCTTTACGACATCCTCCTACCTAACCATGGACAGCCAGCTTTCCGTTTAGCCCTAAACGGTGGGCAGAAAAGGACAATCTTTGTATCAACTATATGCATCTACTATGAGCGCTAGTCTAGCTAATAATTTTTTGTTAGCAGTTGAAGATACGAGCTTTAACATCTTGATGCAAACAAAGCCAAACGTGGCTTAATTCTGCTTCTTTGAAGCAAGTAAAGTTCTTCATATTATGTTATGGTAGTTATCGTTTTAGTATTTCTAATGACATTTTAAACTTTTTTTTATCACTATGCGCGTAAAAAAGAAAAAATATAAATAAATGTTTTGATTCAAGACTTCTTTAGTTAAAATCATGAATTTATTCGCTTTACGAATCTGGTCAATGATTTTAATCATAAAATAGATGGCGGTACATTATCGTATCGAGAAGTTCAATACTGACTTCTTGTGTCCTATGACATATGGTTTAAAAATTCTGATCCATTAGATTAGCGACCTCGTAAGAGAAAAAATTTGCCAATTGAAATAAATTAAAAACTGTTAGCATCACTGGCGCGGCGTTGCCGAACAGCTATAAGAAATCGAACCCATCTTAGGTTTAATATAATAAAATTTAGATTTCAATTTGAGGTATAAGTTTGTTTGAATTCTGCATGATTTTTTTTATAGTATGCTGATTTATTTGTTGTTAAACTATTTTTTTTATTATAAAATAGTTAAAGCTAGGGTAGTTCACAGAAAATAGATTAGTAAAAAAAATAATGCACACAAATCTGCTTATTACGGCTTTTTGGAAAAAAGTATGTTTTATCTTCTACCCATTATAAATAGTAAAATTAAAAAAAAAGATAAAAACCCAAAATACAATCAGTATTTCCATTCAGATTTAAGCTATTATTTTTATTATTTTGCTGGATAGCATTCAATGGCATTATTTTTTCTTTTCTTGGAGACAAGCTTGATTTTCGTCTCTCATCAGTTCTCTTATTTACTCAGACATTTCAGACTTTAACTTCTCTAATTTTGTTTCAATGCTTCCTTTATCATATTTTTACCTTCAAATATCTAGTAAGAAATCGAATTAGCTCTAGGAAGAAGATTAAGGACTAGTATCCAGGAACAGGACCATGAGCTAACGCAGAAGATTCAGAGATGTGATCACCTATCCCTAAATCCGGGGAATTTATAAAAAGAATATGTAAAGAGAAAAATTTAATGAAAAGACAAAATGAAAAAAGGGCCATTTCGCAGTACTCGTCCTCCAAACCCCAATTAAAATCCGCTCTCTCTGTAAAAGTTAACTATGGCTAAAACCACAGACAGGATTGCAGTGTCTGTGGATACTTGAAACACTGCTGCAATAAATAATAAAATTTTTTCTGATAGTTGTTCAAATTGTGTTTAGGCTATGTTCAACTTTTGGACAATTCGAAACATCTTCACATTCAACATACCGTCATGCCAGAACAGAAGGAAGTATTTCACATTTTTAGAGTTTCGAGGAGAGTAAAAATAAAATTTTAAAGCTTTCCATAGGACAGCTTTTTGTTCAAAAATTTGAAAAAGCGCATCGTGCAACTGGATAATTTAGCTTCATTTTGGTAAATGGCACATACAATTATCTTTGGTAGCCTTTGAGCTAAAGACAAAAAAAAAAAAAAGAATTTCAGAATATGCAAATTAAGTTAGGTAGTCTGAGAACTGAAAACTATTTTTTGCCTCAATCAAAATCGACCTCTGCTAGCTCTTATGAGATAATTTTGCCTCTGCAAATACGAGCATTAGATAGAAATCTTTTAGAGGAATATCTCAATTATTTTCGAAATAAGGGTGAGATAGCCCTTGTGTTCTGGATACGGTGATATTAAGTATATAAAAAAAAATAGTAAACATAAGAAAAAGTTTTTAAAGTGGACTAAAAAGTAGAAGGCAGTATACAAGAGGGGGGAATTTTGATGTTGTATCATTGCAAAATTATCGGAAGTGAAAATACTGATAAAATTTGGAGGTAGTTTAACATTCGGAAGTAAACACAAAATGGCTCGCAAATTTACGTGACAAAATTACCTACGAGACGGTGGATTAAGGAAAATGAATTCATAAAAAATGAAAAGGCACCAGAATCCTTTCAGAAAATACTGACTGCTCGTTACAGAGCTTCCATTATTACCGAATTTCTCAGGATTTATATTAAAGAAAAATGGATTCTCAGAAGTCTTCCAAAACTTAACGTTTGTAAATTCAAGAATATTAACACGAAATACAAATCGTTAATTTTCGTTAAAACTCATTTTCGAGGAAAATTCAAAGAACTCAAATTTTCGCTCGGCAGAAGTTGGGAAAACCGGACAAATTTGAGGATGGTTGAAGCACTGTTTCGTCACGACGCACTTGCACTATGACATATTCGATGGTTACAACTCAACATACCAGTACGACTGAACATAATTATAACAAAACTGAGTTCAAATAAAGCCATATATTCAGTGGCTTTGAATATAAAGCAATATAATCAGTGACTCAATAAAGCAATATATTCAGTGGCTTTTACTTTTTATAACGGTGAAAAATCTGTTGATTGTTTAGAGACCACAATCCCCTAATGGTCATAACATTGCGGCCAAAGGAGTATGGATTAATAGAACTGATCACACACAAAGTTTTAAACATTAGCTTCTTTTTTTCTGGATGAGCGGGGAGCCAAAGAATTTTTTTTCGTCTTTAGTTGTTGTGGCTCGAAGAAGCTCCGGAGACACCGGACTAAAACTTTCACCTCGAATCAGACACTTACACAGATATTTATTTCAGAAATAAGGGAATAAAAACCAAAATTAAATCAGACAAATCGAATGAATGAATGATATATACAAATTGTAAACATTTGTCAATTTTTGGAGACAAGAATAGACCTGTAAAGAAGCAAGCAACCCCCCCCTCTTGGGTAAGTTTTAGGTCAAGTCTTTGAATAAGTAAATACTTTCTATGTTCATCTTTCTCATGAATTGTGGTGAGAACAAAACCGAACTGATATCATTCCGCAAGTCGCATAAGAGTTACACAAGCAGCAGTTCTAGCCAATAGAAAACAAATGCTCGTTTTAGCCCAAATAATGAAAGAGAAGAAGTTAGCTCCGATAACAATATCATTAAGGACTTTTGCACCCTTATCAAATTTTGGTTAAAATGTAGGGATACTATTTTCCCAAGAAACTAGGGGGTAGCCCAGGCAAGTTCTTCATTGTGGGTCTTACGCCAAATTTTTCACTGCGTCCCAAATCAACAATAACATATGCATATTGGGTATTTATCTCTTATAGCCACCCCACTCGTGAAGTGAAATTAGATTAATCTTAATGAAATATACGTAAGTAAAATGAAAATAAAATACTTTAGTAACAAAATTATGGAAACTACAACAGAGAATTATAGAAATCAGGCCCCCAAGAACGCATTATACTAAATGGTTTCTAACCTAACCAAAATACCAACTAATGTATTTAATTAAAATATGACTACATTGTAGTTTATCTCTCTCGTGCTAAGCTGATTATCACACAGTGCATACTGAAATACAGTAAGAAACCGGTTCTACATAGACCAACAACTTGAGTGTGGAAATAAGAGATAAGTACCGCATATTTTAGTAAGCAGCAAACAATGATAATTTCTACAATATAAAAAAATAGTTCAGGGAACCTCCAATAGAAGTGTTTCAAAAGCCGATCCTGAAAAGGCAATTTGAAACTATCGAAGAACGCTATTCAAACTTTTCTTGGGAGATTTAGGCAATATTTCAGAGACTTCATTTTTGACTCATTTTCAGGAAATCATTTTTGCACATATTTTACGAAATTTGAAATGTAAACTTTTCTCAAAGCAGCTCCCTGCCATGGGATTATTCAGCCGCATGTTCACAACAAAAATTTTTCATTTTATCTTGCTGAAAAAAAAATGGCGGGCCATAAGAGGACATCCCACGGACCATTGATTGGCCACCACCTACACTAGTACTATCAAGAACTCTTCTTGAGACTGGCTAAGGAAAACTTTAAATAAATAAAAACAAATAAACGAGTTTAATGTTTGGAATAAAAAACACAGTTTGAGTAAAATAACAATAACCCACTTTTGAGATACGGAACACACAAGCTGGAAGATTTTCTTCTCAAAATTTTCTTTTTCATTCATACAACACTACATCCAATGAAAGACCTTCGACCACGAAAATCTGGCTTTTCTTCTTCCTCTTCTAAATTTTCTGTAAATAAAATTATTTTGATAAAAATATATACATGGGCAGCAGCAGAATATTTTTTGATGGGAGAGAAAGGGAGAAGAATCGCAGTTTTCCAAAGAAAATTTCAGGACACAAGAAGAGTTTTGAAAATAGTTTCCTTTGCCCCGAGCGTCATATTTCCCACAATATTTTTTTTATATACTTGTCTTTAGTCCTCCAAGATGAAGAGGGGGAGGGAGAATGCCCAGCGCGTTTCCTAGCAGATGGTCATAAACACATCTTCAAACTAGTTGAAGCAATCGGCAAGAAACTTCTCGTAAAAGAATAGCGTTCCGCACCAATAGATGAATGGCAGAAATTTGATAATTCCTCCGTATAGATGTAAAAACCAGCTGTTACGTTGTACAAATATTTATGACAATGTCACGAACATAATTACTTGGAAATAAATTTACATAGCCTTTTAATTTCACTGAAGAATTATTTGTCTTTCTTCCTTGAAAGCGCCGTTTTTGTGCGGTTCTATGCAAATTTTCAAATTAAAAGACGCATGGGGAAACCCTCAAAAACGGATGGATACCACGGGAAGACCGATCAGTTTCTTCCATAGTAACGACCGGTTTTGAGGATTATTTCTGGTTTCCAAATGATACCGATTGGTTTTTCGTGAGTCGTCGAGCAAAAACGAGCAAGTATTTTTGCAGGCAGAAAGCATGCCAACTTTTAAGCACGCGAAAGTTCGAAATTTGGCGGTTATTATCCAGAATCCCTGGTTTTTATACAATTCAATTTATGTTTTGCATAAAACTAGCAAGAAAAGAGGAGATACTTGGCAATAAATACACGTGGCTCAGAGACTTGCCGAGCACAAATGCATGATGGGTGCTTTTTATGAAAAATAAAGCACCTATCGTTTGAACACTTTTCCCCTCGTACACATTGTTTTTTCTGATAGCTTTTCCCATATGTCTGAACTGACCACAATTTAGTTTTGAAAATTAGCCGATCCCCACAAGCATGACATCGCGGAGAAAAACTATGTACGAAAAATATTGTTCAAATAGATAGCACAAATTTTCAAATCCTATATGATGATTGGCTCTGTTTGTAAACTCAACCAGAAATAAATCCTGGTTATTTTGATATATAATAATAAATAAGATATAAAATAATTAAAATAAGCTCGGCTATTCAAGTCTGTAGAATATTAAACTCCCAATCTTAGGGTAAAAGCTGGACATGAGGAGTTTAAATAGAGAACATATCGATTTTTTCAAGCAGAAGTTGCCTTTATGCAGAAAACTCGATATCAGAGAAGATACGTGAGCAGATAATTCGATAAATTTCGGCATGAGTTGGATTTTTTTTTTAAATTTAAACTATATTTTTGAAAATCTGGAAAACTTTTGATAATGTGAGGGGAAAAAATAGTCCCTTACCTCCTACATTGGTCTGTATATGGTGGAGTTTATAAAAACACTTTAAATAATTAATAAATTTTGGTATATTATAACTTCTCATAGATTTAGACCTCCATCCTGGTATTGTGTGCATATTTTCGTGAACGATAATGATAATAATAATCTTACTTCATACAGAGAGAATATTTGTTAACAAAAAAACAGAAAAAAAGGAAAATTTACTGATAAGTCATATAGCTTGCGTGGCCATCACTAAACTACAAAATAAAAACAAACAATAATAGATTCAAAATAATATTTACGAAAGAAAAGAAGTTACAAGAAAAAAAAGACCACCTGGAATCAGGTGGCCACCACCTAGCAGCAGCATCTATTATGGATCCAGAATATTGCGGCATCTGCTCAAAAAGAATAACCAGCAAAACAGGAAGCGTGCAGTGAATTAAATGCAATGAACGGCCTCATTTTAGCTGTGGAAAAACTAAGTACTCAAATGATTTGAAGAAAACCTTTGTGTGCGTAATTTGTGCGCAAAAAGATTCTCCAAAAAACTGTATCCTGGCTAAATTGAAGTCGAAAAATAACAGTCAAATAACAACAAGAAGAACCATGATCAATTTCAAACGAATACTATTTTCCCGAGTGAAAACGTGTTGACAAAATCACCAGCGGTTCCTGGCGTAGCACCGAGACTTATGGCTGATGCAGAAAATATAATGACGGAAAGAAAAGACTGCTCAGCTTCTGAACTGAGTTGTCTCATATGTGACGGAACGTTAAAAGACAGCCCCTCGTTTGATTGTCATCAATGCTTACGTCACATGCATTCAGCTTGCGCTGCAATTGATGCAGACATAGTTTTTGCTCTGTAGAAGCCCTCGGGACGATTCTTTCTTTTTACCCTTGAAAAGTGCTTAAATCAAGGTAATAAGACCGGCTCAAAATGTCCCAGTACTGATGTATCTGTTCAATACAGTAGCTTTGTTGCCAGTCAAGCCACTCAAAGTAAACAAGAGTATCCTCAGTCCCTTCATACAGATTAAGAGACTCATACAGCTAATATTACCCCCGAGGGACATGTTTGCAGATTTCACATAAGTGGAGGTTGCAGAAAGGCGGAGAATTGCACGTTTCTTCATGTCTGCGTGGATTTTTTTGAAGGTAGCTGCCATGACGAGTGTTGTCTTCTGCCACACAAATTTCTGTGTAAAAAGTTTGCTCTTGGATTTTGTTTCATGAATTGTTGTCCTAATGTGCATCTCACTTTCCGCGGAAGGAGAAAGCTACGTTTCAAGACTGAATTACGAAGTCGGAAAAACGGGGAGCGGAAAAATGCACCTCTGTTGATGCAGGGCTGCCAAAGATGGCCATATCAAGTCCCTCTTATGAGTTTGAGTCTCATACCGCCTGTCTTAAATCAGCCAATGCACATCCCTCCTCCATCATACCAGCCCCCCCCCTCTTGAAACCCTGGAGAAACTGGCAAGAACCAACTTTAGACAGGTTTCCGCCAATCCGTCCGGTCCAAACAACCAATTTTAAAGAAATCAAAGGAATTTTTAAGAAATCAAAGATTGACCTACCATTCAAACCATGCTTTCCGAGTTTCCCAACTTGGAACCGATTCAGTGTGCTCGCAAGCAAATTCGAGACCGCAGTGTAAATCCCCCAATTCATCCCCATTCATTTCCGAAAATACTATTGTGAAATGTCCGGCCACTTATGAACAAAATGGAAGAGGTCGAACTATGCACGAAAAACGAACTTATTGATATTGCTTGTATCTATGAATTGTGGTCCGCGACTGAAAAGTATGTTGCATTTGATGGATATGATACCTATTTCAAACCAAGAATGACACCCAATGACATTACAGTAACACATGGTGGTGGTGTTGGTATTATTTGTCAATCATCTATAAAAAACAGAGTCCTCAATTTCAGCAATATACCAAATAAACACAGTTTTGAAGCCTTATGGGTGTGGTGCAGGCCCAAAAGGCTACCTACGAAAGTGGAATCACAGGTGATATGTGTTGTTTACTACCCGTCCCGTGGCCCTTATGGTAAAGACCTGGTGAATTACTTAATGAATTGCACTGGTAATGTTCGATCCTTGTATCATAATGACTGGCGACTTTAATGACTTGGATCTCAAATGGATAAGCAATTCACTGTCGCTTAAGCTGATTGTTAATATGCCAACAAGAGGTAACCGTATGTTAGATCTCATCTTTAGCAACTGTCCGGAATATCACAATACCCCAGTTACATTACCCCCATTAGGTATGAGTGAAGACCTGTGTGTTGCTTGGGTACCTAAACATTTTATCCCAAATAGACAAAAAAATATGTGGTGTACAGGCCCTACACACCCAAGCTAGAAAATATCTACAAGAAATGGCTCAAAAATCGTGACTGGCGTGATATCCTCTCATTGCCTGATGGTGACGAAATGACACGTTTATTTTGTAAGGACCTGTTCGAAAAATACTCTGAAATTTTCCCACAAAAAAACAAATATAAGTGAAATCTAATGAAAAACCATGGATTTCCCAAGATATTCGGGATCTGATAAAATTTAAGAATGAATTGCATTTAACTGGACCTGAGAACGAATTCAAAAGATTAATAAATACAACTGTGTACAAAATAAGATGTTCACGTAAGCAGTATGGTTCAAAAATAATAACCAAAATATATCAATCCAACCCAAGGAAGTTCCGTCATACAGTTCAGAATATTATCGGCAAAAAAGTGACCAAAGTTGAAGTTAACGATAATGATGGTAAACCCCTGCAACCTAATAAGATTAATGAATTTTTTGCATCAATTTGTAAAATTCATCCGCGACTATCAATGTTACCACCTAATGACTCAGTTTCAAATATCCCTATCCTAGAGATTAGTTCAGTTGTTAAAAGTTGAAGGCACTTGATCCTCGTAAATCTAGGTACCCAAGTGAGATATCGATTAAATTGATTATTAAGTGTGCTAATCTTTTATCTATTCCTTTAACGGCAATTTATAACCAAAGTTTTATTGATGATGTTTTCCCTAGCATGTTTACACAGGTGTATGTTATCCCAATCCCTAAGTGTACGTCCCCTAAGGGTATTACTGATATGAGGCCATTTTAAAAAACACCGGCTCTTTCAATAGTGTTTGAAAGTTTTATTTTCGATTGTTTATTTGAGGACATACAAGATAACACAGATTTACTACAATTTGGATTTAGACCCGGGCATAGCACTGTCCATTATTTGGTTGAATTCTTGGGTACCATCCTTAAATATTTAGAAAAAATGGGGCTTATGTTGATGCATTACTTGCTGACATAGTTAAGGCTTTTGATAGTGTCGACCATAATCTAGTAGTGGAAGAAGCCAAGGCTATGGGTGCCCGTCAATTTGTTGTACGTATGATTGCGAGTTTTCTTTTTAAAAGATCTCAGTGTGTCCAACTCCCTGATCATGAGCCATCTGGATTTTTAGATATTTTTTTGCAGTTCGCCACAAGGGACTAAATTAGGCCCACTTTCTTTTCTAAGAGTTTTTAATCGTATTTTAGCAACAGTTCGTGCGCGTTCTAAATTTGCTGATGATTTAACTGTCATCACTGCAACTAAGCCCTCAGACTACTGATCAGTCCTGACTTGACAAGAATTTTTAATGACCTAAAAGCTGAATTAGAAAAGGTGAAACTAACGGTCAGCGAAACTAAGAGCTCTTATATGACTGATTTCCTTCCTAAAGGTTGACAGCCACTTTTTTCTTAATTCCCTAGTGCCGACAAAGAAAACCGTTAAAGTACTTGGAGTGCTCTTGAACAAAGATTTAAGATGGAACTCACGCGTTGGCTTTCTGGCTAAAAAAGGGGCCTCACTTTTACATTCATTTTCCAACCTGAAGAGGTTTGGTATGCCAACTGAGGTTTTCAAGTCCGTTTACTGCTGCTATGTTAGACCTTCTCTTGAATATGCATGTCCAGCTTGAACGAAAGATCAATCAGATAGAATTGAGATGATACAAAAAAGAGCTGTAAAAATTATACTTGAACATAACTACTTAACATACGATGATGCACTAAAACCACTCAACTTGAATAGTCGTAGACATGGGTTGACATATCGGTTTGGACTAAATTGTTTGATTTCCCCAGCTTATCGTGGTCTACTAACCAACCTCTAGAGCCCTCCTACTGAAGGACCAGTCACTAGACTCCGACAAATAATTGTCCACGGTATAACGACTTACCCAGCCTCTAGTACCGAGACATATTGCAAATCATTTGTCCCTTATTTTACTCGGTATTTTAATAATATTACCTTACAAAAATATTTAATTATTATGCAGTTTATTTCAGGTATTTGCATGTGACTGTTTTTGAGTGTACCAACCATTTAATAGTCTGGTATTAAAAATTGAAAACTCTTAAAATTGATTCTTGACTTATATTCATTTTATATTAATTTTAATATTGAATCATTTTAACTTATTGACCTTGAAAACTTTAATTTATTGACTTGATGCCTTGATTTTTTGTGTTGCTATTTATTTGTTTTTTTTTATCCTTGTTTCGGGTCTCTTTTTTGTCATGACATGCTATTGTTAGTGAATGAAATATATTCTATTCTATTCAGAACCCTGCTTCAAACAAAAGGAAAAAGAGGTATTAAATTACACAAACACAAAAAAAAAGTGGTTTTCTATCAACTAACAAAAAGTGGACTTATTAGTCTCTTGGTTAATTCTATAAGGAAGGTAGCTTAATCTCGTTAGCCAAGTATTTCATCCGTGCGCTATGCTTACCTTGCATTTCATGATGGGCAAATACATGGTCAGAGTGAGAGCTTTCAGACCCATCTTCATGAACACGGTGCAGTTCTTCTAAATAAGGAATTACAGTCATATTGTGGTCCTTGTCATCACAAAATGGGGGTATACACACGGGCAGAGAGTCATCTGAGTGCTTTTTTGCAAACCACCTTAAAAGTATAAACTTTTGCTACAATTAATTGGTAAGAAAATTTGATGTCAATAAGATAAATTAAACCAACTTTCATCTTATGTAATTTGGGTACGACTTCACAAGCTAAATCCTTATTCTGATGGAATATGTAAATTTTAATTATAGAACTTAGATATTCTTCTTATAAAAATATGAATGGCGACACTGAAATTTACGTAAACTGGCTAAACACATACGTGCCACTTTTAAAGAATATGGAACTATTTATTCCACTTCCTCAAGCAAAAATTTCATTCGTCAACAGAGCACACTTGTTTTATCCGCATCAAAAGTCTCAAGTAAAAACTCTTACTCATTTGTATAAAGGAAAAGCATCATTCTTTTCGGAAAAAAACTAAAATATCATCTGATAATTTCTTTTTGATAAGTACACTGCGCACAGCGAAATAATATGCTTATGAACGAAAATCACCACCATATGATAGTAGGCCCTTGGAAAAATAATTTTTTAAAATTAATAATATTTTAACATATAGGAAACATTTTTATAAAATATTTATAGAAAATATTGATGCATAAAATATTTTACTTTTAGGATTTTTTTTATTAGTGAATATGTTTTTATTAGACTTTTCGAGGCTTCGAACCTACCATTAGCTTACATGTTTTTGTCTTGCTTTTTCTTTTTATTACAATTTAGACCATAAATGTTGCTCAGTGAAGAAGAGTGGGAAAGCGGCAGTTTATTGAATTTCGATATTTTTTCTTCTGTCATTTGAGCGAGTTTTCTCCTTATTTTCTATGACCTTGTTCCTGGACATATGCTCCTAATCCCTCCTATCCACTATGAAAATATAACCGTATGGAAGTGATATTTCATTTTGCATTCAGATTTTTTCCTCAATATGAGGGGGCCACTGCCATCTTCAGCACATATTCTCAGGAGTTTTGTCGAACAAAGTCGCTTGTAGTAAAGAAAGGCTAGGGGGAGGTAATCCAACCCCTACTGTTTCGGCCTAAAGGAGTGCTCCCGAGAGTTTCAGTCTAAAATACCATTATTTGAGACGCCAAGAGCCCCTTACCTTAAACCCCTTTAATTACCCCTTAAAACTTGAAGTACAGTTCGGAGATTTGAGCTTCTCCCAATATTTTTTTTCAATTCAGCTACTATGAGCTGTGGTTCACTTTTTATTAGATAGTAGCTACTGCTACAACTAAGAGTATCTGAATTAAGCAATACCCCTGGGAATATTAAAAAAAAATATAGCATGTACGTACATTCTCTTAAGTTTAATTGAGTTGGCAAGAAGATCAGTATTAATTGTTTTTGTCTGGTGTAATTGAAAAACTAATTGCAAGAAGCAGGCAATCAGAATTTCATATAATTTCATGGTCACTGAAAAACTAACGTGAAACAACTTTAAGAAATGACCAGAAACGATCAGAATAAATGCTTGCGAACAGATTGAACTGTCGAAATTCGGCTAAGAATTTCGGGAAAATTACACAGCCCAACAGTCAACTGGTGTCTGTCATATATTTATATTGAATAAATTTCTGTTATTTTCCCTCATAATCTGCACTTTTCAATTTTTATCTTGTTTTATATACATATATATATATATATATATATATATATATATATATATATATATATATATATATATATATATATATATATATATATATATATATATATATATATATATATATATATATATATATAAATGTTCGTTTATTTTTAGCTTAGTAATGATAAGGCTCCCAAAAACAGTTTCTCTCTTTTAATCAGTCATAAGACTTTTTTTTAAAGAACAGAACTATTCAGAGTTAAACAATCGAAATGTACCCTAAGATTATTTATACTTATACAAAAGATGGCTGAGACAGTTGCGTGTATATACTCGATATGCTCGATTATGTATGAAGTCTCAAGCTATAATGCTCGATTATGTATATAATATCGAGCTTGATGCACACAATATCGAGCAAAGTGCTAAAATGTGTGTCATAGTCGATTATAATCAAGTATTACATACAGAAACCTACTTTTCTAATGAAATCATGGGGTTAGAAATTTTGAATTGTCTAACAAGATAAGACATGGTTCGTTTGTAGCTTCGATTCTATTTTTTTTCTTTTTCTTTTTGGCGTCGCTATGTTCTCTCATTTTGTGGTGAACTGTATGGACGAACTCGAGTTTTACCTCCACAGAACAATTGGTCTGGACATTATCTGCAGAAATAGCTACAATCTAGTAAATAACGAAACACAGCAACCGAAAATCCAAAAAAAAACTATTTTTGAATAAATTTTCAAACGTAAGAGAATAATCATTTGAGGAATTTTAACTATTATCCTTATTGAACTGCTAAAACATAAAAGTAATGAGGAAAACAAATGTATGAGAATTAAAAAAAGTTTCAAAACCTTCGAAAACGCTGGTGGATCAAAATTAAAACTATACAATTGGAACTCCCATGGTCAGTCTAAAAACATTTTAGCTTGGGTAGGACTGTTATGTCATTTTTTCCCCAAGGCGCTGGCAAGATACTAGAAAATCGTCGAAAGCCGTTTATGGACTGTTTTGAAAACTAATTCTTACATCTATGTGCTTAAAGAATCCCTTAAAAGGCACAACGAATTTTATAAAAAGAAATTGTAAAAAAAAATAAAATAAAAAGAAAACACCACCGCTTATAAAATTACAAAATCAACTAGAAATGTAATTTCAAGCAGTTGTTAAAAAAAATCTATCAATTCCACATATTATTATCTTCAAAAACAAATGAGATCATTAACTTAGCATTATCAGAGGATTTCCTGATAATGTAAGGAATTTTCCTCATGAATCCCACCCTCAGGGAATTTCCCAGGAGTAGGAACGCAAGTGTTACCAGAAATTCTGTTTTATCTAAATTTGAGAGGAAATATTCGGTTAAATGCAAATACCAAATAGTGCAACAGAAAGATTACTAAAAATGATGATATAAAAACTGGAAATTTGCATTAGATTATGCTATTTTAAAAGTGCTGCTTAGGAAACAAGAGTTTTCCGTGACTTGGCTTAATTTCCCAAGATTTCTAGATTTCAGGAGATATTGCCAAATAATGCAACAGCAAGATTACTAAAAAGATGATGTAAATTTGCATTAGATTATGCTATTCTGAAAGTACTCACCTTGGAGACAAGAGTTTTCCATGACTTGTCTTAATTTCCAAAGATTTCTAGATCTCATGAGATATTACCAGATAATGCAACAGAAAGAGTAATAAAATAAGGCAAAAAAAACGAATATTTTGATAGCCGAACGGGAATAAAGTATTGTAACTTGGTTTCAAATAAGTGAGGTTCCGCAGTCTCCACTTGGAAAGCCTCCATTCCAGAATCCAAAACGCAGCCTACGGAACGGAGAATACTACGCGATTGAATTCATTCGGCACCAAGGGCAAATTTAGCATCAACACCCTCTATGCCCAATTAAAAAAAATATTGGCGCGTTTCAATACCTTTTAGACTATTTATAGAACTTCAACTTCATTTTTTTTACCTGGTATTCCTTACATCTCGTATGGAAAATCTGTTATCTGGATCTTTTTGAAGCATACCAACAAGAAGTTCCTCGAGAGAGGACTCTACGATATCTGGAACCGAAAATATCCCCTTGGCAATATTCTCAAAGAGCTTAAATACGTTTGCTCCTTCAAATGGATATTTACCTGTTGTCAGGTTGAATCTGAAAAGAAGAAACACAATTTACGATAACTCCTTGAGAAAACATCTTAAGGCACATTCACATTGAGATTTCACTAATACTGGGAATTAACTAGCGTTAATTTGAGCCAATCACAATTTTCCGTGAATTTTTTTACCAATCAGAAAATTCTATGAAAAATCTAATTGGATAAAACCAGAACTAGCTAAATCTCGCTATGGTAAAATCTCTTTGTGAATAAGCCTTTAGTGTGTCAATCTCATTGAGAGGTCTCAATTAATAATCCAGCTAGACAGTGACCTAAAAGACAAATTCAAGGATCAATGCAGTTCAAATGGGATTCAGGTTCCCGTTTATAAGACCAAGGTCATGCGCTTCAATCCTCTGAAAAGAGACGTTGATTACCCTGACCCCTTGTACCCTACCACTTCGACTGCAGTTGTCCTTGGTGTGACATTTAGAGACAATTGTGCATTTAGTCCAAACGCTACGAACCTTGTAAGAAAGGGTAAATACGAGCTGTGATCCTTAACCACAATGCGTCGATAGGATTTTTTTGTAAAGCAATTAGTGTTCGCGTACACGTCTTATGAACACCCTCTGATTGAATACGCATGCCCAGTTTGAGGATCACAAGTGCATAACATCGAATACCTCAAAGATGAAATTGAAACAGTGCAAAAAATGGTCTTGAAAATTATCCTAGGAACCAAGTATGTACCCTACCACTTCGACTGCAGTTGTCCTTGGTGTGACATTTAGAGACAATTGTGCATTTAGTCCAAACGCTACGAACCTTGTAAGAAAGGGTAAATACGAGCTGTGATCCTTAACCACAATGCGTCGATAGGATTTTTTTGTAAAGCAATTAGTGTTCGCGTACACGTCTTATGAACACCCTCTGATTGAATACGCATGCCCAGTTTGAGGATCACAAGTGCATAACATCGAATACCTCAAAGATGAAATTGAAACAGTGCAAAAAATGGTCTTGAAAATTATCCTAGGAACCAAGTATGTCACTTACGAACCTGCCCTCGCAGCTCAACGAATCTCAACCCGAACGCAGGTAACATCTGATGTGTAAGTTTGGATACTCCGTGCTTTTGAGTGATAAACGCCCTTCCCTACTACCTCTTACCATTGCAGTCAATAGAAACACACGCCACAAGAACAAGCGTGAATCAGTGCACTGCAGGACAAATCATTTCAATAATTCATTCGTTCCTCTATTTTTTACTAGTTAAGTGATAAATCATACTTATTGTCTATTATGTTGTAAAAGGTAGCGTAAATTAGTTGCGGCACTAGCCGTAACTACAATAGTTTTTTATTTTTTATTAAATGAATCGAAGAATACAATAGTTGGACATGAAAAGGTGACAACAACTGAAGGGAAAGCACGGGATCATGGCATTCAATAATGGCGAATTCAAAATAAGACAGAATTCTCAGCATAGCAATACTGAGAAACATTTAAACCTTGCGTCAAGTTTTTAAAGAAGACTTTCTAAACAGAAACAAAAAACAGAATGAAGGCACTATATTAGGTATGACTGGTTTGTTTAATTGAAGGCTAAATTATCTGGTTTTTCTAAAGGAAAAACATCAATTAAAGCCCATCAAAAATAAAATTTAAATCAAAATTGTGATCTTCTTCTTGATGCTGTCTGGATTAGCATGGAGAGGCTTTCGCATTATCTTATCACCGGAATCAAATGCTGTGTGTCACCAAATATCAATTCTTTAATTACAAACCCTATGAAGATAAAAAGATGCTTGTGTTAATTTTATAGATTCTATGAAGACACTTTCTGTTGATTTTCTTGATAAACAGGTCTTGACACAGTTATTATTGGCATCATGATAGACATAAAACTGGACATTTGGTTGTTCAGCTCCCTACTTCTAACATCGTTGTCAAGAATGTTTGCTTAAGTGTATTTATTAGCTATCAACAGGGACGTTGTTTGGGAAGGGGGATAGTTGCCCCCCCCCACAATAATATGGAGAAGAAAATTATTATAATCCCATGCTCCATGACAATCCGGATATGGACCCCTCTTAAGTGAATGTTTGCGTAAGTAATATAATGTTGATCTTCTTGAATTTTTTTGGCACATATATTGGACATTTGAATCAAAGTTGTTATTAGACATTATCACAGGCATAAAACCGAATGTTTGTCGGTTGTAATAATTTTTGGCTTTTAATATCAAAATGTAAAAAATTAATCAGCGGCACACCGAAAGCTAAGCTTAAAAGGGGAATACTGTGAAAATACTGAGAACAAAATGAAAAAAATATAATGAATAGAATTAAATAAAGATGACGGAATGAATTTTAAGATTATTTTAAGAATTAGGGGGGAGGCTGTGCTATTGAACACAGGCAACCAAACACATAAAATCTAAACAAAAAAGGAAGAAGCCTTCCAAGAGGCAAAATAACCGAAATAGGCGCTTAAATAAGGATTTATTTTCGCAGAGAGAGAATCGACATTACAGCGAAAACAAAAAAAAACTATGTGAATTGATTGCAAGAGGGGTATGTTCTTAATATATGTTTTAAGGAAAATCGCGATTTTCCGTGAAGAGGACATATTCTTATTAAATTTTCAAAAGCATTGTATACACAGAAGGATTCAAGACCCCCTTCCCCGATCACATGCCTTATACATAGGTGCCTGCATCACAGTTAAATAGAAATTCCACGAATATCATCGACAGAATGGTGACTTCACCACTGGCGGATCCAGGGAGGCTGGGGGACCCTCCCCCCAAAGATTTTCAGGCAACCTCATTCCTTGTTTTTTTTTCCTGCTTTTCTCTCTTTTTTAAATAAATTTTTCAATCTGGTCAAGTATTGGTGCCCTTGCCATATTGCCCCCCAAGATTTTGATTATTGGCAACCTTGTCACACTACCCCACCCCCAAATTTTTCGCTCTTGATCCGCCCCTGGACATCACAGGAAGGATTTTACCATAGACATATACCCTGGATGCGTGCATGCAACTATGTAACAAAGCAGCCACATTTCGGAAGTTTTTTCACTTAAGAAAGATTTAAATATGCTAATTGATTCCTACACTTTTCTTGAGCAAAATCTATAAATTTCTGAAAACTTAAGACTAAAAAGAATTCACTGAGAAAGAAGCTTGGAGCCTCATTAATTTTACAAGATGGGCAAACAAAAATTTAATGAGACAAAAACAAGGCAAGTCGATCTATGTGTATGATTAAATAAAAAAAACAAGTTTTTTTTTAACTGAAAGTAAGGAGTGACATTAAAACTTAGAACGAACAGAAATTATTCCGTATATGAAAGGGGATGTCAGTAGTAAGCTTGTATAAGATTCGAAAAATGCATGAAAAAATATATTGAATTGCACAAGAAAACCCATACCTGAGACACTAAACTTACAGGTGAACATTCTAAAAAGCTGAAAAGATTGCATTATTGTTGTCAATTGCACATTTTTTTTTAAAGCTGGCATGGTATAAAGTAGTCCAACAAGTTTTGGGAGTATGCACGAAATTATATAACTCAAGCAGAGTGTTTTTCGAGCCAACATCCGTTTTTTTATTTGTCCTTGAGATTTCGTATAAAATGCCCATACATTACGATTTAATTTTCATTATGATTTGATATATTCTAGATAATACACCGAATATTATTAACTTTGGAACAATGGATCGGTCAATTTTAAACATGATTACATCTTACTAAATTTCTTCATGTATTGTCAAATAAAAATCATTTTACTAGTACACACAAATTTCAGTGGCACAGGCCCCCCTCCCCTCCAATACTGCACAACTATCAGAAAATCTAAGCGTACTTGTTAGGAAATTCAAAGTATGCTCTTTTTTCTATTATGTCAAAGAAAACCAACCTCCCACAGCTCTATTTACGAGCATAATTCTGTAGTTTTACTTATCTCGTTCAAAATGGCCCTTTTCCCAATTGTGTATTTAAGATATTTTGTCTTTTTCCGGTCTAAAACCGCATGCTTACTGAATTTCTTAATTTATTGCCAAATGAAAATCATTTTACCAGTAAATTCAAATTTCAGGGGCATAGGCCCCCCTCCCCTCCAACAATACAAACCCTAAAATATGATGAGTATACTCACTAGAAAACAAAAAGTGCGCTCTTTTTCTATTATGTAAATAAAAACCCCTCCTCCACTGCTCTGTTTACGAGCTTAATTCCTTAGTTTTAGTTATTTCGTTCAAAAATGTCCCTTTTCCCAATTATCAAAAATCTTTTTTCCGGTCTAAAACTGTACCATGAGTAAGATGCGATGTATTTAAAATACCAAAATAAAGTTCCTTTTTTCTAAAGATAATTCCGATTTCCTATAATTAAGTTAAACGTAGTTTCAAAAATGAAGTCCTTAATCAGCAAAGAGAAAAAGTGCAGTAGCCCCAGACAAAGAACAGCACTATCCAGGCTTAAGATTTCGCTAAGAGAGTGAGAAATAAAAAATATGCTACGTACGATATTTCTAAGGAAGTTTTAATGGCAAAAACCGTGTGAACGCCTGAATCATCAGAAAAATCTAAAAGGAATTATTGGACGAAAGATTTACATCCTTGGTCCAGACGGGCCAATGGCGAGCCAGTCCTCACAACGCAGGACTGAAAAGCTATGTTTGATAGTGGGGTAGATGTGCCTTTTAAGATTATTGGTAAATCAGATCTAGAGAGAGATTCGTAAGTCAAATTTGGTATTATTTGTATATAAGATTAGGGAGGATTCAGACGAAATTCTCATATTCGTGTCACCGTTATTGTCATTGAAGTGACCCATTGCTGTGCACCTAAATATGTAAGTCAATAAATCTATTGCCTTTTTTATCTATGTTTGTTTCATTTTATATGTCTGCATCCAGTCTGATAATAGATAATTAGTTCGTATGTCTGCAAGGTAAACGCTCCTAAAGGGAATTGGATCTCCAGATAGCTCGATAAAAAAGAGGCCACATTTATATGTCTACATATTCAATTTTCTCCCATTAATTGAGAGCGGCGCTAGCCTAGTTGACACAATCTCCAGTGCTATAAGCGGCGCTATTGGAGAATTTTCTATCGCTACAAATATCAATTTTTTCTATTGCTACAAATGGCGCGAGTCGGAAATTGGAGAAAAACTTGCGAACTAATTAGGCTACGAAAGTTTGTAATTTGAATTTCATTGTTGGGAACGATACAGATATATAGGTAGAGTAATTACATCTATTGCCGCTAAGCTACGATAGGAAAACCCTTGTGTCTCATAGGAGATAATAGGATCCCCCAAAATAGATTAAGTAAAAATAAATTTATTTTCAAATTAACTCAAAAAAAAAGGAAGAACTAAACGGTTTATTAATAATGCAGAAGTTAGTCGCAAAAAATATAGAAATAGTAAAATATATACCAGAGTACAATGGTCAATCGGATATTGACGAATTTAATATCCAATTGACCCAGTTCGTACAACTAACAAAAACGGACGTTGGAGCGTTAAAAGACATGCTCCTACTACGATTAAAAGGCCAGGCCTTAACCTTTATAAAACAGGTCGAACATACCATAGGCAATAACGCCAACTTGCCAATAAATACGGTTGATGACTTGTTAAAATCATTCAAAGAGAGATTTATAGAAACCAGTTCAATAAATAAATTAAAACACGGAGCGGTGAACTTTGATTTTTCACAGAATATACGAGAATACCTGGATATTATACGCATTTCTGTAGAAGCAAAATACGGAAGTGGTTCAGGACAACTGTATGAAAAAGTCATACTAAATACCTTTTTGCAAGGGCTACCCCCAAAACTATATAGAGCAGTAATATCCAAAAATATTCAGACGTTGGATCTTGCAGTTCAGGAGGTAGAGCGATTAATCGAAGTTGATACAATGGTTGCTAATCATAGTAAAGCAAAAATAAATAGCCTAGACGATTCAAACGCGAACCTAATTTTCAAGGGCGATCAGGCATCCCCCAATTTCTTTTCAAGGGATAACTCCCCAGTGCCAAAAAAAACGCCAGAACCCGCTAGGCAGAAAACAGTACGCTTTCAGCCTATTAAACAATCTAATTATGGAAATAACCCTACAATAATAAGGTGCTATAATTGTAATCGTGTTGGCCAAATCTCCAGGGAGTGCCATTATATCACCAATCGCATACCAAGAATTGCTGTCGATAACACGCAAAATTAAGGCAACCATTTTTTCGGAAGAACAAATTTTAGCACCGGTCGTGCAATAGGCTATAGCCAGGGGGGATTGCGCCAATCAGTACCTTATAATGCATACCAACCAAATTTTTATAACCCTCCCCCCAACAGACAAATTAATTACCGATTTGAAAACCCAAATACCCGCCAAAGCCAATATAATGCAAGAATGCCATATAGAAATCACGAAAATTTGCCGATGGGAAATGAAAATTTTGCAAGCCAACGGCATTGGCAGGCAACGCCAGCAAACGGCACTGACACGAGACATCCAAGTTACCATAATAATACACGGAGCAGACAGACAGACGTAAATCAATTAAATATGCCTACGGAACCTAATACGTCTGAATATCTATTACAGGCACCGACACATGAAATAAATTCCCAGGGAAAAGCTTCAGGCCCCTTAGAAATATAAATCGGACCTAGAGGGTGCCCGGAAAATTTAATAGGTCCAAGACAATATTAGTGCCGTCTTGTAGCGATATTAACAACAAGTTACCTATATTTAATGATTTTTGTGTAGAAAATGTTTATTTTAAGACTTTGATTGACTCAGGTGCAACAATTAGCATCATAAACTCTTGCGTATTCAATATGTTGCCTCTTCATATTAGGCGACAGAGGAACCCTAATAATCCGAATTTAACGAGCGTTACAGGTCATAAATTAAATACAAAAGGGTCAATTTGCCTAAACTTAAAAAGAGACAATAGAACGTTCATGACAAATTTTATTATATGTGATAATTTCCCATATGAGGCTATTATAGGCGCAAATTTTCTAAGGTCTAATAAAATACTATTAGACGTGGCTAATGAGAGGGTTGTCTACCCAGCTAAGGTAGGGGAAGACATTTATACCTTAAGAAATCGTAACAGAGGTTACGAAGACAACGTAACAGTAAACAAAATTTCTGGTGGTATAATGTCGCAGTATTTTGAACCTCATGTCTCGCAAAGACTTGGCATAATTGGAAATTTGTTCAATTACCCTGAGAGATATTGCAGAAAAGAAGTAAATTTAAATAATAAAAGTATTGAATCTGCGAAAATAAAAATAGGAGATATGCGACAGTACAGATCAAACGAAATTAAGAAAATAGCGGACTTAAGGAAGAGCATAGTACAACCCAGCGTGACGCCACAAGAGGCCGCAATGACGCAGCATAGCGCCAGTATGAATCTAATAAACAATGAAAATAAAGAGAAATATTACGGATTCACGATAAGAAAAACAAAAGTCCCTCCCAAAACGATGCAAAAATTCAAATATCACAGATGATTGAGCCAGTAATTAGCAAATCAGAAATATGGTTTGTGACACCGTCTGAAATACCTGAAAATCTGTTATGCGAGGAACTGATTATATCTTATGACAAAGGGGAAGGTTTTATATGGGTAACCAATAACCATGAAAATGATAAAATTACAATTAAAAAGGGGACGTGTTTAGTTCAAATCCAGGTTTTAACGGAGAATGATTTGAATAGATGGGAAAGTTCTAAAAGAAACCTAGTTAACGGTATTAAAACTTCAAATAACAAATATCCTTTAACTAAATCACATTTTTTAAACAAATTTAATATGGATCATATTACGGACTTGGAACTTAAGAAAAAATTATGCGAATTATTATGGAATTTTAAGGATGTATTTTCTACATCTGAAGATGACATAGGGCTAATACAATTTTATGAACATTCAATTTTAACGACTGGTAATCCCGTAGCAAAACAGCCATATCGTGTGCCATATAAGCACAGAGTGGTTATAAAATAAAATCCAAGAATTAGAAAAAAACGAAATTATACGCCCAAGTATAAGTCCGTATAGTGCACCAGTGATCTTATTATCAAAAAAGAATGGAGATCTTAGACTCGTAGTAGATTATAGGACCCTCAACAAACAAGTAGTTAGCGATAAATTTCCTCTACCAAGAATAGACTAAATTCTTGACTCAATTTCAAGCAAAAACAAAATTTTTACTTCTTTGGACCTTACCCAAGACTACCACCAAGTGAAAATAGCCGAAAAGGATGTCCATAAAACTGCATTTTCAGCATCCGAATATGGATCTTATGAATACTTAAGGATACCATTTGGGCTTAAAAAAAGTTCAAGCGCTATGTAGACCCCCGTTGCACCTGTTAAGAGGATTAAAGAATATAACTCGTTTTGTTGATGATATTATATGCGTGGGGAAAACACTGAACAACACTTAGCAACGTTAGCTAAGGTGTTCGAGAAGTTCAGACAAGGCAATTTAAAATGCCGGCCCGAGAAAGTAAATTTATTTCAACCTAAAATTAAATTTTTAGGAGTAGTAGTAACCCAGGGAGAGATATCCCCAGACCCTGATAAAATAAAATGTGTTGAAAAGCTCAAGCCCCCCAGAACTATGAAATAATTAAGTGGAATTTTAGGCCTTACTGGCTACTTTAGAAAATTCGTACGCAATTACGCCCAAATTGCGAAACCCCTCATAGAACTAACTACAAGGAAATCCATAATGTTAACTGGTTTCAGGAAGCTCAAACATCCCTAAACCGTTTCAAAGAGGCCATCCCTTTTGAACCAATATTAGCAATCCCCGATTTTAAAAACGGAGGATTTGTAGTTACAACTGATGCTACTTAAAAAGGCATTGGTGCATTTCTTTCGCAAATAATCCCGGTAGAAAACACCAATCTTCTTGAGACAACGCCTAAGCAGAAACAAATAGAAAAAGTTATATTCTATTCAAGTAAAACCTTATCAAAAGGTGAAAGCAGTCATTCCACCACAAATTTGGAATTATTATCTATTATCCACCACTTGGACAAATTTAGACATTATTTAATTGGTAGAAAACTTATGCTAAGATCAGACCATAAGGGATTGCAGTACCTACGCACATTTAAAAACTCCCCAGGTATTCTAGCTAGGAGTATTAGGAAAATCCGAGACCTAGATTACGAATTTGAACATTTAAAAGGCAAACAAAATGCAGCTTGTGACTTTTTGAGTAGATACCCAGAAAATATTCCGTCGGGAACTGACGAAAATGAAGTTAATGCTATCAATGCTAAAAGAGAACACAAATGTAAGAAAAACAAAGTCAAAGACACAGTAAAAGAAAATAAGATTAACTATTGTCCCTTGTCCTTGGAAAATATAAAAAGAAAGCAAAAAAAGACGAAATGTGTGTAGCACTAATTGATTATTTTGTGAATGATGATGCGTTACCAGATAAATTCAAAACTCTTAGAAAAGAGATAGATAATTTTTACTATGATCTGGATGAAGAAATACTGTGTAGAATTGTGACCGCCGAGACAAATAGAAACTAAACCTCGATAATACCTGTGTTACCACAAAACTTAATAAGGCCTGCATTTGAATATTTTCATTCAGAAATAGGTGGACATTTAGGGGTAATGAAAACGTTCCATAAATTGAAACAATATTTTTACGTACAATCTACACTGACAAAACTTAAAGAATTTGTAAGTACATGCGAAGCATGTAACTTGAGAAAAATCCCCCCATCTATCCAAATCCTCCAATGGGAAGAATCCCAGTAGCAAAGTATCCCTTCGATATTATCTCATTTGACCTATACGGGACAAGTGGAGGCTTACCTGTTTCTAGCAGAGGCCATACTTGTATTCTTTCGGTTATAGATCACTTTTTCGGATTTACTTTTGCAAAAGCTTTAAAAAATCAAGGTGCTTATGCCACAAGTAAGGCATTAGCAAAGTTATTTTTACAATTTGACATTCCTAATAAAATTTTGAGTGACAACGGGAGCAATTTTGTTTCGAAAATAACAAAAGACTTGATGAGTTTTCTTAATATAGAGAAAATGGTGACAGCGCCGTACCATCCACAAGCCAATGACAAAATAGAAAACAGGCATAAGATATTTTCGAACGTACTAAGTATTTATACGAAAGACAATAGGAGCGACTGGGATAAATTCTTACCTTATTTAACTAACGTAATCAACACTGCTTATTCCGAAACAACCAGAGACAATCCATTTTATTTACTTTTTGGTCGAGATTTTAGAATCCCGTATAATGAAATTATTCATTCTCGGCAGTGTTATAATAGCTCGGAAGATTACAAGCGAGAATTCATAAATAGAATGAGGAAAACTTATAAAATAGTTAGGCAAGAGCTGGAAAAATGTAAAATAAACCAAGAACTAAGAAACCAACCCAAAGTCAAGGGGAGTGTAGATTTCAAAGTAGGAGACTTCGTTTACCTAAAGAACGAAGCAAAAACCGAAGGCAAAAAACTTTCCAACAAATATTCTGGACCGTACAGAATATTCAAAAAGTACGATAACGAATATACTTTTAAAATGGAAAACCCCGATAGTGGAAGAACTTACAAGGCGCATGTTAGCCGAATAAAAAGAGCGAAATTTCAAGAGAGATGGGTATCACAACCCTCTTCTAGTAATTCTTCAGATTCATAAAATGAGCCCCCTTGGTCAAGATTGGCAGAGCTAAAACCTTTGAATTTTCAACAAAATTATTTTGAAGGTGACAGTGATAAGGAAAACTTTGAAGAATTTTTAGCCATGAAAAATCTAGTTATTCCTAAGAAAAAATCCCTAATACCAGGATTCTTTCCTGAAATAAAAACAACAAAAAGTCCAAAAAGTTATTCATCGGCGAGCGCATGAGATTTAGATTATACAATATCTCCAAAAACCCAATTTTTCCCCGACAGAATTTCGACCCCATGTCCCCCCAAAAGATTTCCAGACGATATGGTTTCCCCTGCAACATCGATAGAAAGACCCCTGTCTTTACAGGAAGAATTAAACAGAGCTGTAGAGACCCCCGGTATCAATTTAAAGAAAACTCCTCCTGAAAATTTAACTAATACATGCCTACGAGAGGTTATAGATTTAATAAATTTCCCATTAAAACGAGTCGAAGTACATTACCCAAGAATAAAACTCCCAAGGATGAACAGCAAGATCAAGATCTTGATATAACTGTGTCCAAGGTCAAACCTAAACAGTAGACTTCACGGAGGGAATCCCTATTGCAAAGAATGCCCCATCCCCCTGAAGACATGGCCTTCAAACAATGGAGGAACCCCGCAAAAACTCTAGATTCCTCCCAAGGCTCTCAAGAATCTTTCAAATCTCCCACGTTGAGGTCTCAAGACGAGGACGTAAGGAATAAACCTTCGACTTCCAGAGGAGTAGAAATTTACGAGGGAAGGGTAGGTGATACCTCAAAAGGTGCCATCTGTAAAAGTTCCAATCCGGATTCGTCTGAAATCAGTTCCGAAAAGTCCGACGGCGAATCAGACAATATAGTAGTTAAAGAAATAGGGAAATCAAAACAGAATTCAGCAGCTGCACACGCGAAGGAAACAAGCTTTAAAGGGGAAGAATTTTGGAAAAAAACAATGCAAGAAGTTTGACCTTATTTCGCTAGAAAAACTGAAAAAGAAAAAAACACAAGAAACAGAGGAGAAAATAATGACACAGTCAGGTAGAACGGTTAAAAAACCTGACAGATGGAAATATCCCTAACTAATGTAAAGACAAATTTCAAAAGATAATAAATTTAACACCATAATAAGTTCAACACTGTGCAAGTAAGGTTAACCAAGTCAACATTAATGAAAATAAAAATAATAATAATACGAGTGATGTCAAAACATTGGTGATCAGAGAGAAAGGTGGGAACAGAAAATAGCCAAAGGTAGGAAGCTCGTGGTCTACTGAGGACGACAACTGGCGTTTGGGACTGTTTTGTGGGAAGCCTGGGGAGGAACTCAAGGCCCACGCGGTTTTTAATTTACTGGGTTTTGGCGGTCTCCTTGGATTTTCTATGAAAAATTGACCCAGGTCAGAACAAAGATTGATGTCATGAAAAAAAAAACAAAAAAAAACAACCAATAAAGAAGCGTCTAATTATGAGCTGATCATGTTCGTGGATATGTACCGGATCATAAGGATCATGAATTCCGTTCCCTTGGATCCTGTGCATATTTATGAATGTTATCATGATTTCTGTTCCAAGAGAAACTATTGGTCCTATACCCGAACATGATCGTGGAAAGTCCTAACCTTGAGCATTTTCAGATCATGACAATGGAATCGAAACCTATTCGAAAGGCGATAATTGATACTGAGTTCATTACCATAATGAACGCGAAGGAAAACATATTATATTTGGCAGCTATGCTAGTCGTGGACGAACAAGGAAATCAAATATATGAGAAAGAATAGGATGTAACCTACAACCTTAAAGGGTATGCACCCCACACTTATAAGTATGGTTTAGCACTTGCAAATTCCCCCAAGTATCGTCCGGCTGAAGGGAGGTCAAAACAAAATATAGGAGAAGAAGCGCAAAGCAACTTGGCTGTCTAAAATTATTGATAAAACGCCTACAAAAGAACTTCAATACCAAGTATTTCTGTTGCAAGGGGCCAACTCAAACAGACTTATTAGTCCTTGATAAGCGCAGATCCCCAAAAATTTGCTACAGCCTTGAAAAAAATCCCCAATGTGTCAAATATGAAGGCATACATCATCCTTTAGCGGAAATCCAACATTACAAACAATTTTTATTTGACCCTGAATCTGAAGAATACAATTCCCTTGGTAGTAAATTATTCCTGAAACGTATGAAAATTAACCAAAGGAAAAGAGACGCCTATAAAAATAGTAACAAGAAAATTAATAGAATATTCTAAACTCAAAACTACCTATTAGTAGGTAACTGTGGATGAAATTAACCTCGTATACATAAACTATTTTGTCACAATGCAGATTATAATTGTTTTAGGCCTACACATGAAATAGGATACCAGTGTAACTATGTGCTGCACGCTCGCTTATTCATATGTTCCTTACTCGAAAAATATAATGTAAAAAAAAATTAAATTGTATAGCGATTATTAGCAACGCTTTAAAGTTATATCTCAACCAGTCACAGAGGTATATCACGACCAGAATTAAGCTCGGAAGTCCTAAACTTTACTTTCCTTACCTATCTAATTATAAAATATTTATTCTGTTTTACGCCTATAAATCAGTTTTCTTTGGCCAATGCCACAAAATGATTACATAATAAGAAATAACCTAAGTAAAAATTAAAGTGCCTTTGAAAAAAAATACATATATATGATAATAACAAAGGAGTATACAAAAGAATTTTGCAAAAAAAATGGGTACAATTAATGATAAATTAAGCATATAAACAAACAATAAGATGAGGCCTAAGAATATCAGCCTAACCATCGTTGTTCATGCAATGGTCCAAGATATTGTAAAACACGGAGTAATATTCAAGCATGAAAATTCACTGCTAGTTAGCCATGACGCATGGAAAATCTTCATGAAATTGGACCCCAAACCTTTCGAGACCTTGTTCCAACAAGTAACAAGACTAGAAAAAAACACGAATGAACTCAAGGAATCGATATTTCAATACCTTAGATCGAACAAAGGACTACAAGCCAGTAAAATAATGCATAATAAAGATAATAAAGAGTTTCCAACTTCAGTTGTACCCAAACAAAAATCAAAATTCGTAATAGATTACCCTGGTGAGAAAAGGACAGGAATTGACATGGCACTTGGAACGACCATCGAGGAAGACCAAGAGAAAAGACTGGCGGATAATGTGGAATACTTTGCGAAAGACGTTGCCAAAACAAAATCGATACTAAACCCTAAACTACTGACTACAGGGAACGGAAAACCTTACGATGGAAATTACGCAACGACCGAAGAACCACCATTGTACAATCTAAATGAGAAAAATACAAAAAAATTTCAATTCATCAAGCCTATTTGATAATATATGGAAAAAGAGTACAAGAACTATTGGCATCATTTACCACAGAAGTACAAGAAATAAAACAAAGTATCAAAAAGATTTTCGAAGTAATATTTCAAAAAACTCAATACCGTTGGTCCAGAGGCATAACTCCCATCATCGGAGAACTCGCCTCCCGACTTTTCGGTTTAACGACAGAGGAAGACCTAAACAGCCTAAGGGAAAGTGTAAGAAAGTTGAATAATGCCATGAACGTAACATTACACGTTCAGGAGATACAAGCCAGTGTAGCAAATTACCAGAGAGATAAAATCGATATGATATCTAAGAGAATCTGAAAAACTATAAACGTAATGAATTACTTGAGGAATGAAGTGGACCGCGTGGTAATAGACGCGATCTTAACCAAGGTTTCACTCGATACAATTACCATGTCATTACTAAATTTGGCGACAGACGTCAGCAAGTTCGAGTTTGCACTATTTGCCCTCACGGGAGGAACTTTGTCCTACGACCTAGTAGATCTTGCTAGCCTAAAAATTATGCTAGACAAAATGAAAACGCACCTAACGTTTGGCTTACATCTGCCCATAGAACCAGAAGTATCAAATTTAATCCATTACTATACTAAATTAAAAGTCCACGTCACGGAAATAAATGAACAGCTATTTGTGGTAGTAACAATTCCATTGATAAATCAACAATCCGTTTACGACCTGTACAACATTTCGACCTTCCCGGCTAGCATAAAGAAGACGAATTCATTTATGACTATCACGCCTGAAGAAGAGTACTTGCTTATTGATCAAGATAGACGAAAATACGCCCTAGCCAATCCACAAAGACTTAAAAGAGTGCGTACCATTCAAAAACTTAGTATGCCAACTTACGTTACCTATTCATAATGTCAAGTCTGGATTCTGTATGTTAGATATATTTTTGAAAGACACACAACAGGAAGAAACACCGAATTCATGCAAAGCCGTGATAGGAAGTACTAAGCGAGAAATATTCGTTCACCTTAGAAATGACCCTTGGTTATTCTCAGTTTCAAGAGAAACTGTCGGAACTCTGTCTTGTTACAATAATACGGAAAGAATAGACCCAAGTTACAAAACAGAGGTACTGTTACAAGATGTGGGTACGATAACCATAAAACAAGGGTTTCGACTCGTAACTAAAGAGTCAACCGTCCGAACCCCGTTAGTTACCACAACCACAAAGGTAATAAGTCCCGAAATAACAAACTTCAAGGCTATCAACCTGTCGTACACTATTCCCAATCTAGAAAACGAGGAAATAAAAACGTCGATATGGTTAAAAATAGAGAAGAATAAAGGAACGATAAGGCTTACAAAAATGAGAGAAGCATTAGATTCGCAGATTTCCCTATTTACAAACGAAGACCAAAGATTAACGTATGTAGATAATAAATACGGATTGTTCTCGACCAATTTCTGGTGGAACATATTATTGGCCGTATGTTTCGTATTCGCAACCTTCCTGACCATAAGAACCCTATTGACTTTTAATTACGGAAAAGTCCTAAGAATAAGAAGACGAAAACCAAGAGAAGAACACGGGGAAACAGTCGAAATGCATAGGTTAAACCCGGAGCCCCATCAGAACGCCTAAGCCAAGAAATAGGGAAAACATTAGAAAACGAGTGGGTATTGAGGTCTCCATTCGTCCTTGTTATGTCTTGTTCCCTCATTGTAGTATCGTTCACGTAAAACTGTGTGGCTACGACGCTGCAACATGCGTTTCTTAAACAGCACGGACGTGCGTGAACAATGCAGGAATGAAATATGTTGTAAAATTAGACCTCAAAAAATTAACCATGTAGCATAAACTCTGTTTAAATGATTATTTTAGATCTAATGTAAAATTAACTAAGTCTTAAAAGAAGTTAAAATAAAGTGTATGTAGTAGTGTATATTAAAAAGTATAATAAGAGACTATACTTATAGCTAAAGAATTAATATTTTATAAGAAACTTCTATGTATTGAATTTCCCAATGGGAACAATGTTGTTTTAACCCAATTAATGCGTGAATTATTGTATGAGTATTTACTTCAAAGAACGCGTGATTCTGCCTCGCTATTTTTATTACAGGAAGTAAATGGACACATTGGTTATTGAGCATTACAATGAGTTGCCCAGTACAGATACCACCTAGTAGCATCTATTTTCATCATATCTCAACCAACGAAGAGTACTCACCATAGACTCAAGGCAATTTTCATCTCAACTCCGTCTACGAAAACAACAGTTACCTTTGATCGTTGTTTCTTCGACCATGAACCATATTACGTATCAGGTAACACTAAATTTGAATCTCAGTATCAAGTGCTTTAATGAACTATAATTAGCTTTAATAAACTATAGCTTTAATGAACTATATAATCACAAAAATGCTGAGAAACCTATCGGTCAGTACAAGATATAAATACATAGATATCGCCTTTGATACTCACTATGGACCCCAGAATAATTTGACAGTATAGTGACGATATTTGAAGCTAAATGGTATTTAACGATATTTGAAGTTAAATGATATTTAAAGACATTTGAAGATATTTGAAGCTGAAGTTAAAGACAATTTGAAGTTTAATTCTGAGAACCCCATCAATCAGCGCACGATAAACGATATTTGAAGTTAAATGATATTCGAAAACATTTGAAGATATTTGAAGCTGAAGTTAAAGACAATTTGAAGTTTAATTCTGAGAACCCCATCAATCAGCACACGATAAACGATATTTGAAGTTAAATGATATTTAAAGACATTTGAAGACATTTGAAGCTGAAGTTAAAGACAATTTAAAGTTTAATTCTGAGAACCCCATCGAGCAGTACAAGACAAACGATATTTAACGATATTTGAAGTAAATGATATTTGAAGATGTTTGAAGTTGAACTTAAAGACAATATATTAAAAGAGTCACTATAGTATGACGACAACCCGTTTCAAATCCAAACTTCAATTTCCCCGTGGTTAACCTAGGAATCACCGCAAAGGCTAATCGACGCAAGCCACGAGCTAACAATTTTATAAAAGGCACAAATGAACAATTTTACGGGAGAATACATTCTCTATGTGCCTCAAGACATACTAAAAAATGATATGCTGAGAAGAAATACGCCAACACCTGTAGTGGGGAAGCATCATTTCCCAGTTGACTATTAGAGAAAACTTGTCGTGTGAAGACAACCAGGCTCGAACTGTTCCATGAAGAAACCATAACGTAAATGCTTCAAAGTTTTTGCCAAGACAAAAAGAGTGAAGGACAATAATTTACAACAGAAGGATTGAGTACATTAAGGACTCGAAGGTGATGAATAGATGTGAATCTACATATGTTACTTCCTAATAACTTTGATAATTCAAGAATCCCAATAGTGAAGGTGTTTTAAAATTACAAGTGAACATGGTAAACACAATATTGTGTGTTTTAAATCGTTTTTGTATGTAGTGTTAGATATCCAGATAGTTATGTATAGCGTTGTCAAGCTATTCATTTAATGTAGCGTAGATAGAAAATAGTGTACCATATAGACAAAGAAAAAGTGAATTAAAAAAAAAACTAATGTAAAGGTAGAAGAGCCCCAACCTTGTTGGAAATGTAAAAGTAATCAGTGTTAGATATAGAAAAAAAATCCTTAGTATAGTAGCTAACCTAGAACCATGAATAATCTTAGTCCGGTAGATGAATTTTAGATAGGGATGTAGAATAAAATAAGAAAAATAATAGAGAAATTTTTAGCACTCCTAATGACGTAAAGTTACTAATGACGGGACGTCATTAATTGATGGGAAGGGTGATATGTACCACGAGTAAGATGCGATGTATTTAAAATACCAAAATAAAGTTCCTTCTTTCTAAAGATAATTCCGATTTCCTATAATTAAGTTAAACCTAGTTTCAAAAATGAAGTCCTTAATCAGCAAAGAGAAAAAGTGCAGTGACCCCAGACAAAGAACAGCACTATCCAGGCTTAAGATTTCGCTAAGAGAGTGAGAAATAAAAAATATGCTACGTACGATATTTCTAAGGAAGTTTTAATGGCAAAAACCGTGTGAACGCCTGCATCATCAGAAAAATCTAAAAGGAATTATTGGACGAAAGATTTACATCCTTGGTCCACACGAGCCAATGGCGAGCCAGTCCTCACGACGCAGGACTGAAAAGCTATGTTTGATAGTGGGGTAGATGTGCCTTTTGAGATTATTGGTAAATCAGATCTAGAGAGAGATTCGTAAGTCAAATTTGGTATTATTTGTATATAAGATTAGGGAGGATTCAGACGAAATTCTCATATTCGTGTCACCGTTATTGTCATTGAAGTGACCCATTGCTGTGCACCTAAATATGTAAGTCGATAAATCTATTGCCTTTTTTATCTGTGCTTGTTTCATTTTATATGTCTGAATCTAGTCGGATAATAGATAATTAGTACGTATATGTGCACAGTAAACGCTCCTAGAGGTATTTGTATATACAGATGGATAAAGAAAAGATTAGCAACTTTGATGGGTATAAATATTAAATTTTCCCTTGCTAATGGAGATCGATACTCGCCTAGATCTCACAATCTATCGTGCTCTACTAGCTAATATTGAAATCACTTCTATTACCACATATATCAATCTTTTTTATTGCTACAAAACCAGATGTGTTTATAATTAAAGAGAGTCCCTTTTGAAGCCAGAGTTCAAACGTGTCTTATCTGAGTTATGAAAACAAAAGGCTGATGATTAAGACAGGGTTTGTGTAATTCTCGCCAGAAACTTAGAATTTATATAAAACCAAATCGTATTCAAATATTTTCTTGGGGAGAAATTTTAAGTCTAGTATTAATTTGGATTAGCTCACATTTAACAAACTTAGTCGTAGTTAGGTGAAAATATGCATAAATATCTTAATTTATAGTCTAATTGGATGGCTACTAAAGGAACAATGAGCATTTTTTTTGGGAAGAAATTAAAGTTTTGTATAAACAAAAGGACACAAAGTGCTAAAAATATCAGACTCGACTTTAGGGTGCACATTAAATTATGGGGAAGTTTTACTGAAATCTCCCTTCCCTCCAAGCTCAAAATTTCCAAAATTTTGCTTTAGAAGGCTTTTTAATTATTTCTAAAGCGTCAGGACATAGAGCACTGCAAACATCAGAATTAACTTTATATGGCAATTCATATCATGGAAGGAAGTTATGTAAATCTCACGTCCCTCCAAGCTAATATTTTCCAATTTTCTGAATTAGAAAAATTTTTAATTATTTATAAAGCACTGGGACTCAGGTTTCTAGAAATATCGTACTTAGATGTACAGGGCAAATAAGATCATGGGGAGATTTTTTTGAAATCCCCCTTTCCCCCCAAGCTCAAATTTTCAAAAATTTTACTTTAGAACCTTTTTTTTAAATATTTTTAAAGTGCTAATAGTTATAGCACTACAAACATCAGAATAAACTTTAGAGGGCAATTTATCTGTAAAAGAGGGGTTATTATTTCCTTACTAAATTTTTCTTCTTTTATAAGGAGGAGAAGGAGGGGGTGGATTCATACAATTACTCTACCCCCAACAAGAGACCAAGATGGGGTGATACCACATCGATGCAAGCTGCAAGACCATCCATCATCAGATATGCTAGCTCTATTGCAAGTTCTCTGGACCAGCCGGACCCTCTCATGCCAGTGTCAGCTCTCTACAGACCACTAGGCAACCTGGCAGAAAATTCAATAGGGACTGGATGCTTTCTCACAATGCATCAGCCTCATCTAGTCAAGATCGGGAACGGATCCCTCTTCATGCTTTGCCAGGGGCTTCAGGCATGAAAGTGCAGTCTGAATTTGTAGATTTATGTATTCTACCACTACCTCATACGTTATTATTTACTTAAATAATTCTAGCAGGATTTGAGTTTTGTGGCAGATGTGGAAAAATGGTACGTGTTAAATATTCAGGTAAACATACGACTAAGAAATACTTCACTATGAGTAACGCTATTAGCCTACACGTCTCTGAACTTTGTGTGAGGCAGGGGTAGGTATTTAATTTAAATAAGTCTAGGAGGAATTGAGTTTTGTGGATGATGTGGAAAAATGGTACGTATTAAATATCCAGGTAAACATACGACTAAGAAACGCTTCACTATAAATAAGGCTATTACATCTTTCTGAACTTCCTGAGGGAGGCGGGGGTAAGTAATTAGCTTAAATAATTGTAGGAGGAATGAGTCTTGTGGATGATATGGAAAAATGGTACATGTTAAATATTCGGGTAAACATACGAGTAGAAAAATGCGTCACTATAGATAAGGCTATTATGTTTTTTTTCTGAACTTTCTGTGTGAGGCGGGGGTAAGTATTTAGTTTAAATAATTCTAGGAGGAATTGAGTTTTGTGCCTGGTGTGGAAAAATGGTAGGTGTTAAATATTCAGGTAAACACACGACTAGAAATGAACATGATTTTTCAACTTTATGAAATAATGGTTATTTCACATAGAAAATAAACCTTTTTTCTATAGATTAATGAAATAGCAGCGCCATTGGGTCATAAAACATCAACATATACTGGACCTGAACCAATTCTAGCACCACCAATGAAATTCAGAGATAAACCTTCATTAGTCCTAGACAATATGAAGTGACATAGGGGTTTTCTTAATGATTTTTTTGGGGGTATGGCCAACCTAAAGGACTTAAATTATGAAACGGAAATGTTGGAGTATCCGGACTGGGAGAATAGATGTATGCTTGAGCCTTTATGGGATGTTACTAGTGTATCTGAACCGGGTCCTCATAAAGAAATCCCATCACAGGACAATACAGGCTGGCTCGATCAGCTGTCCCCAAACACCTTAGAATATGTACTAACAGGCCTAGGGGACTTCATGCCATCTCCAACTATTGGAATTGAAGAGACTGGGGGTGGTGATATTGACAATTCTGTGTCACCCCCCACCATTCCGATTAATGATATAGCTAGTACTAGTACTAGTAGTAGTAGTAATACAGCAACAACAACATAAGTTACCCCTCTTCCAGATTGTTTTCTGTCCAACTGTGCCTTGCACCCCACAAAGGTCTACCGTACCAATTTCGATGAGCCCTTCAACTCTAGTGTCGGGGGATATAATAACAGAACCATCGACCATTACACATTCATATACTAATAGGATTTGAGCCATTCTTGAACAACAGATGGGGGCGTGGGGGGTGGGGGTCAGTTTAAAAGCATAAATAGCACTAAAAATATTTTTTTTTAAATGAAAATGCGAGCGAGCTGTATTCGAAGTACTTGCATACAGAGATGTTGGCAATTCGCCCGCATTTATCAAATTACGAGGAGATTTTTTTAATTGGGCTAATAGTATTCAAAGAGAGTGGGAAAATTATAACGAGTTGGGTAGTGGGTCTTTGGTTTAATTTATTGAAAGTTTAAATGTTAATATTTGTAGATTTAAAAAGGATTTTATTGTAAGAGGTGGGGCTGGGGAGAGGGCTATAGTTTTAAAATATCATTCAGATTTAGAGAGGTGTCAGGGGGTACAACAAATCTGTTTCGATACGAGGCTACAGTGTTTTAAGTATGCATTTTTAATTGCAACACACAAACCTTTTCAAATAGATGCATCTAAGAAAAGGTTGGATAAAATGGCAGTTAATGGTAGGGAGGGTTCAAAGTTCCCCAAAGTAGATATTAATTGTTTAAATGGCCAATTTCCCGTGACACTAAAAGGAATATATATTTTCGAGCGGGCTAATGCAAATTTAAAGATTGGTGTCACGGTGTTACAGTATGAAACAGAATTTGAGGAGGGCCACCGTTCCGATAAGAAGGGGGTATTATTTCCAGTGCGGGCTCCTTCAATTGAATCAGTAGAACATTGGATGTGGCTTCTATACACTCCACCCAGAGACTCCGATTCAATTGGTCACTTTAATCCAATTACGGATATTAGTAGGGTTTTGGGGGAGGGTAAAAAGGGGAATGTGGGTTATTACTCTCCAACATGCCTCTCAAGATTTCGCTCTGATTTAAAGTTAAAGCATCAAACGAAACACTGTAAATGTCATCGATACCAGGCTGCGGAGACGGTGATTAGCGATAAAGTGATCTTACTTTTTAAAAATTTTTAGAACACATTGCTGCATAGCACTGTGGTCACCTGGTATTGTGAAGAGCAACTAATGGACATGTGCAATTCGTCGAATTCAAATCGTGTTAAAATAAATGAAGCCATAAGGGTATCTTACGCTCATGCGCAACGAGATTCCAATAATACCATGCAAGTGCTGGACGTAGTTGAGTTGTTGGGTGACGGTGAAGACTGCATGCGCTCGGTATTGGTCAGTATAATCAAAACAGCGAACGGTGCAATTTCGCGCCTTCGTTACACAAACTATCCTATGCCCTATACCCAGATGACATAACGGCTATTAAAAATCGTAAAATGTGTTGGGTTTGCAATGGAGAATTTGATGCTGGTGTTGGGAATGGAAGGAGGAGGAAGGTGATCGACCATGATCATTTGTGGCAGGAAATTATATCGGGGGGGGGGAGTAACTTTAGGGGGTAGCATATCAGTCATGCAATTTAAACGTTAGACAGTTATACTTCGTACCTGTTTTTATACACAATTCCAATTACGACTTAAAGTTTGTTGTAACGGCGTTGGCCCGCATTGCCAAGGGTGGAGTTGTAGATGACGCATGGATAGATGGTTCTTTTTCATATAATATCATACCCAAATCATCGGAGAAGCTACTGCTGCTATAATTCCTGTGGAAAACAGTTGATAAGGGCAATACTTACATGAATAAAATCCGTTTCTTAGACTCTTCCAGCTTCTTCCCCAAATCTTTAAATCAATTGATTCATGTACAGAAAAGTGACAATTTTGATAGCCTCCCCTCCTCAAACAGCGCGTCCCCGATGATGAAATGTATGATTTATTAACGTGTAAGGGTATTTATCCATATGATTATTACAACTCTGGCTCGAGGCTAGATGAGTTGGCACTACCATCAATTGAAGCTTTTTACAATTACCTTACTGAGAGTGACTGCACCACTAACAACTACGAATTTGCTAAGAGGGTTAGGGGACAGGGCAGATGTAAAAATGGGTGGGATTATTGTAAACTATACTTGGCCAGTGACGTACTCACTTCTGGACATTGTGTGCAAAACTACGGATAAAATCTATGGGGAATTTGGGTTGGATTTAGGTTATTATTTTTCCACTCCTCATCTGGTGATGGAATTTATACTTAGAATCAGCAAGGAAGAAATCGGTCGGATCGTAGATGTGGATCAACATCTGTTTGTAGAGAGATCAATGAGCGGTGGCTATGTTTTTCACGGGGACCGTATCTTGAAAACTGATCCGACCGGACAGCACACCGATGAAAAGTCGGACGCAGTTTTTTTGGATATGAATTCTCTTTACCCATCGGCAATATCTCACTACTGTTTGCCGTGTGGCAATTATAAATGGCTTGACAATCCAAGAGCTTTGAATTTCCCCACATTGCCAGTGTTGAGGAGAATGGGGCAAATGGACGGTTTTTTGAAATTGACGGTGAAATACCCATGGAAATCCATGACTCGGTAAAAGACTTTGTTTTTCCGTGCATAAATAGACCGGTGGGTAGGGACTCTCTGAGCCCCTACAATTTATCATTAGTAGAGGATGGGAGTATGCACTGGGTACCTTCAAAACAAAAACTAATTGCCGACCTCAACCCGAAACAGAATATCGTCGTTCATCAAGTGCTATTGAAATGGATGGTGTCCAATGGTTTCAAGGTCACAAAGATTCATAGAGTCCTCCAATTTGTTCAAAAGCCTTACATGAAAACGTTTAATGACACCTTTGTCAGTAAGCGTTCACAAGCAAAAACGAAAGTTGAAAAAGAAGTCTATAAACTCATTTTGAACTCAGCTTTCGGTAAAATGTGCGAGAGCGTACGAAACGCTCGTACATTGTAACCAATAAGTCGATGTGACATTGTAACCAATCCCAAAGATTGTGCTCGAATCATTGCGGATCCAAACTTCACATCGTTCACAATCATAGACTCTGATATGGTGCTCCTACACCGTAAGAAAAGAAACATTGTTTTAAATACAAATATTGCAGGCGGGAGTGCAATAATGGAAATATCTAAGAAACTCATGTGGTCATTTTATTATAATGTATGCAAGGTACAGTGGCTGAGTGAGGGACAAGTTCAAGTATATTAGAGGGACACTGATTTACTCCTGTTAAAAGTCAACACTGAAAATCTATTGAATGATTTGGAAAATGGTGAGTACATTAGCTCACGAATAGACTACACTATTTTGGACGAAACCCTCCACCCAGAGCTAGTGAAACATCAGGCCCCAAATCAATTGTTAATACTAAAATCTGAAAAAGGTAGCGATCTGATATCTAGTGGTGTGTTTCATTATCCAAAGGTAAACCGCTTAGAGACGCAAAACAAGGATATCAAACAAGTTTGCAAAGGGGTACCTAAACATTTAGTTAAAAAGAATTTTGACATTAGTGTGTGTATAATCTGTGTGGAGCATAGTCTTGTCCCAAGGTACAAACATGTACACAAATGCACAGGGTGTACATGTGCACACATTTACACATGTACATGTGTGTACATGTGCGTACATGTACGTACATGTACACATGTACACACATGTACATGTGTAAATGTGTGTACATGTACACACATGTACATGTGTGTATTGGCACCAAACTATGTTCCAAACAGTTTCTATACACACTCATGTTTTTTTACAAAGTTTGTAGGTACCCCCTTGAAAACTTATTTGATGTCCTTGCCGTGTGTTTCGAAGCAGTATACTTTCAGACCGGGAAACACACTACTGGATATCACATTGCTACTAGTTTTAGATTTTAACAATCACACCTGATTAGGGACCTGATGTTTAACTATCTCCAGGTGACGGGAGTTATCCCTGTTGGAGTTGTTAATTTGTGATCTAATTTACTCAATATTTTCAAAATTACTCAACATGTTTTTAGAATCAAATTTTAAAGGGAATGAATCAGTGTCCCCGTAATAACATTGACCTTGTCCTTCACTCAGCCATTGTACCTTGCAAAAATTGTAATAATATGACCAAATGGGTTTCTTAGATATTTTAGTTATTGCACTCCCGCCTGCAATATTTGTATTTAAAACAATGTTTATTTTCTTACGATGTAGGAACACCATATCAGAGTCAATGATTGTGAACATTGTGAAGTTTGGATCCGCAATGATTCGAGCAAAGTCTTTGGGGTTGGTTACAATGTCACATCGACTTCTATTTCATACACTTTCGCAAATTTTACCGAAGGCTGAATTCAAAATGAGTTTATAGACTTTTTTTTCAACTTTAGTTTTCGCTTGTTAATGCTTTCTGAAACAGGTGTCAATAAACGTTTTCATGTAAGGCTTTTGATCAAATTGAAGGGCTCTATGAATCTTTGCGACTTTGAAACTATTGGGTACGAACTATTTCAATGGCAAATGATGATCAACAATATTCTGTTTTGGTCTGAAGTCGGGCAATTATTTATTATTTCGAGGGTACCCATTGCATACACCCATCCTCTATTGAAGATAAATTGCAAGGGCTCAAATACTCCCTACCCACCGGTCTATTTATGCACGGAAAAACAGTCTTTTACCGAGTCATGGATTTCCATGGGTATTTCACCGTCAATTTCAAAAAACCATCCCTGTGCCCCATTCTCCTCAACACTGGCAATGTCGAGGAAATTCGAAGCACATGGATTGTCAAGCCCTTTATAATTGCCACACGGCAAACAGTAGTGAGACATTGCCGATGGGTAAAGAGAATTCATATCCAAAAAAACTGCGTCCGACTTTTCATCGATGTGCTATCCGGTCGGATCAGTTTTCATGATACGATCCCCGTGAAACATATACCCACGCCTCATTGATCTCTCTGCAAACAGATGCTGATCCACGTTGGTAATTATATCAGATTCTTCTTTTCTGATTTTAAGCATCAAGTCCATCACCAGATGAGGAGTTAAAAAATGATAACCTAAATCAAACCCTAATTCCCCATAAATTTTATCTGTATTTTCTCACACTATGTCCAGAAGAATGAGTATGTCACTAGAGAAGCGTAGTTTACAATAATCCCACCCTTTTTTACATCCACCCTTTGCCCGAACCCTCTTAGCAAATTCGTAGTCCCTAGTGGTGCACTCACTCTCAGTAAGAGAATTGTAAAAAGCTTCAATGGGCGATAGTGACACCTGATCTAGCCTCGAGCCAGAGTTGTAATAACCATATGGATATATACCCTTACACGTTAATAAATCACACAGTTCATCATCGGGGAAGCGCTGTTTAAGGAGGCGGAAGCTATCAAAATTGTCGCTTTTCTGTACCTGAATCAATTGACTTAAAGATTTGGGGAAGAAGCTGAAAGAGTCTAAAAAACGGATTTTATTAAGGCACGTGTTACCCTTGTCAACTGTTTTCCACATGAATTCTAGCAGAAGTAGCTTCTCCGATGATTTGGGTATGACATTAAATAAAAAGAACCATCTATCCATGCGTTATCTACAACTCCACCCTTGGCAATACGGGCCAACGCCGGTAAAACAAACTGTAAGTCGTAATTGGAATTGTGTATAAAAACCGGTAAGAAATATTACTGTCTAACGTTTAAATTGCATGACTAATGTGCTACCCCCTTAAAGTTCCTCCCCCCGATGTAATTTCCTGCCAAAAATGATCATGGTCGATCACCTTCCTCCTCCCCCCATTCCCAACACCATCATCGAATTCTCCCTTGCAAACCCAACACATTTTACGATTTTTTATAGCAATTCTGTCACCTGGTGATAAAAGCAGAAGATAGATTATATAACGAATATACAAAAGTTTGTTATTTGCATTTTCGATTGTACTGACTATTGCCAAGTGCCGGAAGGCTCCGCTGTCACTCAACATCTCAGCTTCATCCATCACGTTTTTCGCATAATTGACCTCCTGCTTTGAGTGAGCGTAAGAGACCCCTATGGCTTCATGTATTTATAGCGCGATTTGAATTTGACGGATCGCACACGTCTGTCAGTTTAGCTTCGCAGTTTAAAGCGATATTATTGCCCTGCAGGAGCGTGTTTTGGAAATTTTTAAAACGTAAGATCGCTCTATCTCCGCTTACCGTCTCCACAGCCTGGTATCCATGACGTTTACAGTGTTTCATGTGATGCTTTAACTTTAAATCAGAGCGAAATCTTGAGAGACATGTTGGACAGTAATAACACACATTCCCCTTTTACCCTCCCCCAGAACCCTACTAATATCTGTAATCGGATTGAGATGGCCAATTGAATCGGGGTCTGTGGGTCGCGTTTGTAGAAGCCACACCCAATGTTCCACTGATTCAATTGAAGGAGCCCTCACTGGAAATAATGCGCCCTTCTTATCGGAACGATAACCCTGCTCAAATTATGTTACATACTGTATCACCGTGACACCAGTATTTAAATGTCCATTAGCCCGCTCGAAAATATATATTCCTTTTAGTGTCACGGGAAATTGGCCATTTAAACAATTAAAACCTACTTTGGGGAACTTTGAACTGTCATTTTATCCAACTTTTTCTTACATGCATCTATTTGAAGAGGTCTGTATGCCGCAATTAAAAATGCATACTTGAAACACTTTAGCCTCGTATCGAAACAGATATGTTGTACCCCCTGACACCCCTCTCAATCTGAATGATATTTTAAAACTATAGCCCTCTCCCCAGCCCCACTTCTTACAATAAAATCCTTTTTAAATCTACAAATATTAACATTTAAACTTTCAATAAATTAAACCACAGATCCACTACCCACACGTTATAATTTTCCCACTTACTTTGAATACTATTAACCCAATTTAGAAAAACCATCCCATAATTTGATAAATGCGGGTGAATTGCCAACATCTCTGTGCGCAAGTATTTTGAATACAGCTCGGTCGCATTTTCATTTAAAAAAATATTTTTTAGGTCTATTGATGCTTTCAAACTGACCCCCACCCCACACCACCATCTGTTGTTCAAGAATGGCTTGAATCTTATTAGTATATAAATGTGTAATGGCCGAGGGACTTGTTATTATATCCCCCGACACTAGTGAGTTGAAGGGATCATCGAATTTGGCGCTGTAGACCTTTGTGTGGTGCAAGGCAGAGTTGGAAAGAAAAAAATCTGGAAGAGGGGATACTGATGTTGTTGTTGTTGTATTACTACTACTACTACTACTACTAGTACTAGCTATATCATTAAGCGGAATGGTGGGGGGTGACATAGAATTGTCAATAGCACCACCCCCAGTCTCTTCAATTTCAATAGTTGGAGATGGCATGAAGTCCCCTAGGCCTGTTAGTACATATTCCAAGGTGTTTGGGGACAGCTGATCAAGCCAGCCTGTATTGTCCTGTGATGGGATTTCTTTATGAGGACCCGGTTCAGATGCACTAGTAACATCCCCTAAATGTTCACGCATAAATCTATCTGCCCACTCTGGGTCCTCCATCATGTCAATGTCACAAGTTAAATCGTCTAGGCTGGCCATGTCCCCAAAACAATCATTAAGAAAACCCCTATGCCACTCCATATTGTCTAGAACTAATGAAGGTTCGTCTCTAAACTCCATTGGTGGTGCTAGAATTCGTTCAGGTCCAGTAAATGCTGATGTTTCATGACCGAATGGCACTGCTATTTCATTAATCTATATAAAAAAAGGTTTATTTTCTATGTGAAATAAGCATTATTTCATAAAGTTGAAAAATCATGTTCATTTCTAGTCGTGTGTTTACCTGAATATTTAACACGTACCATTTTTCCACACCAGCCCCCCCCCCAAAAAAAAACTTAATTCCTCCTAGAATTATTTAAACTAAATACTTACCCCCACCTCACACAGAAAATTGAGAAAAAAAACATAATAGCCTTTTCTATTAACGACTCATTTTTCTAGTCGTATTTTTGCCCAAAAATTCAACAAGTAACATTTTCTCAACATTAGCAACATCACTCAATTATTAATACACTAATTTAAGGCAATTACCCACTCCCCATCTCCCACACAAAATGCTAGGGGATGTGATAACCGTTTGTATAGTGAAGTGCTTCATAGTCGTATGTTTACCCGAATATTTAACACGTACCATTTTTCCACAGCAGCCAAAAAACTCAATTCCTCCTAGAATTATTTAAACTGAATAGTTACCCTGCCTCCCAGAGAAAGTTCAGAAAGATGTAATAGCCTTATTTATAGTGAAGCATTTCTTAGTCGTATGTTTACCCGAATATTCAACACGTACCATTTTTCCACATCTGCCACAAAACTCAATTCCTCCTAGAATTTTTTAAGTAAATAATCACGTATAAGGTAGAGCTAAAATAAATACATTTACAAATTCAGACTGCACTTGTATGCCTGAAGCCCCTGGCAAAGCATGAAGGGAGGTCCCTTCCCGATCTTGACTAGATGAGGCTGATGCATTATGAGAAAACATCCATTCCCTCTTGAATTTTCTACCAGGTTGCCTAGTGATCTGTATAGAGCTGACACTGGCATGAGAGTGCCCCGGCTGGTCCAGAGAAATTGTAATAGAGCTAGCATATCTGATGATGGATGGTCTTGCAGCTTGCATCGATGTGGTATCACCCCATCTTGGTCTCTTTTCGGGGAGAGAGTAATTGTATGAATCCACCTCCTCCACCTTAAAAAAGAAGAAAAATTGAGTAAGAAAATAAAAACCCCTCTTGTATACATAAATTGCCCTCTAACGTTTATTCTGATGTTTTTAGTGCTATAACTATTAGCACTTTAGAAATATTAAAAAAAATAGCTTTTTAAGTAAAATTTTGGAAAATTTGAGTTTGGGGGGAAAGGGGGATTTCAAAAACATCTTCCCATGATATAATTTGTCCTGTAAAGCTGATTCTGATGTTTGTAGCACTCTATGTCTCAGCGCTTTAGAATTATTTAAAAATGTTTCTAATGTAGAATTTTGGAAAATTTGAGTTTGGAGGGAAGGGGTTTTTCAAAAACATCTCCCCATAATATAATTTGCCCTATAAAGTCGATTCTGATATTTGTAGCGCCCTATGTCCTTTTTATACAAAACTTTAATTTCTTCCCAAAAAAAATGCTCATTGTTTCTTTAGTAGCCATGCAATTAGACTATAAATTAAGATGTATATGCATAATTTCACCTAACTACGACTAAGTTTGTTAAATGTGAGCTAAAATCCACATTAATACAAAACTTAAAATTTCTCCCAGAGAAAATATTTTAATACGATTTGGTTTTATATAAATTCTAAGTTTCTGGCGAGAATTACACAAACCCTGTCTTAATCATCAACCTTTTGTTTTCATAACTCAGATAAGACACGTTTGAACTCTGGCTTCAAAAGGGACTCTCTGTAAATATAAACACATGTGGTTTTAGACCGGAAAAAAAGATTTTTGATAATTGGGAAAAAGGAACTTTTTCGAACGAAATAACTAAAACTAAGGAATTATGCTCGTAAACAGAGCAGTGGTGGAGGGGTTTTTATTTACATAATAGAAAAAAGCGTACTCTTTGTTTTATAGCGAGTATACTCATCATATTTTAGGGTTTGTATTGTTGGAGGGGAGGGGGGCCTATGCCCCTGAAATTTGAATTTACTGTTAAAATGATTTTTATTTGGCAATAAATTAAGAAATTCAGTAAGCATGCGGTTTTAGACCGGAAAAAGACGAAATATCTTAAATACACAATTGGGAAAAGGGCCATTTTGAACGAGATAAGTAAAACTACAGAATTATGCTCGTAAACAGAGCAGTGGGGGATGGGTTTTTGTTGACATAATAGAAAAAAATCGTACTTTGCGTTTTCTAACGAGTATACTTATACTATTGTATGGGTTTGTATCGTTGGAGGTGAGGGGGGCCTATGCTCCTGAAATTTGAATTTACTGGTAAAATGATTTTTATTTGAAAATAAATTAAGAAATTCAGTAAGCTGTACTCACATTGAAAATTGACGGATCCATTGCTCCAAAGTTAATAATATTCGGTGTATCATCTAGAATATATCAAATCATTGAAATTTAAATTGTAACGTATGGGTATTTTATACGAAATCTCAAGGACAAATAAAAAAACGGATGTTGGCTCGAAAAACACTCTGCTTGAGTTGTATAATTTCGTGCATACTCCCAAAACATGTTGGACTACTTTATACCATGCCAACTTTAAAAAAAAAAATAATAAAAAAAAAATGTGCAATTGACAACAATAATGCAATCTTTGCCAGCTTTTTAGAATGTTCACGTGTAAGTGTAATGTCTCAGGTATGGGTTTTCTTGTGCAATTCAATGTATTTTTTCATGTATTTTTCGAATCTTATACAAGCTTACTACTGATGTCCCCTCCTCAACGCCTCGCTCTTTACGCTAAAGTTTTTTATTGCTTTAGAAAATAAAGTTGTGGGACAGAGTCAAACTTTAGTGCAAAGAGCGAGGCGTTGAGGAGGGGACAGCCCCTTTCATATACGGAATAATTTCTGTTCGTTTTAAGTTTTAATGTCGCTCCTTACTTCCAGTTAAATTTAATTTCTGAACGTTTTTGAATCAATGCAGCTTTGATTTTGGCTCACCGTACATGAATAATTAGAATGAAATTTGCATTGTTTTGGCTAAATGGCTTTCTCGAAATTTTGTTATGACGTAACTTACGTAACGAATTTCTATATTTGTATGTTTTTATTAAGTATATAAAGATGTTTACCCTTAGTCAATACCTCGCTCTTTACGCTAAAGATCGAATTTTGTTCGAATCACAAACCCCTGAATCACAAAGGCCGGGTAATTCGAATCGATAGCTCTTTTAAAAGTACTAAAACAAACTTTAGTGTAAAGGGCGAGGTATTGCCTAGGCAGCGAACCCCTTCATATACGTAATAATTTCTGCTTGTTTTAGGTTTTAATGTTGCTCCTTACTTTCATTTGAAAAAACTTGTTTTTTTATTTAATTTCTGATCGTTTTTTAAATAATGCTGGGAAATCCGGCGCCCCCTTCATAAAAATGTCCCTTCTCCCACGGAAACATCCTCCATAGAAAGATCCTCCCCCGACCCACCCCCCACCAGAAAAAACACTCTTCTGAAACGTCTGTATACTTCCCATTTACCAATACTATATGTAAACAATGCAATAGGCAAAGTTCATAACTTGCAGCCCTTCCCGCGGGAACTGTGGGAGATTAAGTCATTCTCAAAGACATATTTATTAGATTTTCGACAATGCCGAACAAAATGGCAATCTTAAAATTTTGATTGGTGACTTCGGGAAAGAAATGAGCGTGGAAGGGGGCCAAGTTGCCCCCCCCCCCCAATTTTTTGGTCACTTAAAAAGGGCACTAGAAATTTTAATTGAAGTTCAGATGAGCCCTATCACGATATTCTAGGACTACTGGATCGATACGATCACCCCCGGGGAAAATAAAAAAGCAAAAAAAAAAAAAAAACTAAACACGCATCCATGATCTTTCTTCTGGCAAAAATACAAAATTCCACATTTTTCAAGATAGGAGCTTGAAACTTCAAGAGTAGGGTTCTCTAATGCGCTGAATGTGATGGTGTGATTTTCATTAAAGTTCTATGACTTTTAGGGGTTGTTTCCCCATTTTTTCGAAATTAAGGCATATCTTCTCATGCTCTTAACTTTTGATGAGTAAAATTAAACTTGATGAAACATATATATTTGAAATCAACATAAAATTCCGATTCTGTTGATGCATATATTGGTATCAAAATTACAGTTTTTAGAGTTTTGGTTACTATTGAGCCGGATCGCTCCTTACTTACAGTTTGTTACCACGAACTGTTTGATATTGAAAATACACACGTTGGCTACTTCTTAATTTATCCATCAGGGCGATCGATTTAGACCGAAAGATAATCTGTTCATGAGGCTCCTAAGTATATTAGCCAGAACTGTAACCAAGAGTTTATACAATTTCTGACACATAGACAAAAATGGAACGGTTTCGTAAATTCAGAAAGTAAAAACTTACAAAGTTATTCCGGAGCTCCACACGTCTAATTTAAAGCCAGAGAAGCGATCAACACCGTTTGCCACTTCGGGAGGCTGAAACACAGGGGAGCCCTGACTTGTGTGAATAGAATCGTCTTGTGCAAAAAGATCCAGCATCTGAAATAAATATTTATGATAATGTAGAAGAAAAACCCAGCATAAAGTAATTTCTTGTTATTTTTTTCCCCATATTTCCAATCGCGATTCACGATTTGAATCAGTATTTTGCGGGTATCGCATACACACATTGCATGTCGAAAGATGTTAATTATTCGAGAGAATTCTAAAATCAATTTTAACACAAAAAACTGATATTGAATAATAAAAAAAAGTCGGCATAGTAAAAATAAACCTATTCATATAAAAAAATATTTTAAAATCAATGTTATCAGCAGAATAGAGAATATTTTTCGCTAGATCATGAGCAAATTAAGGTGCGAGAATTATTTGGAATATTTCGGCTTTATTTAGTTTTTTTTTCATAGGCATTGAAAATGAAAAACCATTTTTATAATTACGAAACCCCAGATTAGAATTCATACGGCTATCTCATCCATGTATCTTCATTTTTATTTTGTTCATTTATCATTTATTGTCAGGGGCTTCCAAGAGAGAGTAATATTCAAAAACTTGTCATAGACAAGGCTGCCATATAATAAGTTTTATTTAGTCTAAAAATAGATAAATGAATTGGAAGAAAAATTCCTTTTTATTTTGCTTTAACGAAACATGATCTTGGAAGTAAAAATATAGAAACATTGAAAACAACGATTGAAAATAACAAGAAACTGGAAAACTTTGGAAACGTCTACAGGACCTATTTCCGATGGGTATATTTCCTATAAATACTTAAGACACCCATTTCCCAGAAATGCTTAAGACTAGTAAAGAAAATTAGAATTTTAAAAAAGCAAAAACGATACAAGTTTTTTTTTTGCCTTGCTAGTTTTCTGTATTTCAGATTATGTTTGAAAAAAACTCAACAGAGATTTTCCGAAAATTTTGCTTCTGTTTAATTTTTTCCACCGTCGAAAAAGAATACCCAATTGTTAACTTCTTTCCCTATAAATATATATATATATATATATATATATATATATATATATATATATATATATATATATATATATATATATATATATATATATATATATATATATATATATATATATATATATATATATATATATATATATATATATATATATATATATATATATATATATTATTAACAGAAATATTGTCAAAAGCGTTTACTTTTCTTCAATTTCATTTCGCTGTTAATATAGAACCTCTTATTGTTCTGATTTTTTTTTTTTTTCTAAATTTACTATGGGATGACCCACTTATGGGATACGGATAACCCACGGTTTTTAGGGTGACAGATTGGAATGTTTTCTTTTTATATACAATGTTAGGGCAAATCTAAGGGGGTGATTTTTTAAATGGTGACAATGATAAGCTGTTAGTGGGGATCCATAAATCAACGATATCTAAATATACCGTGGCAATAGACAATTTTATTTAAAGGATTTAAAGGCTCGAAAATAGGAGTTTTCTTTTATATATTTTCATCGGCTTACTCTCTTATGCTTACACAGAAAGTAATCCCCATACACAAAGGGCCACCCCCTCCTCAATACCCCGCTCTTTACGCTAAATTTGTTTACTACTTTGAAAACCTGCTTATTCTAATCAAACAGCCCTTTTGTTTCCGGAGTCGTTCTTAGAGAATTGTGATAAAAATTGAAAGCAAAACTAAACTGAAAAGACAGAGTACCAAAGAGGTTAAAAACTGCCATTAAGTCATTACGCCATTAAGAGTATAAACTGCATTAATGGGAAACAGCCATTAAGCTTGACGTTTGGAGGGTTTTTCCACTCTTTTTTCTAAAGTCAGACAAATTTTCTCAAGCCTCTAGCCTTTGATGGGTGACACCATGAATTAAATTAAAATTCAAATGAATTTAAATTAATTTTTTTTTGAAGTTTTTTCTTTTCCAACTGAAAGTAAAAGCCAAATCAATCCGAAACAAGTCCTCCGCATGAAATCCACCCCCCCCCTCCACATAGAAGCACTTCTAATATTGCTGGAATTCCCGAGACTGACAACATAATTTTCAAAAAAAGTTACCTGTCTATAATACACCTGTCTCTATAACATGACTGTATTACCTATATACATAAAACGCCAATAAATTTATGTTATTAAACGAATAATATTGTATATATATCCATTTGTTATTTTTTCTACAAATTTTTCTCGAAAACGACACTATAATTTTTTTTAAATTGATATGCTGCCATTTTCTGTGTGAGAAAATAATTCGCATCGCAACTTAGAAAATTTATTTTGGCAAAGAAAATTTCAATGAATGACGTCACATAGGCGTGGAATAGTTAGAATAAATTTTGGTGAAGATGAGTATCTATCCTAAAGATTTTCCAAGACATGTTACAATTTAATATACAAAAAGATTTGCTGAATAGAATAAATTAAAGCGGTTTTGTAGAAGAGATTAAAAAAATGTCATTGCAAAAGGTGTCTTTGTACCTTTAATAATATATATTCATTTACAAATAAACAGATTAGAGTGAAAAAGATAAGGGCCCCCTAAGAGCCTTTCGAAATCACTCAAGAATAAATTAGCGAATTATGAATACCCTTCAAGCATGAATTAGTCTAATCATGGCAAATCTGAAATTATTTATCTTCATCATGGCAATTCTGAAATCAATAATTATGGTTGCCGCGCTCTAATTAGTTTTCAGTTAACAGTGAAATAAGCGATAATGCTAATTTCTATCATGATTGCAGCTGTAGTAAAGGGACAACCGCAGCCATTAGTAACCATTAGTAACCAACAAAAAGTTGAAAAAGGCATTTGGAAAAAAAACTGCCGGATAACAAAAAATTGAAATCTAACCCTGATTCAGGAATGGTAACTATTATTCCAGTTAATCTTAAAAGTAAAAATTTATAGCAAAAAAAATCTTATGGCGATAAAAAAAGCCAGAAACCCCTCGAAAATTGGGTCGGATCTTTTTTCTCTCTAAGGCTACCGAGGCATCAGAACATCATAGAGAGATGTTTAATGGCTCGTTTTAAAGATATTATTTTCTTAATAAATCATTTTTTAAGAAAAACTGCATTTCCGCAATGAAGATCGTGGTTGAAAGTGTAAAACATGAACGCGGCCAATTCCTGTTTCTAAGAATCTTCGAAAAGATGTGAGAGGGGATTAATGGCTCATTTGAAAGGATCATGGTTGCAGAAATTGCCACATCTAGTGCCTTTTGTATCCACAGAAAAGAATATTTAAAATAAAATGAATTTTTTTTCTACAAAGAATACGTTTTCATAAACAAGATGATGAATGATGTCATAATCGTAGGTTGCAATGATAAATGAAGTATATAGTAAAAGCTATATTATGATCTCAGCTATGATGAAGTTAACAAGATAGCACAAAGTATAAAATAGATAACACAAGTGGACCAAGATTTGCTCGGAGAAAAGAAACACATCTTTTTTTTGACGGTTTTTTAATCTTTTTCAGGTTTTACAACAGTTTTAATTTGTTTTTATTCAGCAAACCTTTTCGTATACTAAACTGTAATGTGTCTTTTAAAATCTTTAGGACAACTCATCTTCAGCAAAACTTATTATAACTATTCCACGCATGCATCATTCATTGAATTTTCTTTGCCAAAATTAAGGCCCTAAAGGAATTTTCTAAAGTCGTGATCCGGATTGTTTTTCCAGCCAAATATCAAGAATCCTAAATAAAGATGCGTGAAAATAAAATCTAAAAATAGACAATGTTCACCAGAATCAGCTAATTCTCCTTTTAAGATTGTCCTCCCTCAGAAAAGAGAAGAAGCCCCGAAATAAATGGCCACGCATTCGTCTGAATCTGATGATAAGACTGTAAGCGAAAATCTGTTTCTTGGTGTTCGATAATCAATGAAAATGGAAATATGGGGATAAAATGAAGCGAAAATGTGGTTCTTGGTGTTCAATAATCAATGAAAACGGAAATATGGCGATGAAATGAAGCGAAAATCCGGTTCTTGGTGTTCGGTAATCAATGAAAACGGAAATTTTGCTTTCATATCGTCAATAAAAGGGGCCCAAATCGTGTCCAATAATTGGCAGCATTTCCAACTAGATTGAATTTTTCTTTATTAACATAAATTGTCTCCGTACGTCTGAACGTTGACTAAATTACTGAATATAAATATTTTGATTGATTTGATTTGTATAATGAACTAGTGCAAAAGTTCACGTAAAAGTACAGTATATCCTAACTTTGACGAGATGCTTGTTTTTTTTCATTCCATCAAAATTTGGAGCCACGTGTGCTTTTTCGCAATGCGGTTTGACAGCCGTGTTTTCTAATGGAGTTGTCGGCCCCACTCCTTTCTCCAGTCTGGTCCTTTTTACGACTTAACGCCTAATTACCATGGAAATGGCTTGCTTAGACAAATGTGACACCCAAACGCATTCCCCCCACTTAAATCCCGTAAGTAAATTCATGGTAGTTCTCTTGATCTTGTCGTAGGATTGTCAATAACAACCAGATTGATGCAGCTACATCGTCAATGAAAATGGAAACCCTACAACCTGATTGTCAATTTTAGAAATAATTATATCAAATAGTTAGTTGTAGCAAACTATAAATGCCGTGTACTAGTTTCCGCCTAAGAAATGGGCAATCAATCAATCTTCCTTGTCCATAACATGTATGATATAAACATCCATATTCTTCACTTTGTGACAGTGGGGTGAATAAAGCTACGCTCAAGAACAACTAAGATCGCGGTTCAATTCCCTGTGTTCCAAGGAATGCTGTTGATTCTTTATGTTACTTTCTGTTCTTCTCTAATAATTTTTTTCTTTACTTTTTCCTGCCAATCACTTTTTTCTGTGCAATAGATTTTTATCAGAGATGACCTGCCTATCTTCCGTATCCATAACATGTATAATCTAATATCAATTTTTTCATCTTGTGGCAGCGGAGTGGATAAAGCTATGCTCGGGAGCAACCGCAGCCACGGTTAAATCCCCCGTGTCACAAGAACTGTTCTGCACAAATTTTATTCACTAATTTATTTTTTTTTACTAGACTATCGAAAATATTTATAAATTCCAAAAAATATAGGCAATATTTACGTTTAGAAGTATAGGCTGCACTTAGCTCTACCATTGAGCTTGGTAATATTAGACAACATCAGAGGTCATGGTTAGAGCGTTAACTACACCTTAGTAAAGGAGGAACTTTCGTGACCATTCCAGATAAAAAAAAAAAAAACTGCTAGATGAAAGGGGTTCCTCCTGTATATAACATAATAGCCAAGAAAGCGAGGATGTTTTCCTTAGATATCTAATGACTAGGCTAGAAGAGCGAGTCATTAAATATTTAATATATGTGTGTTACCATCTGATGTGTTACCGCAAATTGGTGAATGTCAACATTCACCGGGAAATGTCTGAAATACCTTTTTTTTTCTCCTTGGTTTAGTCAGTGTTGCCAGTCAACTTTCAATTTCTTGCAAGGTTTGATGATGACACCTTAGGTTCGGTTAGATTAGGCTTGGTTAAGTAAGGTTAGGTTGGGTTAGGCTAGCTTGTGTTAGGTTGTTAACCCATTTCTGATATTTGAAACCAAATTTAACCTAGCCTCATGTAACCTATACTTACAAAACAAGTCATTAAATATCAACACTGGGGTGCTGGCACAAGCGCTTCGACTACTTTATTTTTATGTAGAAGTGTTAAAGAGTTTTGGTGGGGAATATTTTTTCATGTTAAATTTACCAATTAAATATATTAGAATATGGACTCAGGTGCGAGCTAATTGTCTACCAATTCTAACAAATTGGAGGGACATTAGTTTAGATTAGAAATTTGATCACTATCAAGGGCAGTTCTGGCATGTTTTGCGACTGGGTCAAATTCTTGATTAGCAAACATCCCCTGTCTCCCAAAAATTTTCAGGCCAGATTTTAAGAAAATTTTCATTTATTAACAAAATTTTCTATTTATTTAAATCTGTCTAAAATAATCAAATTATGTCTACTTAGCCCTGTAGTGGCACAGTGGGTTTGACCTTAACTTGGTAATACTGGGCCCAAAGATTGAAAATTGCTGCAGCAGCATACTACAGGACCAAGGCAGAGACCATAGTAATGAAGAAGCATCGTTAATCTGATTACTCACTTCGGTGTACTTACTTTTATTTTCAGGAATAAAGATGAAGATATGGGGAAAAATGAAAATTTTGGATTCAATTTGCTTTTACTTACTGCCAACTGCGCCCTCTGCTTTATTTTAATAAAAATAAAATTCCAAAAACTACAAAAAGATCATAAACATTGGATTATTTATTTCAAATTTTGCCCCCTTAAATTTTGTGCGCGCGGGGCAAGTACCCCTTCTAACTACTACTACTACTACTAACAACTCACCACAGCACCAAGCCACCTGAGGCCAAAACAGCTACACACGCTCTGCAATCTTCGGCAATCGGTCATCCTTCATCTACACAACGTACCCTAGCCACCTCAACCTTTCTTTCATTATAGCCCTAGAGAGCGGTATTGAACCATTTTTTTTGTACAGCCTATTCTTTGAAATACGGTCAGTCAGCCGGGTACCCAGAACAATCCTTAAGCAATTTCTCTCAAAAACATCTAGCAAATCTTCATCCGCTTTTTGAAGCACCCATGTTTCAGAGCTATATTTGACCACTGTCATTACTGTAGCTTCTAAGATTCTAATCTTGGTTTGTAGACTCATCTTCCTATTCTTCCAAACTTTTTTTAACTATGAAAAAACACCTTGAGCCTTGGCTATTCTATTTTTAACATCTTCACTGCTCCCACCATCTTACATACCAAGGTATGTAAAGCTGCCCACCTGATCAATCTTATCATTACCCAGCGTCACCTTTTCATCTTCACTTATTCCTAGCCTTAGTGACTTAGTCTTCTTAACACTAATTTTCAAATCTATTCTAGCACCCTGAACTCGCAAAACCTCTAAAAGTTCATTAATTTTGCTCACACTTTTATCTAGGATGCTTAAATAATCAGCGTAATCTAAGTCCAAGAGACTTTTTTCTCCCCATTTGATTCCGTGATCTCCCATTGCCTTTCCTGCGCTCCTTAAGACAAAGTCCATCAAAATAATCCATATAAAGGGGGACAAAACGCAACCCCGCTTAACTCCTGATTTAATACAAAACCAGCAGCTAACGTCAATCCCCACCTTAACCTCAGCAGTGTTATTCTCGTACATAGCACTAATCACTTTAATGTATTTGTTTGGTATACCATACAAGGATAAAACCTTTGCTAAAGCTCTTCTATCAACAAAGTCAAACGCTTGCTCATAATCTATAACACTAAGGACCAAAGATGTTCGGCAACTCATGTACTTCTCAATTATTAACCTAAGAGTGAAAATTTGGTCGACACATCCTCTACCTTTTCTAAAACCATACTGTTCTTCTCTCAAAACTTTGTCTACGGCATCTCTCAGTCTAAAAAGTATCATATTACTAAGTAAGTTCCTACCTACAGAGACCAGGCTAATGCCTCGATAAAACCTTTATTAAGGTTTTCCTAAAATCGTTAGGTACTTCCCTATTTTCAAAAATCATATTCATCCCTCCCTATATAGGGTCTTAGAAGGTGTTTAAAGAGTAGAAAAAATATATACATACAAATCTAATAGTTTATAGTTTTTGCGCTAAATGAAAATTGAGACCTCAGAACACAAATGCTTGACAATTCTTTTAATTTTTCAAATACTTTTTAATTAAAAAAATACTATCGTTATTTTGAACGTGGGGAAATTTTTCCAGGGAGGAATTATCAGGGGGAGGAGGTATAAATTTGCCAAGTGGTCAAACTGTGGGAAGGGGGAGGGAATCCAACGTTGGAGGGAAAATTTCAATATTAAAATGAATTTGGTTTGGTTATCTTTTTCCGACTCTTTGCATATATCATCAAAAAGAATTGATTAGGCAATTTATAAAAGTGTATGGTAAGAGATAAGTTTATTCCATCCGGGATTAAATCTATTGTGGAAAAATCGATGTTCGTGATTATCGACTCAGTGCATCATTATATTTTCCAATAAATAGACTCGATTCCCTTATGAAGGGGAATTGTCAAAGAGAGGGGAGGATTTCCAAGGGAGAATTATGTTGCACGGGGAGAGGGAATTTCTGTGGGAGATTTTCCGCAGAGGAATACGTGAAAGAATTCTCCATATGGGATTTTTGAGAGCTTAAACATGATCTGACAGCCAAAACATGAGGAGAAATTCACATGGTAAACTCGATCATAAAACTGGTATGAGGCTCGACATGTAACAAAAAAAAACCTGTTTTAAAGGTAGAAAAGATGATGGTTTTGTATGAATCCCAGATGTCCAAACCAAAAGATTTCTCTCAGCAACTATGTTCATATGTAAAGATCCTTTAAGTTTAAATACAAAAAAGCCCTTGGGGAAAACCATATAATAGTTATGTTCATTTTTAAACTTTAATGACAACGGCATGCAAATAGCTCCAGAAAATCTTTTTCACGCCTCCTAAGGCAGAATTCTTGATGCTTGATCTGACTACGGGATGGTGGCCACCGTGCAACGGGATTGACCACGGACTCAAGAGGATGTCAGCTTTATGATTGTTCCAAGCACAGCTAGGGGGATACCCAATTAAAAAAAAAACAAAAAACATCTTGTAAAACAAAATGCCAAGTTTCTTTGATAAAAATATAGTTTAAATACACCTAAATAATGTATATCTTTTAATTTCAAATTTAAAATTAATTACTTTACATGGTACCTGTTTTTTTTTAGGGGGCGGGGGCGGCATAGGCTTAAATTTCAAGGAGAGAGAAGTTGAATTTCGGACATTGAATTTTGGAAAGAGGATTTTTCAACAGCGCCCAAAAGTATTCTTTTAGAGTAAATTATGGAGTTTTTCATAACTTTGTGTCAAACATTCAGTCCGTCTCCTACTATTTTTTTGTCTTAATCATAAAACAAACAATAAGCGCATGTTTTGCCATAATTAACCTTTGGACTAAAGAACAGAAAAAAGTATGAATTTTGACGAAAATGTACAGAACTTAAGGAGTTTTAAAGAACAAGTCTGATTTGATAATTTTTTTTACCTCGGCTACTCCAAAATCAGAAATTTTCAAAGTTTGATCCGTTGTAAGAAGAAGATTTCCCGGCTTTATATCCTTATGTATCACACCACAACTATGTAAGTATTCAAGGCCATTCACAAGTTGAACGAAATACCTGAGAAATCAATACAAAGATTATTAATCTTCAGTAGGGAATAAAAAGGCTGTAAAAAATGACAATGAAATATTAAATGCACGATAGAGTACTCTTTTTTAATAATATTATATATTTATTTAACCTGATATATTTATTCAATAATTTATGTGTAAAATCAATATGACTCACCCAAAACCAAATAGCTGAAGTGGGGCGAATCAGGTAAAAAACACATACATATAACATCATTTAAATTCACTGTATTAAGAAAGAAAAAATTAAAGAGAGAATGAAAAATATAACCTGACAAATACAAATTGAAATTGACAAACAAGGGCAGAGAAAAAAGTAGTTAATACTTTTTCACAACATTTCAGACGGAAGGGGGGCGCGTTCGTCGAAATCCTCAAAATGCTCGTCAAGGCAATATGTACGAAACTAAACTATTTTGGGAAATGAGCTGAGACGAAAATTTATCAAATTTATTAGACATACGCCACTTGGTTTTACTCTACGGAAGATTGAGCACGGATTGGTTAATATACCATTAAAAATAAATTCATAATTTAATAAAAAGAAAACGATTGGCTTAACTGACGGAATTGGGCCAAAAATTATCTCAATACCTTATTTAAAAATAAATATTAAATTATAGAATAATGATTAATAAAAATATAAAATGTAATAGTAAAATAAAAATTGAAAATAAATAACAAAATTATCTCAAATATTTACTTTCCAATATTTTTTGAACATTAATTTTTTTTGTATTTTTTTTTGCATTTTTTCTTGTTTCAGTTCATATAATTGTTTTACTTCATTGAAATTGAAGTATCATTACTACCTTATTTTTAATTCCTAAAATTAACTACCAATGGTGTCATGGTTGCCCCAAAAGGGTTTCAAGAGAGCAGGGAGGTTCATACCTGCAAAAATACTTTCAAGAGGCCATGACTTGGAAAAAAGTTTTACTTTTAATAGAGTAACTTAACATTTTTGCAATTTTGTTTTTTATTATTATTATAAAAAAAAATAAGAAGAAACAAAAGACCTTTTACAGAGAGGGGAGGAGGGTGGGCCTAAAGAGGCAATAGTATCTCATGTTGCATTACACCACGATCAGAACGATCTGTTCCAAGGATGACATCAAAGAAAACGAGGATTTAAAGAAAAAAACATAATATTCAAAAGACAATTATTATGCCAAAAATATTGATAAAATTGTAATAGAAAACGCGAGGTCAAAATAAGATTTTCAATGGATGAAGATATTTTAATCTCTATTAAAATGAGAGGCTAGGAATTATGACGCAATTTTCGAGTCTCCGTCAGAACCAAAAGAAAAAGATATCGAGTAGCTCATTGTAAGTCATCACTGGCTGTTTTTTCACAAAGCTCAGCGCGTAATACCATATTGAACAGATGGCGCTGTGTTATTGAACATAAGAAGTTATGCACGGAGACTGCTTAAAATAGTGCTCTGTGGTATCCAGTAACAAAATTTTTTTAGTTTTGGTTTATATTAATCTTATGGATTTTATTTTAATCAAATATTGACTTTCCAATATTTTTTTAACATAAAATTTTTTCTTTGTAAATTTTTTTGCATCTTTTTTTCTTGTTTCAGGTCATATGCAATTGTTTTACTTCATTGAAATTGAAGTGATACTTTTTTCTGCGGAGTGATACTCACTCTTACTGATTGCTCTATAGTGATCTATTATGTATTACACTATCATATTACTACATTCATTTAGCTTAACAGATCTGAACAGAGTACATTACTGGATTTGTTCGACTGAATAGATCTAGCATGGACCTTGGATGTTCCAAAGTTCAAGGGGAATACGGAAACCCTTTTAAGGGTAAGTTTCTTACGTATGGGCTTGCCAAGTAGGTAGCTTCTTTTCTGGTGTACTGTCAAGTAGTTCCTGAAGTCCACAAACGCAGTATTCCATCACAATGTATAATTTCTGCTTTTCATCATTGAAGAAAACGTCAACAAGTCCACAGACATTGCGATGAGACAGTTTCTTCAAAAGGCTTATTTCTCTAAAATAAAACAAAGCAAAAATAATTTTGCAAATTATTTTTACAAATATTTAATTAATTAACTTTTTTATGGTAATAGACTTTAAATGCTTAAAGAAGTTAAACTAAGAGATTCACAGCTGAATAAATGAGAGCGTCTTATACGCTTAAGATGCTACAGGAGAGTGAAAATAAGTATGGGACAAAAAGAGAAAATATAATTGAAAAATAAACGAGAAAAGCCAGTTTTTTCGTTTTTTCTTTTAATAAGGTGAAGATTGAAACACAAAGAAGGAGACAGAATTTATTTCCTTTTGCAATCTTGAAAAATATAAACTGGCAAACAACCCTTGCATGTTAAAAAGCGTAATTAGGAAGATAATAACATATTATTACATATCTACATAAAAATTAGACATAATTTGAAAAAAAACCTAAAACGACATTGGTCATATGCTCTACACAAGCTTGACATCAAGCTCTGCCCAGTATCTTAAATTAAACTCGTTTTCTTAGTTATTTTTAAATTATATTTTGTCTTTTTTTTTTGACAAACGTTACGCATAACCAGTTTGGTGTTAAAACGTATCTAAGTGAAAATAAAACTTATAAAGCTGTCTGCGAGATCCTTTTTCTTAGGGCGGGGGTGACTGTAGGGTCTCAATGGTTGTCTTTTCAACAATAAATCTACGTGTTAACATAAATACTGTACAATTAAATAAAATCTTAGCAAGTATAATTAAATAGAATCCAAAGAATAGAAGTACATTTTACCTTGAAATGTAAAAAAAGTAAAATCTATGCAAAGGGCTTATAGTTCTTCTTTCTGAAATAAATTGATTGGTAAGCATAACCTGAACTTCAACTTCAGACCCACCCTGTTTTCTGTCAATGTATATTTAGAAGACAGCAACTAATTATAAACATTTTTTTTGAGGCCAGTCAGTTTGAGTCTTGATACACCTTTAGAGTGTATCAAGTCAAATAAAGCGTTCAGGGTTAATTAAATAAGTTCACATCCTTTTGCTCTCCCATCTCTTCCTTGATTGAGCATAGTAACCTAGTAATATTGTTATTCTCCTCTATATTTCTCTTCTGCAAACCACAGCCTTAACTAAAACTGCTCAAGTGAAGTGTCTTATCAACTTTTTCAACAACTTCATCACCTACCTATATAGCCCTTTGGGTTATCGTGCTGATAATTTTACCATACCTTTGAACGTTTTGTTCCCCATTTGGGATTCGTCTTAGTTTTTTCTTCTTTAAGATTTTTACAGCCATTCTACAAAGACTATCAGTATCTAATACTTCCTTCACTTTGCCATAGCTACCTTCACCGAGACTGTCTCCAAACATATACTTTCCTATAAATTTGCACTTCTTTTTCTTCTCTTGATATATGATTTCTTCGGAATCAATTCTTTGTATAAACATACTTTCTGGTTCATCATCCATGGCAAAACTGTAAAGAAAAGGAAAATAATCAGATTAAACAGTATTTTATATGAAAAACAAAACATATTGTAAATTGAGCATGGTAATTCACTGTTGAATAACTTGGATTGTTTGGGCTATTTGATTTTATTCTTTAAACCACGTTGGGAACGATCTGTGATACTCTTATTTACTTTAAAATTACCTGAAAGACCAGCTTGGGGTAAGTTAGGGACTTCGATCCTTGTCTAGATATTTAAGAAACACCATGTTTAGTATTCCCTAAATCAATTTTAAAGAAGTAAAAGTGATATTGATTGAACTCCAGTTCTCTGGAGTACCCTTTTCTCCTTTTTTAATATAAGTGTTATATCTGCATTTTATAATCTGAGGGAGCTGTTGCAGTGTCAATTGATTTTTGGGATAGTTAAGCAAAACAAAAAATAGGACATCCTTGGCTTGTCTGAGTACCTTGGAGTGGATGAGGGTAGCGGTGACAAAGTTCAAATGGTACAGCTGAGAATAGTGTGCTTTGTTTATGCCTATTCACAAATAAGGGTCAAGACCTAATGCTGCTAGTTTCAGTCCCTGCCCATCCTATTCAGTGTCTGGTCATGAGGTGGGTATTTTGTGGAATATGCTGTAAAATTTGGAGGGATTGAAGGGATATGACATCATATAAAGTGACAGGAGACATTTATAATTCTGGGTCATGGTTGAGGGAAAGGGTGCAGTGGATAAAACTCGACTGTATCTGTGCCCAATGCCATCAAACAGTAGAGGGTCCCAGATTTATTCTAGTTACAGAGGCTGCCCTATCATTTATTGCTTAATCTTGTATATTAACAAAAAGCACTGTTTGGGACACCAAAAGGGATGCAGAGGTAATATAGGGGAGGCTCCATCCAAATTTATCACCTGAAAAATATTGTGTTTAATCTTTACTATTGAATGGGTGCTACAGACTGGATATCTAGCAGGAAAATATTTGTGGAAAATGGAAATGAATAATTTAAAGATCACATACCCTTCATTCCTTCACGGCATCATCATGGGATCTGATATACTGCTTAACAGCAACACATCTTGGTCAAATTTTGTGGAAGATATAGCCTTCCACAGACCCTTCTATTGGGTCTGTACAGCACTGTACAGACCCAATAGCAGCCAGTAATGACTGTCAAAATTATTCCAATGGAGGCAATCCCCTCAACACATGAAGTGCCAACCATGGTGCAAGAAAAGATATCTTGAGGAGCAATTCAAGGTGAGAGGAAGATGCTTTCTTGCTATTGGCAGTTCTGAGAATCAGGTGCTGCTTATTATGGATAAATGGAGAATGGTGGGTGACTCTCTCCTCTGTTTTGATGGACAAGTGTTGCATCATACAATATTTTACGTAGCTATTGATCATGCTAGTCTTAATGTTTACATCCATTTGATGATAATGCTGATTCACCTATTTGAGGAGTTGCTTTGAAATAAACCATTCATTCACCATCCCATGCTGGCAGATGGGGTTCTCTAATAGAAGTGGGAAGCAATGATGGACAACTTGTTTTCGCCTTCTCAGAAAGCTAAACAAAGCTAAAAAAGAGTTAGGAAGCCCTATATCAAAATACAATACCAGAGGGAACATCAATAGTCCAGTGGACTAGCTTTGACTAAGGGGGAAAGTCCCTAAACAAAGAGTCAAACAGATAAAAAAGAAGAAAAAGCTTTGGCTACTGCCTAACCAAAAAAACAAACTTAACAGAGGCTACTAAACTCACCCCAATAAGAGCAATACGCAGTCTTGGCAAAACTGTGAAGGAAAAGGCATTACTTCTGCAGTTGGAAAGCTAATCTAACAGATTGTTAGTATAGAAATTCTGAAACACTTGACAACCCCAAAATTATTTTTATAATGTCAGCGTGGCTTTAGAACTGGTTGGTCAATTGAAACAAGCCTAATTTATTGATATAAATATGTCACCCTAGACCAGAGGTTTCCCATTGACACTATACTACTGGACTTACCTTACCTTAAATCGCATTTCCAGCGAGATAAGGTGGCGATGAGCCTCCTGGGGAACATCTCGTTGGTGGTGTGACATGACTATGGTTTGGCATCTCAGGTTAACCTACACTCTGCATTGGCCCAGTCCGGGTCAATTCCTTTCCTGAACGCATATATGGTTTGGGACTGGATGGTGGCTTCGGAGAGGCTGTTCCAGTAAGGGACGGCGCATACGGAGAAGAATTGCTGGCGCTTACGTCGATGGCAATGGAGGATTTGTAGCTTGCTGGCCCTTACGTCGATGGCAATGGAGGACTTGCAGCTTCTTTGAAACTCTTGTCGTACTTGCGAGGGACGAGGAGAAAACTTAACTTGAGAGGTCGTTTTGTAGCAGTTTGCGAGTAGTGATTGCCTCTTTTCTCTTTCTTCAATAAAATAGGGTGGGGAGTTTGAGGGATACAAGTCGTTCATCATAAGGCTTGTCTCGCAAAGCTGGTGCGAGCTTTGTTGCTCGCCTTTGAACACCCTCGAGTCTTTTAATTTCACAAAAGCTTTTGACAAGGTCTGCCATAAAGGACATTAAATTAAGGTTCAAGCCATTGAAGTGAATGAGCATCTTGTTAAGTGAGTGATGCAGTTTTCCAGTTGCAAGAAATTCCCTCGGGAATCCCACCCTCAGGGAATTTCCCAGGAGTAGGAAGGCAAGTGTTACCAGAAATTCTGTTTTATCAACATTTGAGCGGAAATATTTGATTAAACACAAATACCAAATAATGCAATAGAAAGGCAATATAAAAAATGGAAATTTGCATTAGATTATGCTATTCTAAAAGTGCTGCCCTAGGAGACAGGAGTTTCCCATGACTTGTCTTAATTTCCAAAGATTTCTAGTTTCTAGGAGATATTAGCAAATAATGCAACAGAAAGATTACTAAAAAAGATGATACAAAAACTGGAAATCTGCATTAGACTATGCTATTCCGAAAGTGCTGCCCTAGGAGACAAGAATTTTCCATGGCTTGTCTTAATTTCCAAAGATTTCTAGATTTCAGGAGATATTCCCAAATAATGCAAAGGAGAAAGTAATAAAAAAAGCCAAAAAAAGCTTTGACTGCTGCCTACCCAAAAAAAAACTTTACAGAGGCTATTTAACTCACCCCAATAAGGGCAATTGGCAGTCTTGACAAAAGTGTGAAGGAAAAGGCATATACAGAGAAAAATTGCTGGCGCTCACGTCGATGGCAATGGGGGACTTGCAGCTTCTTTGTGTGACCTCTTGTCGTAATTGCGAGGGATGAGGAGAAAACTTGACTTGAGAGGTCGTTTTGTAGCATTTTGCAAGTAGTGATTGCCTCTCTTCTATTTCTTCGATAGACTAGGGTAGGTAGTTTGACGGATACAAGGCGTCTCCATACGGCTTGTCTCGCAAAGCTGGTATGAGCTTTGTTGCTTGCCTTTGGACACTCTCGAGACCTTTAATCTCGCAAAAGCTTTTGACAAGGTCTGCCATAAAGGACTCCAAAATAAGTTTCAAACCATTCGAGTGAATCAGGATCTTGTTAAGTGGGTGGTGCAGTTTCTAACAAATAGAAAATCGATAGTTTAGAATATTTGGCGAAGAAGAAAAGACATTCATCTCTGGGAGGGTGAAATTGGAGTGGAGCACCCCAAGACACAGCATTATGATCTCCCCTATTCAACATACAAAAACATTATCTTCTTACAATCCTTGATCAGAGGCAATGCTATAGCGTTGCCTATAGTAAAGGCCATACGACTCAAATGTTTCATTATTTTTTTTTTTTTTCCCAGAGGCACTTCATATGGAAGGGGCCGTCGTATAAACTTCAAAGGGGGCTCATTCGATTGGAAATCGAGAGTTATAGTGCCTTTTTAAGGGTCAAAATTGATTGGAAGGCAACTAACACCCCTTCCAAGCCCACCATTTCCCCAAACACATCCAATAAAATTTTGAGATGGCCATTTTGTTCTACGTAGTTGATTTCCAGGTAGAAATTGTGTTTTTGAGGAGGAAACTCCCCCCACAGCCCACAGGACATGGGTTGTAAGTTACGCCCTGGCGGCATATAAGGTTTTTATAGAAAGTTTTGTCGTAGAAACTTCAAAAAGGACTCATTCAATTGAAAATTTACATAGCAAGTGTCCTTTTTAATAGACGAAAGTGATTGGAGGGCAACTAACCCCCCTCTCACAACGACCTTTTCCCCAAACACATCCAATCAAAATTTTGAGATGGCCATTTGTTCAACGTGGTTGAAAATTCGGGAAATTAGGTCTTTGAGGATAACAATCCCCCTCCCCACAGCCCTCAGGGCACAGGTTGTAAGTTATACCCTGGGGGCATACAAGGTTTTTATAGAAAGCGTTGTCGTAGAAACTTCAAAAAGGGCTCGTTCGATTGGAAATTTAAATGGCTAGTGCCCTTTTTAATAGTAGAAAGTGATTGGAAGGCAACTAACACCCCTTCCACGCCCACCATTTCCCCAAACACGTCCAATCAAAATTTTGAGATAGTCCTTTCGTTTAACGCAGTTGAAAATTCTTAAAACTATATCTTTGAGCAGGACATTCTCCCCAAAGTCTTTAGGGCAAGGGCTATAAGTTGTGCCCAGGGGGCACATATGGTTCTTATGGAAGGAATGATTATATAAACCTCAGAGAGGGCTCATTTGATATTAAATTGAAAGTTTTATTTCACTTTTTAAGCGTCGAAAGATATCGGAGGGTAACCAGCTCCCCTCCCCCCACACCCTCCTTTCCCAAATGCATTCGATAAAAAATTTTAGATAGCTTTTTTGTTAAAAATAGTTCAAAGACCATATAACAAAAACTCTGGTGTCGACACAACCCCTGGGGCGCGGGGGCAGGCGTTGTAAGTTATGCCCAGGGGGAATATATGGTTCTTGTGGAAGGGATGCTCGTATGAACTTCAAAAAGGGTTCATTTGATTGGAAATTGAAAGTTCTAGTTTACTTTTTAATAGTCAAAAGAGATTGGAGGGTACCTAGCCCCCATTCACGCCCTTTTTTCCTCAAACACATGCGATAAAAACTTTGAGATAGCAATTTTTAAAAAGTAACTTAAAGACTACAGAACAAATACTCCGGGGCGGACAAAGCCCCCCAGGGCCCGAGGGCAGGCATTGTAAGTTATGCCCTTGGGGACTATATGGCTCTTATGGAAGGGATACTCGTAAAAACTTCAGAGGGCTCATTTGATTGGAAATTGAAAGTTCTAGTTCACTTTTTAGGAGTCAAAAGAGATTGGAGGGCACCTATCCCCCCCACGCCTTTTTTCCTCAAACCCATCCGATAAGAACAATGAGATAGCCATTTTTTAAAAAATAGTGCAAAGACCATATAACGGAAACTCCGAGGCGGACACAGCCCCCAAGGCCACGAGGGTAGGTGTTGTAAGTTATGCCCTGGGGGAATATATGGATCTTATGGAAGGGATGCTCGTAAAAACTTCAGAGAGTGCTCATTTGATTGGAAATTGAAAGTTCTAGTTCAGTTTTTGAGAGTCAAAGAGATTGAAGGGCAACTATACCCCCCCCCTCCCACACCCGTTTTCCCCCAAATGTATCCGATAAAAATTTTGAGATAGCCCTTAAGTGAAAATTTGTTCAAAAATCAGATAATAAAATTTCCGGTTTTGACACAACCCTCCAGGGCCCAGGGGCAGGCGTTGTAAGTTATGCCCTCTGACATATAGGGTTCTTATGAAAGGGATGCTTGTATAAACTTCAGAGAGGGCTCATTTGACTGGAAATTGAAAGATCTAGTTTACTTTTTAAGAGTCAAAAGACATCCGAGAGCAACTAGCCCCCCTCCAGAGACCCTTTTTTCTCCAAATTCATCCGATACAAATTTTATGATAACCATTTTTTTAAAAATAGTTCAAAGGTCAGATAACAAAACTCCGGTGTCGACACAATCCCTCAGGGCCCCGGGGTCAGTCATTATAAGCTATGTCCTGGGGCCGTATATGGTTCTTATGAAAGGTATGCTCGTACAAACTTCAGAGAATGCTCATTTGAATGGCAATTAAAAGTTCTAGTTTATTTTCTCAGAATAAAAAAAAAAAATGAAGGGCCACTAGCTCCTCCGGCCCTCCACACCTTTGGGTTTATTGGATGGATAAACCCATCCGATAGAAATTTTAGGTGACAATTTTGTTAAAAATAGTTCAAACATCAGATATTAAAACTCGAGGGTTAACACAACCCCCCAGGGACAGGCACTGTAATTTATACTCTGGGGGTATATATGGTTCTTATAGAAGGGATGCTCGTACAAACTTCAGAGAGGGCTCATTTGATTGAAAATGGAAAGTTCTAGTTCACTTTTAAAATCAAAAGAGACTGAAGGGCAATCCGCCCCCCCCCCTTACGCCCTTTTTTCCCCAAACCCATCCGATAAAATTTTGAGATAGCCATTTTTTTAAAAATAGTTCAAACATCAGATAATAAAACTCCAAGGTTGACAAGAACCCATTTTTTAACTTTGATACCAGTTTTGATACTTTGATGAACATTTGATTTTTCTTAAAAGTTTGATTTTGAAATAAAGAGTTTTTAAAAACTTGAAAATTTTTGCAATCTAAATCGAACAAAAATTAATTAGAAAAACTTTCCGAAAAATATGTTTTTCAAAGAAAAGTAAAGACGATTTTGAACTTAAGTTCAGCAGATACAAATACCTGTCAAAATTCAAACTCAAAACGAAAAGAAATTACTATTAAAGAATAAATGAAACCCAAAACGAACAGAAATTAAATGAACAATCATAGCAAAAAACATACAACAAGTAATAACATAAATGAATAAATAGATCTTAACGCGAGTAATGCTTGGATTAAATATGAAAATCAAGCTTAAAACGAGAAAAAATACTTTGCTATTGAAGTGTAAATAAAACTTAAAACGAACATAAATCAAATAAACAATCAATGCAAACAAACATACAATAGATATTACTGTAATGAATAAATGAATCTTAAAGCGAGTGAAAATTAAATTGAATATGCAAATCAAGCTTGAAACGAACAAAAAACCACAACAAACAAGAGTTTGGGTATCGCCTCCTTCTCTCATCAGTAAAAGTCTAAAACCTACTGCGTCATTGGCGCTTTACTGAAAACCATATGCGTCTTGAACGTCTTGGAAGGTATAAACAACATCAAATTGAAAATTTGATGTATAATGATATTAATTGTTGAAAGATCCATCAGTTCAAGAGTTTATTTGAAAAACTGTAATTTTATTTTTATTTTCTATGTTGTAAGAACTGGAAAAGAAAATATTTGTAACAATTCGTTTTCAGTTAAGTGCCTATGACACAGTAGGCTTTTGGTTTTTATTTACAGTTAAGGATGGGGGTAGTAACCAAACTCATGTTTGTAGTGAAACTATATTCGCCTTGAACAACTTTAGAAAGAACTATTAAATGAAACTAAATATTTAATGTATAATGATATTAATTGCTGAAAAGCTCACCAATTAAAAATTTTATTATAATTTTAATGTTTATTTTCAATATTAAGTACAAAAGAACATATTTGTAGTAAAATTGGTTTTCAGTAAAGCGCCAATGACGCAGTAAGTTTTAGACTTTTACAGTGAGAGAAGGTGATACCCAAACTCTTGTTTGTCGTGATTTTTGTTTGTTTCAAGCTTGATTTTCATATTCAATTTAAGTTTCACTCGTTTTAAGATTTACTTAATTATTTGCATTAATATCTATTGTATGTTTCTGTGTATTGATTGTTTATTTAATTTCTGTTTGTTTTAAGTTTCATTTATACTTCAATAAAAAATTTTTGTTTTGTTTTAAGCTTGATTTTCATATTCAATCTAAGCATTACTTGCTTTAAGATCTATTTATTCATTTATATTATTACTTGCTGTATGTTTTTGCTATGATTGTTTATTTAATTTCTGTTCGTTTTTTGTTTCATTTATTCTTTAGTAGTAATCTCTGGTAGTTTTGAGTTTTAATTGTAAAAGGTATTTGTACATCCAGATCTTCATTTTAATATGACATTTACTTTTCTTTGAAAAACTTCTTTTTCGGAATTTTTTTTTTTAAATTAATAACAAAGAAAGCCTTTATGCAGGTGACTAGAAAGTCGTTATTCAAGCAGACACAGCATGGAATATTCAACGAATCTAACAATACCTCATTGAATTTACATACTGGACTATCACTTGGAAGCTGCAATTCAATGGAAGCAAATGCAATACCCTCTCTCTTGGAAAAAAAAACACAAACCAAATACAATATGAAGTGTAGCAAAGGTTATCCTGCAAGGATATTTCCAGCCACCATACAGAAAGAGACCTTGGTGCATTGGTTGACAATAAGCTTAATTTTTATCTCAATGCACAAGAAGCTGCTGCCAAGATCAACCAGACATTTGGGATAATTGAAACAACATCCACTACTTTATCTTACCTATCATGAACAAGCTCAACATGAGTCTGGTTCAACCAGATGTAGAATGTGGGATGTGTGTCACATGCCCAGTCAATAAGACTAATTTAGCAGCTCTTGAATCAGTGCAGTAAAGGTTAACAAAATGCATTAAAGGCATCTATGATGTTCCTTATTCATCATGTCTCCAGAAGCTTCAAATACAATTCCTCCCTTATTGTTGAAAATGGGATGATGTGATTAGTGATTACAGCTTATGAGATTCTGAATTCTAACAACACCATCTCAGACCCTTTTCAACCTGAAGACTCAATATGAATTCAAGTTCATTCTCATGAGCTTTTACAAAAGTTAACAAACATCAGATTGAGAAACAAGTTCCTTACCAATAGAATTTTCAGTTCATCGACTCTCTCAGTAAGAAAACAGTTACCTGTACCAGTGTGGACGTGTTCAAAACATCAGTGGACAGGAAGTGATTTAACAAACCATAGTTCACCATTTGAGACACAGATCACTACCATCACTGAACTAACAGATACATGATTCATCCTACTGCTAGCTAATGTGATTTAATGTAATAATACACACATGCTTTGGATAGTAAAATCTTAAGCTGAATTTCCTTATACTGCAGAATTTTCTCGAAAAGACTGCAAGGTGACTTAATCATGGTCTGATGTTGGGATGAGCAACCAGCCTTGTAGGCAAAGGAGATGATGAATGGTGCTGAATTGGGATATCTGGCCCTGTCACGACAAGATGTGCCACTTCTTTTTGGACTTCCTTTTGTGTAAGCCAGTAGAACGGCTAGTGTGACATTGGTGGACTTTAGCAGCTTCCTTGGATGCAAGAATAATAACATATCCAGGTCTCATACCAAGGGTGATGCATTGACAAAGTCATTGACATACACCTGTTGGAAGAAACAGGGAAACATAGTTTCTAGATAAGGATCATTCAAGATAAGGGGAAATATGTTTTTCAAATTGTTGAGCAGTAATGTTGGAGAGCAAAATGCCAATTAGTTTTTGACATTAGCCCCCACTCATCAAGGCAAAGATGTACCTTCATCACAAGATTATGTTTGTTTAATACCAGTATATGAGCTGCAAAGACTAGAATACTGATAGATCAATTTGCATCACTACACAACAGCTTCATGTAACCTTATGGAACTATTAGCAGAAAAACAGATATTTATAGCAATAGTAAAGGAACCTTGGGCAAAACCAAACATAGCAAAGGTCAAAATTACCTTAAATCAACTAAGATATGTCCTGTGATGGTGATGGTGAGTTATGGCAGTGACTCAAATTGGCTGCAACTCAATTTATCTTCCATGGTTCATCTACCAATCATAATCAACTCCAGATTTGAATGCAGTGGTGGTAAAAGATTTTACCCTGTCATCAGGCAATGAATTCCAGTAGGACATAATTCTACTTGAGAAGAAGTGGTTTTCTTGGTTTGAATTTCTTAGAACCTATATATTAGCTGAGTATCAGGATTGCATCCTGAATCTAAATATAACATTCATTTCCATCACAAACTAACTTTGCCGACATCCCCCTGATGTACAAATATATACCCTGATTTGGATATATTTAGGGGTGGGGTTGAAGTTTACTTGAGATGCAAATGTTTGTTATATTTAAGTTGAGGATGCGATTCTGGGTATATATTTACACATTAGAAGGGTGAGGGTATATACTCTGTTAACATATAGGTTCCAAGAAATTCATGAATTTCTTCAAAAAACAACAAAAGAAGTGAAGATAAAGGTTCTCCCCATGCAAAATAAGTTAACTATGATTATTATGCATATTTTGAAGTATGGATTGTTTTCTTAAGATGTTTGATTATGTGCAACTGGGCTTGTAGGCTTGTATCTGGATTTATAATGAAATAGTAAGTTTGAAAAAAATATTTTAACCTATTTTTATATCCAAAACCATTTAAAGAAATTACTATTTTCAAGTGTCCTAAAAGGGCTTAAAATGGAATTTGTAAAAAAAAGCTATCATTATATTCAGAAAGAGCATAAAAAATACTATCAATTAGTATGTTTGGTGTCTATCTAAGTGCAATCCAGTACATTAGAAAACATGTTAAGAAAACAATTCTTACTTCATAATATGCAGAAGAATCCTTGTTAACATATTTTGCAGGGAGAAACCCTGCAATCTTCACTTCTTTTCTTGTAATTAATTGAAAGAGCTTTTTCCACAAAATAACTTTTTCAAAGAAAAGTGAAGAACTCCATTAAACCAAAACATAGCAAAAATAAAATCAAATCATATGCCAAGGATGAAACTACCACAAAGCGGCATCAATAAATAAATGAAACCCAAAACGAACAGAAATTACAATAAATAGCCAAGTCAAACTCAAAACAAGCAGAAATTAACATAAGTTGGGCACAAAACCCCTATGCCTTCCCAAGGCCAGGACATAATTTGCACTTTACTGAAAAAATATAATAGTTTTTACTTTTATAACTTTAATATATCAAATAATATTAACATTTTTGATTACTAAATATCAGTATATGTATATTAAACTGACAATGCACATTCATTTGTATTTTTTTTCATTAAAGTGCTAATTATGTTCTGGCCTTGGGAAGGCATAGGGGTTTTGAGCCCAAATTATGTTAATTTCTGCTCGTTTTGAGTTTGACTTTGTTAATTATTGTAATTTCTATTTGTTTTGGCTTTCATTTATTTATCAATGCTGATTTGTGGTAGTTTCACGCTTGGTAGATTATTTGATTTGATTTTTGCTCTTTTCTTGTTTAATGGAGTAACTTTACTTTTCTTTGAAAAACTTATTTTGTGGAAAAAGTTTTTTTTAATTAATTTCTGTTTGTTTTATATTTATATAGTCTTTTCAGGGAAAAAGAAAATAATTCTTTAAATCTTTTCGTTTTTTTTTAAGACTTTATAGTTTGGCCTACTATTTGTATGCTGGAGAAATTTTTTTTGCAATTTTTAACAGCACACACCCTTTTAAAAATCTGGACATAAATAGTAGTGTTTAATTTAGTTTCATAACTCCTCTAGTTGACCTGAAATGGAAAACTTGATACCATTTGCAAAAAAAATCTGTTTACTTTCTTTGATAGCTTGGATACACTTACGCTATTTTGATTTGGTTAAATTTTAAGAGCAGAAGTAGCCTTGAAAGTTTGAACATAGTACCCTCAGTTGTTCTTGTAATACTGCTGAGATGCCTTATTGGGAATTAGCATTAACACAGTGCATTTTGATTCAATATTATGGCAACATTTAGTTTTTAAACATAAAGGCAAATGGGAGGGTGGGCGTGGTAGGGGGATTAGTTTCCCTTCAATCACTTTCGACTATTAAAAAAGGCATCAGCCCTTTCTATTTTCAATCGAATGAGCCCTTTTCGAAGTTCCTACAACAACTCCTTCAGTACAAAGTGGCCTGGTCTAAACAACAACAAAAATAATACATTATACCTACATCAATCTTTACTATAAGAATGTCAAGCCTTCTAATCCCTTTCGACTATTAAAAAGGGCACAAGGCCTTTCGATTTCCATCAAATAAGCCCTTTTTGAGTTCCTACAACAACACTTTCTATAAACACCTTATATGCCCCCAGGGCATAAATTACAATCCTTATCCTAAGGGCTGTGAGGCTGGTTAGCATCCTTTAAGAAGTAACTTCCGGAACTTTCAACTACGTAAAACAAAATGGCTATCTCAAAATTTTGATTGAATTTGTCTGGGAAAATCGTGGGCGTGAGAGGGGCATTGGTCGCTCTCCAATCACTTTAAACTATTAAAAGGCACTAGCCCTTTCAATTTCCAATCAAATGAGCCCTTTTGAAACTTCTAAGACAACACGTTCAATAAAAACCCTATATACCCCCAGGGCATAACTTAAAACATTTCCCCTGAGAGCTGGTGGGGGTGTTATCCTCAAAGACCTAATTTCCAGAAATTTCTGCAATGTTGAACAAAATGACTATCTGAAATTTTGATTGTATGTGTTTGGAGGAATGGTGGGTGTGAGAGGGGTGTTAGTTATTCTCCAATCACTTTTAACCATTGAAAAGGGCACAAGCCCTAAAAAGGGCACTAACTTTCTTAATTTCCAACTGAATGAGCCCCTTTTGAAATTGTATGACAACTCTATCTATAAAAATCCTATATACCACCAGGTCATAACTTACAGCCTTTGCCCTGGGTGCTCTGAGGGGTTTGTCATCCATAAATACATAATTTCCAGAACTTTCAACTACGTTGACCAAAATGGCAATCTCTAAACTTTGATTTTGAATGTGTTTGGGGAAATGGTGGGTGTGAGAGGGGGTTAATTATTCTCTACTCAGTTTTGACTATTAAAAAGGGCAATTTCAATTTCCAATCAAATGAGCCCCTTTTGAAATTTCTACAACAACTTTCTATATAAACCTTATATACCCCTAGGGCATAACTTACAACCCTTGCGCTGAGGGCTCTGATGGGGTTATCCTCCTAACAAATTTTAATTGAATGTTTTTGGGTAAATGGTGGGCATGAAAGGGGTGTTAGTTGCCTTCCAATCACTTTCTACTATCAAAAAGGGCACTAGCCATTTTAATTTCCAATTGAATGAGCCATTTTTGAAGTTTCTTTGACAACACATTCTATAGAAACCTTTTAGACCCCAAGGGCATAACTTACAACCCTTGCCCTGAGGGCTGTGTGTGTGTGGGGGGGGGGTGTCATCCTCAAAGACCTAATTTCCAGAACTTTCAACTATGTTGAACAAAATGGTCATATTAAAATTTTGATTGGATGTGTTTGGGGAAAAGGTGGGCCTGAGAGGGGGATTAGTTGTCCTCCCATCACTTTCAACTATTAAATGGGGCACTAGCCCTTTGAATTTCCAATCAAATGAGCCTTTTTTTAAGTTTCTTTGACAATGCTTTCTATAAAAACCTTATATGCCCACATGACATAACTTACAACCCTTGCCCAGAGGGCTGTGGGGGAGTGTCCTCCTCAAAAACATAATTTATATCTGGAAATCAACTATGCTGAACAAAATTGCTATCTAAAAACTGTGATTGGATGTGTTTGGGGAAAATGTGGGTGTGAGAGGGGGGTTAGTTGCCCTCAAATCACTTTTGACTATTTAAAAGGGCACTAGACCTTAGAATTTCCAATCAAATGAGCCCTTTTTCAAGTTTCTACGACAAAGATTTCAATAAAAACTTATATATCCCCAGGGCATAACTTATAACCGTTGCCCTGAAGACTTTGGAGGGGAGTGCCCTGCTCAAAGGTATAATATCCTGAACTTTAAACTGTGCGGAACAAAAAGGCTATGGTATCTCATAAGTTTGATTGGATGAGTTTGGGGTAATGGTGGGCATGGAAGGGGTGTTAGTTGCCTTCCAATAATTTTTTACTATTAAAAAGGGCACTAACCATTTTAATTTCCAAACCAATGAGCCCTTTTTCAAGTTTCTATGACAATGTGTTCTATAAAACCCTTATATGCCCCCTGGGCATAACTTAAAACCCTTGCCCCAAGGGTTGGGGGGGGGGGGGGGTTATTATCCTCAAAGACCTAATTTCCAGAACTTTCAGCTATGTTGAACAAAATGGCTATCTTAAAATTTTGATTGGATGTGTTTGGGGAAAAGGTGGGTATGAGAAGGGGGTTAGTTGACCTACAATCACTTTTGACTATTAAAAAGGGCACTAGCCCTTTCAATTTCCAATCGAATGAACCTTTTTTGATGTTTCTATAACAATGCTTTCAATAAAAACCTTAGCCTATATGCCCCCAGGGCATAACTTACAACCCTTTTGCAGGGGGATAGCCTTACACATTTTGCAGGGGGATAGCCTTTATCTTCACTTCTTTCCTTGTTTTTCCAGTTTTTCTAAGAAATTCACAAATTTCTTAGGACCTGTAGGCAATATTCACAGAATATAGGATACCCCCACCCCCCTAATGTGCAAATATATACCTAAAATTGCATCCTCAATCTAAACATAACATTCATTTGCATCACAAATGAACTTTATTCCCATATTAGCCATATGGTGGATGCCCCTGTGCTCACTTTATTTGTAAGTCAATAATATGAACATCAAATTAGGCTATTTAGGCTACTGTTAGACAATGTTATGAATAGTCAAGAGATGAATGCTTCATTCAATATTTCCATTTATTTTAGAAATACATTCGAAAAAATTACTTGAATTTTTAACTTTGAATGTGGATTAAATGGACCTATTTCTGAATTCCAAATAGGGATAAACAAGCATTTCCTTCTTTCAAACAGGCTGCTCAAAATTGGAATAAATAGGTATAGTAAAATCAAAATTTTGTAAGAAGAAATAGAAGAAATTATTGTCATATGACTCATTTTATTAGCTTATAGGCTAATTTTTAGAGTTTATAGAGGAAAAATGAACGATTTTTACTTTAATGTAGATAATGGCTACCTTGAAGGGCTTTGTCGTGGTTTCAAATGCGGAATCTTGAAGCAGGCTGACTACCTTAATCTTGTCCAGTGTGAAACACTAGATGGTAGGCTAGAGTAAAACACTTGTTGAAAGTTTAGACTAGGAGTTTCACTCGACAGGACATAAGTTAGATAGGCTAGAAGAAAAAAAAATAGATTAGGCTACTCAATACCCTTTCTATGCATGATTACCACTTTTGTTACAATTGCACTAGGCTAGTCTATTCCTGGTCAATATCTTCCAAATCATATCATTGAGTTAGAAATAAAGTGAATACACCATTCAATGCCTTTTGGTAAAATTCTACTTTAGCTACTTTTGGCCATCTTGGAATGGGTTTAGGTTAGGAAAATGAAACTTTCAGGTACGGGTCTACAGGTCAAAGAATGTCCTGGGAAGGTATTTTGAAGTACCTACCTCCACTCCTTCTCCCTCTAGAGGGTCCTGAAATTTGCCTACATGACAGGTCTATACCCATTGAAATTTTGACAAAACAACATTTTACCTTAATTTTAAGTTATCAGTTTCTTTCTCTCTGGCTTTAGTTCTGAAAATGCAATTTTAGTTATTTGAGCAGAATTTTAAGCCATATCAATGTTTTAATTCCAAAATTTAGGAAAAGTATTTGCATATCTTTAAAACCCTATAAATTGGGATTGAGCAAAGTTGTGAAGCTGAAAACAATTATGTTATGCTTCATTTAAGCAGAATATCTATTTTGCAAGGTTTCACTTTTATAACTCACAGATTTTTAAAGGTCATCAAAGATTAGGACCCTCTAGAGGGAGAAGGAGTGTAGGTAGGTACTGCAAAATACCTTCTCAGGACATACTTTAGCCTGTAGACCCATCCCTGAAAGTTTCATTTTCTTAACCTAACCCCTTTCTAAGATAGTCAAAAGTAGCTAAAGTAGAATTTTACCTGCCTTTTTTATGCTGATTATGAATATAATAAGCATTTCTATCAGAAATGAATTTCAGCCCCCCCCCCACTATATAGGCTATATCTAACCTAACTCTGAATTGGCATATAGGCCTATAGGGGTGGGGGGCTGAAATTCCTTTCTGATAGAAATGCTTGTTATATTCGTAATCAGCATAAAAAAGGCATTGAATGATGTATTCACTTTATTCCTAACTCAATGATATGATTTGGTAGGCTAGATATTGACCAGGCATAGACTACAATGCAATTGTAATTGTAACAAAAGTGGTAATCATGCATAGAAAGAGTATTGAGTAGCCTAATCTATTTTTTTTTCTATCTAATTTATGTCCTGTTGAGTGAAACTCTACTTCTCTATTTGTGAGCATAATATAATTGCATAAAAGGTACATTTTTTTTTATCTAGGATATAATTTATTGTTTTTGTGACAGTCTTGTTTAGGCTACCTCCCCCCTCCTTCCAAACTCAGAATCCACCCTTCCATGACAAACCCTTATATAAAAAACTTTCACTTTATTACACTAATAAATGTCTACTTTTTAGATTCTCTGGGTTCGTTTTAGTTTAACTGATACTTAGGCTATCTGTTATAGCTACATTACTCAAGTTCTTTCACCAAAGACTGAAAAAGGTGGAAATTAACACAACCTGCCTAACTTAATTATTTTCATCATATTTTGGTATACTTCATTAAGATTAAGTATCAATGAAACCAGTTCTACTTATATAGAGAACTTCAGTGTTAGAGCTATAAAAGATAAGCACTTTTTAACTTTCTCCATATCCCATGGGCACCAGCAGGGGGGGGCTTGGCCCTCCTGGAAATTTGGGGCTATAAAGTAATTATAGGGAAACCAAAGGAAAAAGAACAGAATAGGGGAAACCATGAAAAAAATATATTGTTGGCTTCCTGCCAATAGATTTTGACCCTTGATAAGGAAAACATAAGTTCTAATTTGTGACTGAGTGACCCCTTTCCAGTTTTCCACAAACTTTTTTTCTATATGATTTGGTTGGAGTAACAAAAAAAAAAAAAATCTAATTCTTCATAGGAATGAAAAGTAAATAAATAACAATCCTTGTCAATATTAAAAATTTAAGAGCCTAAAGTGGCGTTCACAAGTATGTCTAGCTAGAATCCCATGTCTAGATAGAATTCAATGTCTAGGCAACAACCATTCACAAGTAAAATTTGGTGCTTAGCTAAAACTCCAAATTTTGTTTCAAATTGTCATTTCTAGCCAATCAAGAGAACTTATTTGGGTAAAACTTTCAGAATTGTAATCCCTATTTTTACTGTTGCAAGATAATGGATGAGATAAGTGAAACAATTGCCTTGGTGTGCTTCACTATTATGCCTGATGTTGGGTATTTGCCTAAAATGAAAAAAAGAATTATTGAGAAAACAAAAATTAAATTTCAGTTTAAAAATGTAGATATAAATGATGAAAAAGTGGAACTTGACACATTCTGATTGGCTGTAATCAAAAATCCTAGACATTGAGTTCTAGAGTCTAGAACTCAATGTCTAGCCAAGCACTTTGTCTAGCTAAGCACCAAATTTTACTTGTAAATGGTTGTTGCCTAGACATTCAATTCTGGCTAGATGCATGTCTAGACATAGGATTCTGGCTAGACATGCTTGTGAATGCTGCTTAACTATTGATAATACTATCAAAGAATCAGCTTTTTATGCTGATCCATAATAAGTTTTTGTTTGTTAGTAATTAGTGCAGTTATTAGTACACAAGAAAGTTTGTATAATTATAAAAGATGCAAGAAAAACAACTTATTAATAAGGGACAATTTTGGTAAAAATATACCATCAACTTTTGCTTGTATTGCAAGAGTACCCATGAGCTGATACTTGAAGCCAATATAATCATAAATGTTTCCCCTGAACAGAATGCTGGGAATTTCTGTATTTTCTCCCTGAAGTGATATGGTCTTTGTGTTTTAATATCATTTTTTTTCCCAGGAGTGATTGTACTTATCTAGTTGTCTCTGTGAAACAGATTTAATTTTTTAAAGTTATGAAGTATAAAGGTTTCAAATATATTTTTTTTTGTGTTCCAAATTAAATTAAAAATATTGAATTAAAAAGTTCATTTGATTTAATAATCTTAGTTTTAATGTTTTACTTCAAACAAACTACTTTCATAATGTGTTACTTTTTACAAACACTCAGTCTAAAAGTATTAATATTTTGGTGTTTGATAACCAAGTTCAAAACTGTTGATATTTAAAAAAAAAATATCCATCCAATGCTTTGGCATTGCTCAACAGAACTGAATACTGGGAGTTTATATTTTAGTTTATGTAAGTAGGCTATTGTTTTGTGTATATTTTGTAATTACTTACTTCTTTCATTTTTATATACTTTTACTTTAATTGACATACTTTTTCCATTGCCTTTGTTTGTCTCTGTTTTTGATGTAACATCTTTAAATTAGGTGTTGTTTTCTTAGACCACACTGCTGTTGAAAGACAAAGAAATAAACTTTCAAATGGGGATAATCCATTTATTTAGACATTTATCTGGACTTTGTACCTGTTTTTTCACTGTCTAAATAAATGGATTTATCCCCATTTGAAAGTTTATTTGTTTGTCTCTAAGCTTCATTAAATAAAGAAAAACAAGTTTTATCAACTGAAAGTAAGGAGCAACATTAAAACTTAAATCAAATAGAAACTATTATGTGTATGAGGGAGGTTGCACCCTCTTCAACACCTTGCTCTTCAGGCTACTGCTTTTTGGCACTTTAGAAAAAGTTACTTATTGTTCCAATCAAATGACCCTTGTGTTTTAGGAGTTGTTATTAAGGAATTGGGACAAAATTTAAACTTCAGAGCAAAGAGTAAGATGTTGAGGAGGGGGCAATCCCTCTCATATATGTAATAACTTATGTTTGTTTTAAGTTTTAATGTTGCTCCCTACTTTCAGTTGAAAAAACTTGTCTTTTTAAGTTAATTTCTTATCATTTTTCAAAAATAAAGCCAGAATATCTGGCTCCACCTCCACAAAAAAATGCCCCTCCACACAGAAATATCCTCTGGACAATTCAATCCTGGCAAAAATCTTCCCTACTCAGAACAATTACCTTTAACATCTCCACACATAAAATTGAATTGGTAAAGAGAAAGCAAGACATATAAAGAAATTTTATACAAGAATTCTGGCAAATTCACCCAATGTAAAGTTTCCCCTGAAAACATCACCCCCTGGAAACTTCTCTCTCCATGGAAAATTCTCCCCATGCAGAATCCTCCCAGTACAAAATTCATCCTTCCCTCCCCACCTGAAAAATATATGCATACTTCCCAATAACAATTAGTATATGTAAGCAATGGACAAATTTTATAACTTAAATGCCTTTCTTCAGGGGCTGGGGGGGGGTCATTTTATCTCCAGAGACATAGTTATTGGACCTTTCAACTATGCTGAACAAAATAGCTATTTCAAAATTTTTATCAGACAATTTTGAGAAAACAGTGGCATGGGAGGGGGTCTAGTTGCCCCATTCTTTTTTGTCACTCAAAAAGGGCAATAGAACTTTTCCTTTCTGGTATAATGATCCCTCTCCTGACATTCTTGGCTCACTGGGTTTATATGATCACCACTGGAAAAAAAAACAACAAATAAACACATCCATGACATTTGTTCTGGCAAAAATAATAAGATTCCACATTTTTGCATATATGAGCTTGAAACCTCTACAGTAGTGTTCATTGATAGGCTGAATCTGATGGTGTGATTTTCATTGATATTTTTATGACTTCTAGAGTGTCTTTTCCCCTTTTTTGAAATCAGAAAAATTTTCTCTGGCATGTAGCTTTTGATGGGTAAGACTAAACTTAATGAAACTTACATATTTGGAATCAGCATAATAAGCCAATTCTTTTGATATATCTATTGGTATCAAATTCCATTTCTTAGAGTTTTGATTACTATTGAGGTGGATTGCTCCATACTTACAGTTTGTTACCACAAACTGTTTGATTACCCATCAAAATCCAAACAGAGATTATTGAAATATTTATCGATTTTCTGCATTACCAAAAGAATTGTATTCATAAAACTTTACAATTTCCTGAAATGTAATTAAACAAATAGAAAAAACTTTTTCAATTAAAGTAAGGGAAAAGTTTAAGACTTGAAACAAGTTGAAATTACTCTGTATAGAAGGGGGACTGTCCCCTTCTTAACACCTTGTTCATTAAACAAAAGTATTTTAGTGCTTTGAAAAATCTTTTTTTTCCAATTGCATGCTTTCTGAAAGCCAGAATATAGTTTGTACTTTCATGAAAAAAATTCTTTTAAATGTTTTTGCTTTCATAGCTTTAAGAAATCCAAAATTAATTAATAATTTAAGGAATAAATATCAGCATATGTATGTTAAACTGACAATGCCCATTCATTTGAATTTTTTTCAGTAAAGTACAAATTATATTCTGGTTTTTAGAAAGCATGGGGTTTACAACCCTACTCACATTAATTTCTGCTCGTTTTGAGTTTGACTCTGTTATGTGTTTTAATTTCTGTTTATTTTGGGTTTCATTTATTTATTGATAGAGATTTGTGGTAGTTGTATGCTTGGTAGATTATTTGAGTCTATTCTTGTTTATTTTTGGTTTAATGGAGTCCTTTACTTTTTTTGAAAAACTTGTTTTGTGGAAAAAGTTTTTTTTTTAATTAATCAGCATAAAAAGCCAATACTGCCAGTTTAGCTATTGTCATGAGAATTCCATTTTTAGTTTTGGTGAATATTGGACCAAATCACTTTTTACTTGCAGTTTTTATCAAAAACCGTCTAATTCCTCTTGTGACAAAAATTTTTTTGAACCTGTTCATTTTATTTAGTTGAATAGGACAATAAAAAGAAAGAGGGCTAATCTGACAGCTGGATAATTAAGTTTAAATTTTGTTTTTCTTTCACTATTTTATTTTTTTTAATGTCTGAATATATAAGGGATTTAAGTTTGAGGGGGAAAATTGCCCTGTTATGAAAGAGGCACATTTTACATGGCCATTATAAAATCAAAACATGGTATTTATGCAGGCAGGATGATTTTTGAGTATATGTACTCCTGTAAACTCTTCTAAAGCATAGGAAATTGCATAAAGACAGGTATGCATCTGTTATAATGTACATAAGCAATAAATCTTTCTTTAATTTTGGTTTGAGTTTGATTTTCTTTTAAGATGAAATGCATAATAATTAAATATAATATTAATTAAACGAATTGATCCATTTGCCAGGAATTCTTGTTGTTTAAAATTTAATGTATTTTGTTTCATTTTGCATGCAATTTAATTGCTCTTCTTATTTGAGAGTTTTTTCCTAAAAGTATTGAAAAATAAACTTATTCTTTTGAAAAATGTCCTGAAATATATTCCCTGCCACCCAACCACCACAACTATTTTTGTGTCTGGCCCCCTCCCTGGAAAATTTTCTGCCAGCACCCTTGCCATATCCCATCTCCTTAATGCCTAGGTATAGTCCTTGGCTGTATACAAAGCTTTGCTGGCTCTGCTGGTTAAATAGTTAATAAACATATTCTATTCTTCTATGAATAAAATCCTCACAAATAGAAACCAGGTTGGTCAAGATGGCATACACTCTAAACTTCTGATAGAGACATATCTGTTTACCCAGCTTTTCCAGAAGTCTCTAGATTCAAAGTGTATGCCTGTTGATTGAAAGATAGTGTATACCCCAGCACATAAATGTGGTAATAGAGATCAGGCAGTCAACTACCAACTAGAGGTGAAAATCAGTATCACTTTGGCTGTTGGAAAAATACTTAAAGTATAGTTAAATCTCTAGTCATTCAACATCTGACCTAAGATAAGCTATGTCCCTCTGCCAGCATGGTTTCCATTACACTCAAGTGGCTCATACCAACCTTATTAATGCATGTGAATAATTCACCAAACTTTTAGACCAGGATTTTCCAGTAGACAGGATTTTGTGGGATTTTATCAAACAGTTTGTGGTAACAAACTGTAAGTAAGGAGTGACCCAGCTCAATGGTAACCAAAACTCTAAAAAACGGAATTTTGATACCAACAGATACATCAAAACTCAAATTTTTATTCTGATTTCAAATATATACGTTTAATCAAGTTTAATTATACCCATCAAAAGTTACGCGCCTTAGAAAATTTGGCTGATTTTCGAAAAAAGGGGGCAACACCCCCCTAAAAATTATAGAGCCTTAATGAAAATCACACAATCATATTCAGCGTATCAGAGAACCCTACTGTAGAGGTTTCAGCCTCCTATCTACAAAAATGTGGAATTTTCCAATTTTTGCCAGAAGAAAGATCATGGATGAATGTTTATTTGTTTGTTTTTGTTTTTTTTTCTTTTCCCCAGGGGTAATCGTATTAACCCAGTGTTCCTAGGATATTGTAGGAGGGTAGGGGGGCATTATTTCTCAATAATGCCCCCATTATTATATCTCAAAAAATTTTGAGATAGCCATTTTGTTCAGCATAGTCAAAAATCTAATAAATATGTCTTTTAGGATGACTTAATCCCCCACAGTTCCGAGGGGAATGGCTGCAAGTTATGAACTTTGCCCATTGCTTACATATTGGCTATTGGGAAGTATACAGACATTTTCAGGAAGGATTTTTTCTGGTGGGGGGGGGGGCTGGGGGAGGGGGTTACTTGGGAGAATCTTTCCGTGGAGGATGTTTCTTTGGGGTAAGGGACATTTCTATGAAGGGGGCGCTGGATTTCCAAGCACTATTTTAAAAAACGATCAGAAATTAAATAAAAAAAGCAAGTTTTTTCAACTTAAAGTAAGAAACAACTTTAGAACTTAAAACGAACATAAATTATTACGTATATGAGGGGGCTCTCCCCCAAGTCAATACCTTGCTCTTTACGCTACAGTTTTTTTTTTTTTTAGTGCTTTCAAAAGAGCTATCTATTCTAATTAAACGGCCTTTGTGATTCAGGGGTTTGTGAATTAATTTTTTTTTTTTAATTTTAACTTAAAGAGTGTGTTATTGACTAAGGGGAGAACCCCCTCATATACATAATAACATATACGTAATAAAAAAAACAATAAAAAAAACAAGCGATATGGCTCAATAGTAATTAAAACTTTTAAAAACGGAATTTTGATGTCAATAAATGTATGAAAAGAATGGACCTATAATGCTGATTCAAAATATATAAATTTTATTAAGTTTAGTATTACTCATCAAAGGCTATGAGCCTGAGAAAATTTACCTGGTTTTTTAAAGGGGAAACATCCCCTACAAGTGAAAGAATTTTAATGAAAATCACACCGTTAGATTCAGCGCATCAGAAAAACCTAATACATAGGTTTCAAGCTCATATCTGCAAAAATCTGCAACTTTTTATTTTTTGCCTGAAGAAAAATATACGAATATAGAAATTCGTTACGTAAGTTAATTTGTAAATTACGTCAGAACCAAATTTAGAGACAGCCATTTAGCAAAAGAAAAGTAAAATTTTAATGCAAATTTTATTTACTTATTCAATGACGGTGAGCCAAAATAAAAGCTGCATTAACTAAAAACGATCAGAAATTAAATAAAAAAAACAAGTTTTTAAACTGAAAGTAAGGAGCGACATTAAAACTTAAAACGAACAGAAATTATTTCTGAGAAATAATTAATAATGAACAGAACTCTTCAACGCCTCGCTCTTTACGCTAAAGTTTGACTCTGTCTCACAACTTTATTTTTTTAAACAATAAAAAACTTTAGCGTAAGGAGTGAGGCGTTGAAGGGAACAGCCCCTTTCATATATGGAATAATTTCTGTTCGTTTTAAGTTTTGATGTTGCTCCTTACTTTCAGTTTAAAAAACTAGTTTTTTTATTTAATTTACAAAAGCATTCAATAAGATGTGCCACAGGCAGGGATCGGCTGCAGTCACTTTTTGTCACTTTTGTCACATTTTTTGGGACATGTCACTTTTTGTCACTATTTCTGTCATTTTGTCACTAAAGTCACTTTTTTCGACGTTTCGGACCTAATTTTTTTTGGTGAAACAGTGTGTTATAGGTGACTGTCGACTGTGGCATAATTCATAAGAAAGGTAAGTCTTTTTTTGATAGTTTGGACTGTATTTCAAGATGCACAATGTATTTGGCTGTGATAGACGTGGTTAGTGTGTGTGTTAAGATCTAGGCTTTTGCAGATAAGATGATAGACTGAATTATTTCTACCTTACCATAACTGCCAATGGTTCTTTTCAGGCCCTTGATTTACTTAGCATCCTTTCTTGCCTGGCTGCTTAGCAAATGGACAGTTAGGCCGATATTCCTTCTGTAAGTTTTCAGTGTTAGCCAGTTTCTTTGATTTTGTACCATTTCGTGCAAAAGGCATGCATGCCCACAGGTCTGAGGACGTTAAAATATAAGATTAAGTTCGTATTTTCATTGGTTTTGTCAGTTAGTATTTGTATTAGCTTTATATGTTTTCAAATTCCGTCCTAAAACCCATTCTTATTTCAGATGGCTGTAAAATAATGGGCAAGACAAATTTTTGGAGAGCTGGCTCAGTAGGGAAGACGGTGCTGGGCATAAAGTGAAAGAGTGGTGCAGTCCACTTATTCAACATGCGGTTCAGTTCAACATCGTGGTCCACGCACTTATTCAACATGCAACCACACAAGATCACAAAAAGCATGCTTCTGTCATGTCAAACCAGTGTCAGTTGAGACTCGCTGTATCAGCTCCAACCAACTCACAGAGTGACAATAGCGTACTATAAAAGAATCTGGAAATGCTCCGAGAGCGGAATGTAGCGTCAAGGGCAGAGATAGTTTTGGTTTTAAAGACTATTGCTAGTTCTTTTGCTGCAGCTTCATGTGATTATATTGCCGAGGTGTTCCGAACAATGTCCCCTGATGCTGTACCAGAAGGCGTGTTGTTAAATGCTAAAAAATGACATGCTTGTTGACGGAGGCTATTTATTCGTACTTTCGAGAAATTCTAGTCAAAGACATCCAGAAATCTGACTTAGTGCTGGCACATGATGAAACAACGAACAATGATGTTGTAGAGGAGCTCCAAATAAGAGTTCGGTACTGGTCAAAAGAGTGGAAAAAAGTGGCTAGTTGGCATCTTTGGACATATTATATGGGACATGCAACCAGTGAAGATCTGAGTAAGAAAATCCTGCAGAGTATTGAAGATGAAGAACTTTCACTTGAGAGATTGCCAATGCTTGCAACTGATGGCTCAGCAGTCAATAAAAAAGTGTGACCCACTGTAGACTCAAAAAAGAGAAAAAGGTATTCAAAAGGCCTATTGAATATGGGAACCTGTAACATGCATGCTGTGCATAATGCATTCCTGAAAGGGCTGCAAGAACTCAGCAAGGAGTGCTCTGATATGATCATCGCTGTTTACCACTTTTTCACGGGATGGCCAGCTCGTTCTGACGATTTCAACCAGTGCCACGGAAAGTTAAAGTTCCTCAGCATAAGTTTATGAAGCACGTCCACACGTGATGGCTCACCATAGGGGAAGCAGCAAGCCGCTTGATGGAACAGTGGCCTACATGGATAGAATATTTCCTAGAATTCGTGCCAAAGAAAAATTGTCTGGAGTTCCTGATATCAAATGCAAAATATTTGAAAATTGTAAAATGGCTAAAAAAGCGAACAATGAAAGGCGAAATTGAGTTTATTGTAAGCTCTGCAGCAAATTTCACCGCTTTTACTGGTGTATTTCAATGACAGGAGCTGTTAATGCATGTGGTACACTTTGAGCTGAGACGATTATGCACAGTTCTTTTGGGGCAGATTGTGCCAGCTGATGATGTCAATCTCCGGATCTTCGGTGGTTTTGAAGGCTTAGTTAGTATTGTAGATTTTACCTTCAGCAACCCTTGTGTAATGAAAGGGTCCTGGCTGCCCTGGATTCTTAGATTGGATTCGTTATTCTGAAAGACAGGAAATTTTTTTCCTGAGAATTAGAAAGCATATCAAAGCTGCTGTACAGTACCTGCTGACAAAATACCCTGTGAACAACGAGTTTTTCCGAAGCCTTGCCTGCCTAAGCCCTCCCAGTCCAGATTGCCAAAGAACGAGTTGCAATGGGATCTTCCACATCGCGAGAGAACTTCCATTTGAGACGGACATCGAGCACGTCCTGGGAGAATGGTTGTTATTACAGTCAGATCCTGTTATGCCACCCACGGAGAGTACTCGAATCGACAGCTATAGGCAAGGGATCCTGGAACTGAAGACGCCATCTGGTGAAACCAAATATCAGACCTTAGGTCGGATCTTCCGGGCAGCTCTGTCGCTCTGTCATGGAAGTGCAGACGTAGAAAGAGAATTTTCTCGGTAAGCTCTGCTGATTACTAGCCTTCAAGCGTGTACAGAAGAGCAGACACTGAATGCTAAGGCTTTTGCTGTGGATGCGCTCCACGACGATGAGAACAGACCAGAGCGTGTGCTGATCACAAGGAAGCTGCTTTGTCTGGGTACGTCAGCTAGAGCCAGCTATGAACTATTCCTTATTGAACGAAAACAGGAAGAATCAGAGAGACCAGCTTGAAGCTGAGAAAGAAGATGCTGAACAAGAAATCCAGGAGATGGCGCGGAAGAAGCAGAAAATAGCGGCCATAGAGTCAGACATTGTGCAAAAAAAAAGAGATGGTTAAGTAGAAGGAAATTGGCGATGCCCTTCTGAGAGAGGCAGGGGAACGGTTGAAGAAAGCTGTGGCAGAGAAGGACCTCCTGAACATTGGTCTTGCTCAAAGTATGCTGGAAGTAGCATTAAAAGCTCGCTCCGAAGAAAGGGAAAGGGTAGATGATACTGAATCGGTTGAAGTACTTGTTCTGAAGAGGAAATCCGAACTAATTGATCACCTTTCGAAAAAGTCAAAGAAGTGATGACATAACATCCAGTGATTGCTAATACCTAGTCGTGGTGGACGCTTGATTTTCAATTAATCAGTTTTCGTTCCTAGTGCCATAAATCAAATTTCGCATTTACCGAAGTTATCGTTTTGTATAAGTAAATAAAATCAGTTGAAGAAACAAAGAAGGATTTCAACCTTTCTGTCCGTAACTTCTTGGACTCTCATAGGCCTGTGATGATCTGACGGTAGTAATTTTGATCCGTGTATATTATCTGACTATGCTCTGACGGCTTCTGAGCAGTCACTTTTTGTCACTTTTTTGGTGTCCTCAAGTAACTAAAGTCACTTTTTTCGTGCATCTCGTCGCGGCCGACCCCTGCACAGGGGACCACATATTAAGCTAGAAGTTATTGGAATGAACACTTAAACTTTTGACTGGGTGATGCTTTTTCTAAGTAATAGAAAACAACTAGCAAAAGTGTTGAAGGAAAACAGGAAAACATTTTTTTTTAAGGTTTAGACTATACCCCAAAAGGTCATTATTCAGAAAACCTTAAAAATTACCTTAAATTGCACTTGGTAGTGATATGGATAAATCCAGTGTATGCCAGTTAGTCATGATCGGGCTGCAGGACATTTGTAGCATTCCAGTGAGTGAGCCATGGTTTTGTTGCCCAGTCATTGTCAAGATTTGACTTGAAGCTATCAATCCACTGTCCTCGCATGCTATAGATCCCACTGTCCTCTTGCTTAGGCTGTCCTACAGACCTACAGTTTGATTGTAGAAGAAATTGTTTCTTTTTCTAGTCTTGGCATGCTTGCAGAATAGCTTTGCTGAATAACCTTGGTACTTGACAACCAGACAGGTTAAACATATCTTTGTTGTCAGACTTGAGCAACCTATAGGTCATTATAATGCTGCTTCCGTGTCAAAGGTATGTCAGAGTTGGTAGCTTCAGACTCTATAGTTCACATCCATACTCTTTATCTTTGAGACCCTTTATGCATTTTGTGTCCTGTCTTTGAACAGATTTGAGAGCCATCTGGTCTGTTTTATTAATTGGTATGGTAACACACATTCCATACTCCAGTCTATGCCTCACCAGGCTTTTATAGAGTTTAGTCACTATTGCTGGGAATATACTAATGATTGTTTGCTTGATGATACCATGAGTCTGGGTAACCCCTGCTACTGCAGCACAGGTGTTACAGTTAAATTTGAGGTCTAGATCCACAACAACCAATTCTCTTTCTGAGGTTCTCTTGGAAATTGGTTGTCTCTCACCAGAATTTGATAACATTGAGTATTGCCATTATGGGTTATTTCTTCCAAAATGGAAAACTTTGCACTTTTCAACATTAAACATGAGTCTCCATATATTGGCCCAGTCATTGTCAAGATTTGACTTGAAGCTATCAATCCACTGTCCTCGCATGCTATAGATCCCACTGTCCTCTTGCTTAGGCTGTCCTACAGACCTACAATCTGATTGTAGAAGAAATTGTTTCTTTTTCTTGTCTTGGCATACTTGCAGAACAGCTTTGCTGAATAACCTTGGTACTTGACAACCAGACAGGTTAAACATATCTTTGTTGTCAGACTTGAGCAACCTATAGGTCATTATAATGCTGCTTCCGTGTCAAAGGTATGTCAGAGTTGGTAGCTTCAGACTCTATAGTTCACATCCATACTCTTTATCTTTGAGACCCTTTGTGCATTTTGTGTCCTGTCTTTGAACAGATTTGAGAGCCATCTGGTCTGTTTTATTAATTGGTGTGGTAACACACATTCAATACTCCAGTCTCCTCACTAGGCTTTTTATAGAGTTTAGTCACTATTGCTGGGGATATACTAGTGATTGTTTGTTTGATGATACCAAGAGTCTGGGTAACCCCTGCTACTGTAGCACAGGTGTTACAGTTAAATTTGAGGTCTAGATCCACAACAACCAATTCTCTTTCTGAGGTTCTCTTGGAAATTGGTTGTCTCTCACCAGAATTTGATAACATTGAGTATTGCCATTATGGGTTATTTCTTCCAAAATGGAAAACCTTGCACTTTTGAACATTAAACTTGAGTGTTCATATATTGGCCCATTTGCAAAAGCAATCTAGGTCTGACATTATTGAGGCTAGACCCTGTTGTGTGTCAATGGGACCAATAAGTTTCCAGTCATCAGCATATAGGCTTAGTTTATTAGTGAATATTTGAATAATTGAATATTGAAAGTTGTCGGCCCCAAAACAGTTCCTTGAGCTACCCCACTTGAAAGGTCGTTTTGATAAACTAACACTTGCTATAATTTATAATTCAATGTTTGCACCTCATGTATTTTTCATTGTTCCATTTTCTAGTTTTTAAGTAAAAGTGATAAAAAGCGTACCCATTTGTACTTTTTCCAGTTTTGTAAATATTTCCTTGGAATTTCACTATGGTTCTAAAATAGGTATATTATTCAAAAATTCGGAATATCTGATATTACTGTTAAAATGGATCAACAATACAACAGATTTGTTAGACGATCTAGAGAAAATAGAATAAATTTTTCCTTAATTGTCTTGTTTAATGGAAAAATAGTCTTGTCACCATTGCTTTAATAAAACAGCTATTTATGCATTATGTATTATGAGTGTTTATGTGTTATGTTTTATGAGTGTTTTTAGTCTTATGCACTAATGAGCTGTCATAAGCTATTTATTATATATTCATGAGTTATTAAGTATTACGAGCTACTTATTGTCATCCTTTTCGTTATAAGTGGAATTTTGTATTTTTCAGTTTTCTTTTTATTTACTTCCTGTACCCTGTGTACATCTATGTATGTATAGAGGGCATAAATAAATTATTATTATTATATTTACAGTACAATTGAAACTGCTTCAGAAATTAAAATTATGTACAAAGTAAGGTACAAATAAGACAAGTGTCTGTCAGTTGAATTAACAGGTGGTAGGATTAGCCTTTGAGGACCAATTAACTAGGTAAACTGTCTGGTACAGGGAAGATTTAAATCTTCTGAACAAGAAAGATTTAACATTGTGGCCTCAGATCTGTTGAACAGAAAAGAAAACAAGATCTTTCATATTCTCTGCAATGCAGCAAAAATTTCAATTCAAGTTTTTCAAAATTTTGAATTCTAAGCTCAGCATCCTGTGTGTAGGCACAGGATGACTGGCCACCCAACCTCCCATTTCTCTGACTGAATGGCCAATAAATTGAGAGCAGCAGGAAGTGTAAAGTCTTGTGCTGTATCCAGTTTATTGCTATAGCTGAGTTTGAACTATGGGTAATAAATTACTAAACTGAGATCAAGCCCACTGCATCACCACAGAACACTTTAAAATGTTCAAATGCTAGTTTAAATGTTTAAAATAAACTGTCCACAGCAATTATGTATTTTTTGTGCTACTGCAATATAGAGGTAAGATAGAGATTGAGGAAGCAAGAAGCTTAGCGCAAGGGAGAATGAGATTGTTCATGTCCAAAGAAAAAATGGGAAAGAAGAAGGGGCATGTTCGTTTAGTATAATGTAAATTCTTTCTCTTGGGATCAGGATGTTTATAAGTCTACAAAAAAAAAAAACAACAACAACAATGCTTTGCAAATTTTTACATGGTTAGCCATGAAAATGGAACATTCTAATTTATACTAGGCCTGGTTATTCCATCATTTTGTCTTAACTTAATGTTATTTTGTATCAATGCTTTTGAAATACCAATTTGTATGACAATGCTATTCAAGTTGACTTTTAAAATTATTGGAATGTTCTGGGAGTGGTGAGAGATAGTCTTAAGTTTACTCTTGAAAATTGGAAAGTAAATTACTCTAAAAAGCTTTCATCAAACTCTCTCTAATATATGAGAGAACTACGGTATTGTATAGTAATTAAGACTGTAATAAATTGAAAAATTACTTTAAGAAATCATAAGCTTTAATTAATTCCATTGAAAAAAACTGCAGTATAAAATTCAGGTTGAGTTTGGTAGAGAAGATAAATTTTTCTTTTCAGAAAGACTCTCAGTAGCAAAATATTACCAAAGTTACTTTTAATTCTAGTTCTGAGAAAATAAAAATAGTGAAATGCAGTAAAAAAAATTACTTATAAAAAAAATTACATGAAATTCTATTAGTCAACAATAGATATATTATAAGCATGCAACGAATCAATAAAAAAAAGTATACAATAATGGGCAAAAAAATTAATCAAAAAATAAAACACAAACTACAAAGTGATTTAAATGTTAATATTAGAAACAAGGATAGAAAAAGGGACACGGAGAAAGATCCTCTAGAGCCATTGATGACGCGTAGGGCATATAATTGACATTTCCTTTGCTGGGCCTATTTGATGTTGACAGGTAGCAGGCCTGTTCTTCAATCTTTCGGCAAAAGGAATCGAACCCCAGGCCCTGTATTTTAAGCTTCGTGTTGCCCCCCCCCTAATTGACGGTCCTGGCAATAATTGTAATTAACATTGTTTAATGTACAAGTTTTTGGTTTTAATCGAAAACATATATAGAAATGCTATAGTGTTTGCCTATAAATTTAAAGGTGTCCAAGACGGACTTCTAAAAAAAAAAAAAAATTGTTCAATATTTTTTGACAGCCTGCACCTAATATTCTGCTTAAGTTAATCACTAGTATAAAAAGGAAAATCCATCACGGACGTGTGCCATTCAAGTAATCTATATTTAACTACTATTCTTTATCCAGGATTCACTTTATTTCTTAGGAATAATGTGCCTATTTTAGGGCTTTTATTTTGTTTTTTTAGTATTCAACGAATGACATTTCCGTTAGTCAAAGTACATACTTATGGGTTAAAACTTTACTAAAGTGGGACTGTACTTATCCAAATGCAGCAGGGGATAGTCTATATGTCCACGCAGCAAAAGATCTTTATAAATCAACAAGTATAAGTGCATATATATTGAACCTATTGGGGAAGGGGGTGAGGGTCAGAAAACTTTTTACCTAAGGAGGGTATCAAGTTCTTTGGTGTGAAGGGACCCTTTGAATGAACTAAATGGGAGAATATTCTTCCATCCCTTGTTAGGTCTATGCATCTTCACAAGATTTATGTCTATCTATGAAATTATCTCACTGCTGATATACAAGTTATTATTGATTAGAATTAGCATCTGAAAAGCTTTCTTCTTTGTATTAGTTAATCCTGAATCCCTATTCCTCCCCTCCCCAAAAAAGAGAAATTAAATATAAAATTAATGAAATTCAAGCACAGCTTAATCTATTTACCTAATTCTAGACTTGAAGCTGCATTTGCAGAGTACTGACTATGGTAGCTTTCTAGCAAATGAGCCCAGTCCATTGGCAGTATCAACCATTGATGATAAGCTTAGAGAAAAACTGGTCATTGAATTTCAACATCTCAGAAATCATGCTGTGGATCCTTTGGCCACATTTCTTGACTTTATTACGTAAGAAGTTCAATTTGGCCTCTTAAACCTTATTTCGCTATAATGAGGAGAATAGCTATTGCTTACTGTTATCAGGGGCTTCCCGTGGGGAAGGGGGGGGGGGGGGTAGGGGATGGGCCTCGGGACGCCCCTGACTGTTATATTCACTGGTTGAAAATTACCCTCATTTGGTTTTCTTTTTTTTTTTATTGATTATTACTGTTCTTTGGTCTTAGGATTTACTTGTCTGAAACAAAATTGAATCAGTGAATCACTAATAAACAAGACTCGTGTAATTATAAATATTCGTATCTTAATGACGAATTTTATACACATTTTAAAAACCACAATTGACATGAGCGAGTATAAAACTAAAACCCCGGTTGACGGTATATATATATTATTATTAATTACAAAAGCACGTAGATTTGGTAATTTTCTTTGAAATGAACTTAAACAGCTCTCTATGATGTTGCAGTTCCCAGCCATCTTGGGAAAAGGAAAAGGCGAAAAAAATGCTGTCATTGCAAATATCTTGGTTGTAGCCACTTTCCTTGTTTTTCTAGTCAATAAATTTTCCTTGCTGTTCAAGCCCAGAGATTGTAATGTTTTATGCAGGGGTTTTGGACAAGGCGGCTCTAATGGCTTACTTTATAGTTTGATCTGATACCATTTTTAGGAGCTATTGGACATTATATTTCTTAGTATGGGACGTGATCTTCTCTTATTAGGTTGCCGCTACAGCTGCAACCCTGATTCGAGAACCTTCAGATATTTATATAAACCAAGCATCATGGTTGCAGGTATAGCTGCAACCTAGTAAGAATACAGCCTATAGAGATTAAAAAAAAAAAACGATAAAAAATTGTATTGTGAGAAAACCGGCCATTTTTAGTTTATTTAGGACTGGTTACTCTTATTTCGATAGTTGTAATTATAAAAGTTTGCTGGGAAATTTTCAATCACAATTTACGGTTTTGTGGCCGTGATAACATGAATAAAGTACCTGACGTGACTCCCTGTTAACAAAAATGATGACTGATGTGATGTGACTAATGTTAACACAACCTTGCTAGTAGATGTTATAGCAGATTGCTATTGTTGAAAATTTTGATACTACTCCTTTTTTGGAATCAATCCATTTTGGTTAGGTTGTAGAAAATCTTCAAGAATTGCTGTTACCATTTGATTGAGAAGGAGATCTAATGACTTCCAGTTATCATTGCCAGGTTTGGAGACTAATTCCGCGTAATATTTAACTTTTGGCTCGGTTCCACTTGTTCTCAATGTGATGATCAGTCCATTTTCAAAAGAAAAGGTGATCATTTCAGATGCCTTGCTTACCGGAAGGACGGCCTTCTTGTCAGGCTTAGAATCGTCATAGCCAGTGGTTAAATCTCGAATAGATACGATTTTGTACTTACCACCTAAGATGCTTGTTGGATATGTGCTTGGACCACTGAAATTCCTAAGCCTTGCAAAAATTCTGGCAATTATTTGCTTATCGTAGCAGAGGAAGTACGAATTCAAGTTAGCATGGTACCCGTACTCTTTGTAGATCTCTCTAAGCTTGTCGGCAACACTTTTCCCTTCTTTTGCAAGGTGCGAAGCAAGCTCACACATGACAGCTCCTGCACTAATTCCATCTTTATCAAGAACTTTTACACCTGTCATAAAACCTATAGACTCTTCAAAACAAAATATTACTTTTTTACCAGTTTCCATTACATCTATGGCACGATTTGCTATCCATTTGAATCCAGTAAGAGTTTCATCGAACATAAATCCCTCTTTGGAAGCAATGCTCCGAAGAATTTTTGAAGAGACAGCACTAGATATCATACATATATCCTTATTATCTGAAAGTTTTGTGTAATTGTAGAACTGCCACCAGCCAAGTAAAGCTCCGAGCTCATTTCCAGTAAAGATCTTCCATTTACCTTCCGGCTCTTTCTCAGCAAAAGCCATTCGATCAGCATCAGGATCGTTCGCAAGAATATGGTTAATATGATTTTCCTCTGCTGTTTTGATAGCGAGATCCAGCGTGGCTTTGCCTTCTTCTGGGTTAGGAAATGTTACAGTTGGAAAATTGGGATCAGCTGATATTTGTTCTTCAACTGCTATATAAGGAGGTAGTCCAAATACTTCAAAAGCTTTTTCCATGAATTCAGCTCCAACTCCGTGGACGGGTGTATAAACAAAGCGTAAATCTGTGGTTCGATTAATATCCGAATGATTTGACAGTGTTTCAAGGCTTTTGAAATAGTTCTTCGTAACAAGTTCAGTAGGATCGGTACAGAGGTTCTCCTTTCGAACATTCTTGTAGTCCCACGCTGCTATCCATGGTTTCAAGTTTTCCAAAATTTCATTATGGATTCCTTTATCGTGAGGAGGAATGATCTGTGCACCATTCGACCAATAAACTTTATAGCCATTATCTTCTTTAGGGTTATGAGATGCAGTAACCATAATGCCAGCAGCACATCTATTCATAAGAATTGTGTATGGTACAAAAGGAGTTGGACACATTTTGGAGAATAGTTGAACAGGAATCCCTTTACTAATGAACGCACATGCTGCCAATTCAGCAAACCTTGAACTGTTGTGTCTCTGGTCAAACCCAATTACAACGCCAGATTTTACACATTTGGGATTGACTTTTAAAAGATAACTGGCAAAACCTTGGCTTGCTTGTATAACTACAAGGTCATTCATGCCTGTATATCCAGCTCCCATGCGTCCTCTAAGGCCTGCTGTTCCGAATTGAATTCTATTTAGCAGTAATTTCTCCAATGTCATGTAATCATTTGTCTTCACTAAATGTTCTATTTCAGTCTTTGTAGACACATTGTTATCCCAATCTAACCATTCTTGTATCTTATTTTCTAGAATAGACATTTTAATATTTATTACTTGTTAGTACCCATAAAATCATGTGTCAAGTACCAAGAACCTAACAAAAAACCAAGCTAATTTTAAAATTTTCAGGTATTTTTCTAGTCCTAATTAAAAAATTAATCTTATTGCTCAGACACCATAAATATTTTTGCAATTTACATAATAACTTTACCAATCCACGAAATAAAATTATTTTATTTAAAATTTTCGGGAGTTACTCTAGTTTCAATTCACCAATCAGATTTTTTGTTAAAACTCTAAAGGAATTACTATATTTTATATAACTATATGTGCATACTTTTATGTCATATAAAATATATGCATGATAAAATTTGTGCTTGATAAATTATGTCATTCTTTCGCCCCCCCCTCACCACAAGAGTGAGTATATTGTTTTATATCTATGACGCAAACAAAATGGAAAATATTTAAGACATGAAAAAAAATTTGGAATTTTTTTTAAGTTCAGCTCAGAATCACTTAAGTTATTATGTAAACCGAAAAAGCATTTACGGTGTCTGAGCAACAATTTCAATGTTTTAATTCAAACTAGTAAAATACCTCACAATTTTGAAATTAGTTTGTTTTTTTTGTTTGTTAAAAACAACGGAAAAAAAAGTATTGATGTAAGTTACGTCATTTTTATATACGTCAGTATTGCAATGACTGTCACTTATGTGGAAAAATTGAAGGTTTTCATCTATGGAGAACTTTATAGTAAATTTCTTAAAGAGTAAAAAACTGATAATTGTAAAAATATTTGCATATATTTTGAGAAGGGATTACAACAATTCAAAAATCTTAAAAAAGAAGACCAAAAGTCTGATGAATTACATCAATCTCAAACATTATGAAAAGATATTAAATTTCGTAAAAAGCTAAAAATTTTTGCCTCGGCCTGTCTTTTGTCATTATGAAAGACATATCGCCGAACGTTTGTTTCTTTCAATTGTTCAGGTGGTGGGACAAAAACTTATTTTTCTTCCAGCGATTTATCTAGTCCAAGTTTTTAATTTTCATAGGTATGGAAGGCATTGACGACCACCTTTGTGTCTTAATTGTTCAGGCGGTGGGACAACAACTTCTTATTTTTCCTTGGCTTGTCTTTTGTTATTATGAAAGACGTATCACCGAACCTTTTGTTCCTTTTAATTGTTCAGGTGATGCGACAAAAACTTCTTTTTCTTCCAACGATTTATCCAATCCATATCTTCGATTTTCAAAAGTATGGTAGGTATTGATGACCTTATCCATGTGAAAATCGAAAACCAATGATCATCTCTATCATTTTCTATTTGTTTGGTTCCTTATAGCTCAGTCAAAAGTATGGTAGGTATTGATGACCTTATACATGTCAAAATCTAAAACCCTATCATCATCGCTAACATTTTTAATTCGTTTGATTTGTTACACCTCGGCTTATCTTTCGTCATTATGAAATACTTATTGCCGAATCTTTTTTTTTTTTTAAACACAGGTTTAAAAAGATTTTTTTAACTGTCGCTTGTCTTCTAAAAGCAGGCAATTTGAGCCTTTTATTGATGTCACGATGTCCATATGGACCTTAAATTAGAAGTGGTGCCTTTTTAAAATTACAGTTTTTTTTATTGGACCTTTAAATTTTTCCTCGGCTTGTCTTTTGACATTATGAAAGACATATTGCCGAATCTTTGTGTCTTTTAATTGTTCAGGTGGTGGGACAAAAATGTATGTTTCTTCCAACGATTTATCTATTCCAAGTTTATCATTTTACAAGGTATGGAAGGCATTGACGACCATTTTTGTTCCTTTTAATTTTTCAGATGGTGGGATAAAAACTTCTTTTTTTGCCTTGGCTTGTCTTTTGTCATTATAAAAGACATATCGCCGAACCTTTGTTTCTCTTAATTGTTCAGGCGATAGGACAAAAACTTGTATTTCATCCAACGATTTATCCAGTTTATATTTTGGATTTTCAAAGGTATGGTAGGTATTGATGACCTTATCCATGTCAAAATCCAAAACCCAATCATCATCGCTATCATTTTCAATTTGTTTGCTTCGTTAAACCTCGGCTTATCTTTCTTCATTATGAAATACTTATCGCCGAATCTTTTTTTTTTTTTTTAACACAGGTTTAAAAAGATGTTTTTAACTGTCGCTTGTCTTCTAAACGCAGGCAATTTGAGCCTTTTCTTGATGTCATGACGTCCAAATGGACCTTAAATTAGAAGTGGTGCCTTTGTAGAATTACAGTTTTTTTTTTATTGGACCTTTAACTTTTGCCTCGGCTTGTCTTTTGTCATTATGAAAGACATATTGCCGAATCTTTGTGTCTTTTAATTGTTCAGGTGGTGGGACAAAAATGTATGTTTCTTCTAACGATTTATCTAGTCCAGGTTTTTCATTTTACAAGGTATGGAAGGCATTGACGACCATCTTTGTTTCTTTTAATTGTTCAGGTGGTGGGACACAAACTTCTTTTTTTTGCCTTGGCTTGTCTTTTGTCATTATAAAAGACATATCGCCGAACCTTTGTTTCTCTTAATTGTTCAGGTGATGGGACAAAAACTTCTATTTCATCCAACGATTTATCCAGTTTATATTTTTGATTTTCAAAGTTATGGTAGGTATTGATGACCTTATCCATGTCAAAATCCAAAACCCAATCATCATCGCTATCATTTTCAATTTGGTCGCTTCGTTACACCTCGGCTTATCTTTCGTCATTATGAAATACATATCGCCGAACCTTTTTTTTTTTTTTTAACACAGGTTTAAAAAGATTTTTTTAACTGTCGCTTGTCTTCTAAACGCAGGCAAATTGAGCCTTTTGTTGATGTCACGATGTCCATATGGACCTTAAATTAGAAGTGGTGCCTTTGTAAAATTACAGTTTTTTTTATTGGACCTTTAACTTTTGCCTCGGCTTGTCTTTTGACATTATGAAAGACATATTGCCGAATCTTTGTGTCTTTTAATTGTTCAGGTGGTGGGACAAAAATGTATGTTTCTTCCAACGATTTATCTAGTCCAAGTTTATCATTTTACAAGGTATGGAAGGCATTGACGACCATTTTTGTTCCTTTTAATTTTTCAGATGGTGGGATAAAAACTTCTTTTTTTTGCCTTGGCTTGCCTTTTGTCATTATGAAAGACATATCGCCGAACCGTTGTTTCTTTTAATTGTTCAGATGGTGGGACAAAAACCTTTTTTTTCATCCAACGATTTATCCAGTTTATATTTTTGATTTTCAAAGGCATGGTAGGTATTGATAACCTTATCCATGTCAAAATCCAAAACCCAATCATCATCGCTATCATTTTCTATTTGTTTGCTTTGTTACACCTCGGCTTATCTTTCGTCATTATGAAATACTTATCGCCGAATCTTTTTTTTTTTTTTTAACACAGGTTTAAAAAGATTTTTTTAACTGTCGCTTTTCTTCTAAACGCAGGCAATTTGAGCCTTTTCTTGATGTCACGATGTCCATATGGACCTTAAATTAGAAGTGGTGCCTTTGTAAAATTACAGTTTTTTTTATTGGACCTTTAACTTTTGCCTCGGCTTGTCTTTTGACATTATGAAAGACATATTGCCGAATCTTTGTGTCTTTTGATTGTTCAGGTGGTGGGACAAAAATGTATGTTTCTTTCAACGATTTATCTAGTCCAAGTTTATCATTTTATAAGGTATGGAAGGCATTGACGACCATTTTTGTTCCTTTTAATTTTTCAGATGGTGGGATAAAAACTTCTTTTATTGCCTTGGCTTGTCTTTTGTCATTGTAAAAGACATATTGCCGAACCTTTGTTTCTCTTAATTGTTCAGGTGATGGGACAAAAACTTGTATTTCATCCAACGATTTATCCAGTTTATATTTTGGATTTTCAAAGGTATTGTAGGTATTGATGACCTTATCCATGTCAAAATCCAAAACCCAATCATCGCTATCATTTTCAATTTGTTTGCTTCGTTAAACCTCGGCTTATCTTTCTTCATTATGAAATAAATATCGCCGAACCTTTATTTTTTAACAAAGGTATGGTAGGGCATTGATGATCTTGTACATGTCATAATCCCAAACCCAATCATCATTGCTATCATTTTAAATTTTGACACGTTTTGATTCTCGCTATCCAGGTTGATTTTCATTTACTATCTGCTCTTCATTTTCATTTTTGAATCCCACACTTGTTCGGTGTCGTGTTTCTTCTACCCGCGTGTGTCTTTGCCCTTCATTTTCTTTTTTAACACGCTCTAATTGTCGTTTTCGCATATCTTCCAACCGCCCGTGTCTTTGCTCTTCATTTTTTATTTTTGATACGTTTTTAGATTTTGATTATTTAAGATAATTTAGTAATGGCCTTTGCTATAGCTGTCCGTATTGGTGTTGTCACAATTGATGGTCCAGGTTTTCAAATTTCAAATCTCATCACGTTTGATAGTTCCGGTTTTGGTTCCAAAGAAGCATCATTTATAGTAACTGCAACTACAAATTTGGTCAAATCAAGTCAGGGGACTTGGTCAAATTCCGTCGAGCTACTTTTTCTTTGAGTCAAGAATAATTTAGATCCAAGGAAAACTTTATAGCTCGCATATTTTCTTTAATCAGTGATAACTTTTAATACTTTTTCTGCTGTAGCATTTTTCTTATTCTTAAAATCGAAAACAATAAAGATATGTTTATTTTACGTTATGGACGTACTGACAGGCATCCTTCTGTCTTACGCATCCTTTGTCTTGAATAGGCTATGATTCAACAGCGCCCTTCCCGTTTCATTTTTTGCTATCCATCCCCACGTAATCCTTCAAAACACTTGAAAGTTCAATGGCATACATTTTTGCTCAAAACTGTCGATAGGCTCAATAAATCCGAATGTGGAGATGACATGACCCCCACAGCCCTGGGTGCGAATTTTACGAATTACCAGTTGTTAGTAGATGGGCTATAAAGTGAGAAAAAGGGAACGCTTTTCACTTGCTTATCCGTTTTCGTAATTAATATTAAGAACTTATGAAAATCTGCAATTTTTACTAAAATCAATCTCACCTTCGTACATTCTGCCCTTAATTTTGGAGGTTTTGAAATCTGTGGAATTTAGTGAACCTCCAGAGATAAAATTCAGAGTTCTGGAAATTAGTGGCAAAAGAGTGAGGTGTGAGCTGTGTATCTCGTGACGTGAGTGTGACTCTAGAACAGCCTCCTACACCTCAGTGGGGCTAGGTTAGTGTATTTAAAAAATCAAAGCCCAGAAAGTTTTTTCCTAGTCGTAACGCAGGATCAGAACTGGTTGTTTGTGAGTCATAGTTCAGTTTTTGTTTCTCTTAGTTGTTTCTTTGTTCATGTGTCATGTTAAGATAGGATAACATCGAAAAAAGTCGATTACAACTGTAATTTAGGTAAAACAAGGGCTCGTTTCAGTCGTAGTTACATTGAAAATCTTGGAAGTCGCCAAGTCGCCAGTTTACAGTTGCAAGATTTCCAAGATGTGAGATATTTAATTTGTGACTTGTCTCATTTATTAGATGGAAATATAGCAAATATCACAAAAAACTTGTGTGATTAGAAAAATGCAAAATAGAGTACCTATACATTTTTTTATGGAATGATAATATATTGTCAGTATTTAGCAAAAATTATTCAAGAAACAATAAGACGGATATCTATTGAAATTTGTGAAGGGTGAGACAAATTTTTTCCACAAAAATATAAAAAAAAGTCATTTTCAAAATTGTCGCTGGTGTCTCAGTAATTGTACTAGCTCAACTAAAGTAAAAAGGAAATAGTTTCTGTATTTTTTGGGAAAAAACTGGGGTTTTGAATAAACAAGGAACAAAAAAAAAACTAAATATTTTAATTAGATCACCGGTTACCAATTTTCACTGATCGGGCTGCCAAATTAGGAAAGTACAGGGAAGAAGCGTGGATTTTATTCTATTCTCTTCATGAAGATGCAAAAAGACATTTAAGCTTTAATTAATTATTAGACAAAATTTGGACATTTTCGGTGCAAGGGGTCTCAGTCAAGCAGCCAGAATGGTTGAAACCCATCAAAATTTGACGAAAAATATTTGCTTGAGAAAAAACAAAACACCAGTCTAAAGCCATTTTTTTTTCATATCTAGGGGAGTAATCTTATCACCTTTCCGTAAGTACTCCTGTAGTCCTGTATAGAACACGGTAAAGAAGCAATATAACCATTAATTACACTGATAAAGAGTATTATAATCCTTGTGATTTTTTGGTTTGTTTAGTGATTTTCTTTAATAATCTTATGATTTATGTGCTGATTTAGTGATTTTTTCATCAGGCAGCAACCCTGGGCACAAGCCACCTGGTGCAGGTAATTCTAGAAATTGACCCCGTGCCTTCTATAGATGATAACATAATTTGCTCATACTGAAAGCAAAAGATATTTTGAACGTTTTTTCTTTTGTTAACTTTATTAAATCCAAAATTATTCAGACTTTCAGGAATGAATTATCAGTATATACATTAAACTGTCCATCCACAACCATTTTTTTTTTCTTTGCCATCAATCTTGGTTATGATGGTGCTTTTTTATTCTTTTTAATGTTACAAGAGATAAAAAAAAATAGCTTGAAATTATAATTTTTTTCAGTAAATTGCGAATTATATTCTGGTCTTTAGAAGCCTATTTACTGTAATTTCTGTTCGTTTTTGGGTTTGGTAATTTATATATAAATTTTAACACTAGAAACATTATTTGACTATATTTCTGCTCATCTTTGGGTTAAGGCAGCTCTACTCTTTTTTGAAAAACTTCTATTGAGAAGAAAATTAATTACTTTAAAAATGTAATCTTAATCATTCAGTGTAAAAAACCGCGGCCTGTAGGATTCGAACCTACGCTCCCAAAGGGAATCTGATTTCGAGTCATTCGAGACTTAATCAAAGACTTAAAGTTAGAAACTTAATCATTCGAGAAGTGTCAAATATCCATAAGTAACGAAACCTATGAAGGCAGGTGAAAATGCATGGGCTCTAACCTCAAAGGAGAAAGATACTTTTCAGCTCAGAAATTCGCATTGCAAAAGTTAAACTAAGGCGCATCAATTCCTAAAAATTTAGAGTGAAGCAAGTATTTCTCTAATTTAAAAATTAAGATACAGAAAGATATTTTTAAATCTAGAGGGGTGTTTTTTAACGAAAATACCAAAACAATGTATTGATATAAGCCTAGATAAGTCACTGGACATAAAAAAAAACATGTTAAGAAAACAATTCTTACTTTATAATATGCAGAATAATCACAGTCTGAACACATTTTGCATCATTTTTTTACTTTACCCTCAACCCCCCCTTAATTTGCAAATTTGCCGAGAGAACTACCCGGAGAGAAGGAAACATGTCAAGAAAACAATTCTTATTTCATAATGTGCAGAATAATCATAGTTAACACATTTTACATGCAGCCTCGCTATATTTTACCCCCAACCCCCCTAATGTGCAAATATATAGCCTGAAATTAGCCTCCGTTTTCAGGGGGGGGGTAAAGTATAGCGGGGTTGCATGCAATATATATATATATATATATATATATATATATATATATATATATATATATATATATATATATATATATATATATATATATATATATATATATATATATATATATATATATATATATATATATATATTTAATATATATTTATATATATATATATATATATATATATATATATATATATATATTTTAAGTTTTTAAGTATGTATCTTATAAGGCCCATCCAACCTAGGGGAGGGAGTACAATACTGACCTGCTGAAAAGTTCAGTATAGTTTACACACATCGCATTGAAAATCTTGGAAGTGTTTCCACTTTCCTTTAGCTTTCTCATTCAACATAAATATTTTTCAGTAATGTAGCCAGTGTTTCCACTTCTACTTATATTGGTAGTAGAATACTACCAATATTAGATATACCCCACATTAGATGGGGGGGGGGGGGTGTGGCAAAGCATAGCATATATTAAATACTTAACCTAACCTAGGTACCTCCCCTACCCCCCCCCCCAAAAAAAAAAACAAAAACAAAAAAACACTTTATATATCTTATACGCAATTAAAACCACGCTATATATTGTATTTCTCTACAGCGGTGTCTTGAATCATCCCGTAAAAACGGGTTTTTTCGTCGCATCTGCAGTTTGACATATATAAAAGAGTAGGTATAACGAAGGAGTACCTATATTATTATATATAACATAATATATTGTGCAAGAAAACCGGTCACGAAAAACCCGCCAGACGGGTTAACCGCAAGAGACCGCTATAGAGAAATGCAATGCAAAGCGTGGTTTTAATTGTGTTTACGATATTTAACCTGTTGTTTTTTGGGTTGGGGGGGGGGAGGTACTTAGGCTAGGTTAGGCTAGGTTACGTATTTAATATATGCTATCCTTTACCACCACTCAACACCTTGCTCTTTACGCTCAAGTTTTTTAGAAGTTTTAAAAATACATCTGAGCATATTTTTCCAATTAAACGGTCCTCGCGTTTAAGGAGTCATTCTGAAAGAATTGGAACAAAATTCAAACTTTAGCGTAAAGAGCGAGGCGTTGAGAGGGAGTAACCTCCTTTATATACGTAATAATTTCTTTCTTTTTTAAGTTTTGATGTTGCTCCTCACTTTCAGTTGAAAAAACTTGTTTTTTTTCAATTCTGATCGTTTTTAAATAATGCCGGGAAATATGGCCCCAACTCCATGGAGAACCCCGCTCCCAACGGAAATATACACTAGAAAATTCGATCCCAGTGAAAATTTACCCCGGAAAATTACTCTTAACCACTCTGTGCGTAAAATTGAGACGGAAAAGAGAAAGCAAGACATAAAAAAAACTTTGTACTAGAATTCTGGACAAGTCCCCCAGTGTATAATTTCTCCTGAAAATTTCACTCCCTGGAAAATCTCTTCCCCATGAACAATTTACCCGTGGAAAATGTCCCAGCAGAAAATTTGTCCCCCCCACACTATAATGTATGCATACATCTCAATAAAAAATACTATGCCCAAACAATCGCCAAATTTATAACCTCAAGACCTATCCCCTGGGGCGGGGGGGGGGGGGAATCTTATACCCGAACGCATGTTTATTGGGCCTTTTAACTATGATGAGCAAAATGCCTATCTCAAAATTTCGATCAGACGATTTTGGGAAAAAGGTGCGTGGGAGGGGGCCGAGCCCCCTCCCTTGCACCTTATTGATACAGATCTAAAGTTCCATAGATTCCCTGTAGGAATTTACTTATTATGGTGCCCTTATGATTATCATGATTCAAAGCTCCTCCTAAAAAAAGGAGTTCTAATACTTTCAGTGAAAACAGCCTCTTAAAACAGAAATTGTCTGACTTTAATGAGCGTAAAACTTCATTTGTTGAACTACTGGGTTGACTGTTGTTCACCACTAATTAATGACCTTATTTTAGAACATCTGGCAGAAGTCAATCTTCAAATTTATCCATTCAAGCCTTCGTTTATCCGGTTTATTTTATTAACAAATATGTGGAAAATCAACAAGTGCACCATACCTTTAGTATTTTGTTATGTTTTACAAAGTGTATAATGACTGAAAATAGTGCAGGAAACAAATTTGGGCATGGCAAAAACTGTTAAGATTAGTTTTAAAACCTTGAGGAGCATAAATGTGATGATCGATAACTTGATGAAGAATGGAGTAATATTTAAGGTACTAGACAATACATACTGAGAAACATAATCGAATTTTGTTTTCAGATGATTAAAGATCAGCCGTCTATTGACAGTTTTTACAAGCTTATTGGAAGACAGACGCCTCATAATAAAATTTTATGAATTGACAAGGATCAGTCTACAAGTCCTACAGGAAATATAATTGATAATTATTGTAGCCAACAACCAACAACGAGTTCACATATCGTTAATGGTTGTCTATTTAGAAGAGCTTCAGAAACATTGAGAAAAAGAAAAAGCATGGACATAGTCAGTACTAAAAGCAGGGAAGAAGAATCTAATACATACTCGTTGATTTTGACCAATATTAGGCAACAGTATTCTGAAGTGGAAGATTTAGACCGAGACAAAAATATAAGAAGCAATCTGGCTGTTGGGAGTGTTATTGCAGATTCAGAGTTGAGCCGGTCTGAGAGCACTGCTGTAGCAAGGGAAGAGGAAATTCAGTCAGATAGCTCAACTGCTATTGCTAGCTGTAGCAACAGTTTAGAAGATGAAAAAACGCCTTAAGTTACTGATGAATCAGAATCACACGTTACGGCTGCTGGAGCTAAGAAAGCTACTACAAGGAGGCAGAATGACAAAAGAAAACTTACCCCAAATTCGAATATTGATATTGAGGGTATATGGTACCTCGCCAAAGGCTATACTGGGTAGCTTTGTTGTAATTTGTGTAATACCGACTCAGCAGGTAGCAGTTTTCAAATTGTGTACCAATTAAGCACTCCTCCTCGTTTTAAAAAGATGTCTGCAACACTTAGTACTGCTCCCCTGGTACAGTTCTCAATATATAATATAGAAAGGAATGACAGGCTTCTAAGAAGACAGAGAATCATGCAGGTCGAATTGACTTTAGGTTAATTTCCAGTAATTCATAACTCTGCGGTCTATATTATGAAAGAGCTTCCCGAAATCTCAAGAACAGAATTTCCTGACTCGGACATTGCAAAGGCCGTTCAGTGGAGCCGCACAAAAACTCCGCTGGTGATGAATAAAATTATTAGACAATTAGCTCACGTGGACTTGTGCAATCTGATTAAAAAGAACTGTTTTTCGTTAATAATTGACAAAAGTACTGATGTGAGTAATTCAAAAAACCTAGTTGTTGTTATTCGTCATGTCGATGAAGAATGGTGGATGGAAGAAAGTTGTGAATGACTCATTCTTGCAATTGGTTAAAGTACAGCAGCGCACAGCTAAAGATATGTATACAGTGTTAACAAAACTTCTGTTTAAAGAGATTGGAATGCCAAAGCAAAATCTGATTGGTTTTGCATCAAATAATGCATCTGTGATGATGGGAGTACAAGGTGGTGTGCAAGAAAAGCTTTTGCTAGATATACCAAACCTATTCGTTCTTGGGTTTACACGCCACTCCATCCTTTTGTGTGCCAGTACAGCAAGTCATAAGCTACCTTCAGACGTAGAAGAATTCTGTCAAGACCTCTACAATTACATTGGCAGAAGCCCCAAAAGGGCTGGTGAGTTTGTCGAAATGCAGAAGTTCATGGAGGTAGACGAACACAGAATTCTGCGCAATGTCACAACTAAGTGGCTTTCCCGACGTCCAGTCATTATATGTTATCTCGAACAATGGGATTTTTTGATGCTTTTCTTCCGGAGTGAAAGCTTCAAAGAAGGAAACAAGCCAGTCAAAGCCATAGCTATATTCAAAAAATTGCTATCCCCGACATTTAAAGCTTATTTTGCTTTCCTCGCATATATCCTACCATTTGTTACTGACCTTAATCGGTTGTTTCAGTCACAGGATACCCAAATCCACATCTTGTACAGTCAAGTTAATGAGCGGTATATAACGATTGTCAACCACTTCATGAAGCCGAGCTATGGGAAGAAGACAGAAGCACCTTTGATACAGCTCAGGGACCCACAACACTTACATAAAAGTAGTAGACCGTGGTAGTCGTGTTACTAGAGATTATATTTATTAACAAGAAAATTTCGTTATCAGCTGCAACTGCCTTCAAAACGGTTTGTACGGAATATATGATAGAACTGAGCAACGACATTAGGAAAGGTTTTTCAGTTCTAAATACTCCTCGGTTAAAAACTTAGACAGACTTGACCCAAAGACAGCTATGCCTCCAGACCACTCCAACTTAAGCATTGTCCCACTACTTGTCCAATTTCCAAATTTGGCCAAGGAGAATGATGTGCAAAACATTGCCAAAGAATGGAAAAGGCTGCCATTTTGCACTGATCTCAAGAAATGTCCAGATTCTGACCCAGTTTATTTCTGGTTTAAAGTACTAGAACGATGTGATGGTCCTCAAGTCAAAAGTTTCTCATTCTTGGGTGAATTCATGATGAAAATGCTTATCCTACCACATTCTTCTGCTTGTGCTGAGAGGGCTTTTTCAACTATTAATTTAAACAAAATAAAATTGTGAAATACACTCGGCTTTTCTACTCTAAATGCTTTTCTGAGTACTAAACGGTTTGGTACCAAGAACTGGAAACCCCCCCATGAGCATGATGACTTACCCCAAGTGTCAATATACTGGAAAAGGGTATAGAAAATATGCAACTGCAAGTGCCACCATGGCTTTTGATTCATATAATGATGTTTAATGTCATATTTTTAATCATTTTCTGATGTATAGCTTTTGCAGTATAGAGTAGTTGGAACCTCAGATAACCCAAAGCTTATAAAGCCAGTTCCAGTTTTAAAAATAGAAGATGCCGTTATCTAGATGTTTAAGGGGATTTAAGAAATAGTGAACGACATGGCCTCTATTGTACCATTCGTGGGGATATATCAAACTCGACCTTACAAGGTGAGTTGAGGATCTTTTAAAGGCATTTTGGAGAAAAATATTGTTCCAACATTACAATCTCCAGTACGTATTAGACCAGACCATAGCCCCCAAAGTCATTTCTTTAATCAGTCTCAATTTAAAAAGAATTTTTTGTCCTGTATTGTTGGTAGTCGGTAGCTTATATTAGGGGAGGGCTACAAAAAGGAACCTCCCCCCAATCGAAATATTCAAAGAAAAGAAAAGGGGGATTTTTATGCAAACTATTAAATGGAAAATCAGGTCCCAGCAACTGCTTTTCGGCAATATATTGTAAGAATACAAGGTTAAAATGCAATTTCAGATCCGATTTGTGTTATAATCTTTATTTTGGATCAATTTCAAGCGGTACTATAAATGGTCGTAAATGGCCGAAATAACTATTGTTGGCCTGTAGAAATTGTTTACATAGTGATACATGTAACTCCGAACAATTGCTTCAAGTACTGTCAGTATTAATATACCGCGTTATAGGAGAAAGAAAAAGAAAAGACTGAAGAGAGAAAGTAAACAAAACTGTATCAGAAAGGGAGAAAAACTAGCAACAATTGGGTTTTTGCAAATAAAAGTAAAATATTGAAAAAACACAACCAAGCAAATATTTCAAGATGACACATGCCTAGCCTTTTAATTGACCCATGAACAAATATCTCCGCGGACAGAGCATAAGAAAATACCACCAAAAAACAAGCGTTGACAATCAATGTGAAAAAAACAAAACAAACAATGAAAAAAACAAAAACTGACAAGAAGAATAAAGGTAAAAACAGCAAAAAGTTATATCACCGAAATAAAAATACCTAACAATCAGAAAAACAAGTTTTTCGCCAATATCCGCGATTTGCACAAAATCCAAAAAATTATTCGCATTGTTCTGTGTTTTCAGTATTTTCATTTGGCCTTTAAAAACCTCATTTTTGCTCGTTTTTCTTTCTTTATGTTATGTCACGCCAATGTGGTTTAAGAAATTATCTTTATGAAAATGTCTTCTGCAAAATTTTCAGAGATAGCACTGTACGTCACAGACGACCCGCGAGTTACGCGGATCGTAAAAAGCGGGAAAAAAATTGCGATATGATACAATTTTTTATCTTTGGTCATATTTAATGCAATTTTTGGTTCTGTTTGTCTGTTCATGTTGGTAACACTGTTCCTATGCTGAGGATTGTAAACAGTGATTTATCGCTTTTACAATATTTAAACTTTTGTTTTGTGGTCTTTATGGGAAAAAAGTTACCTAGGTTAGGTTACGTATTTAGGTACTCTTCTGAAATACAGGACACATGCGAGAAGTGAAGTTTGGTTAATGCTAATGAAATAAAACAAAATAGGATGAAAATATAATAGTTTATGAGCAAATTTGGGCTATATATTTACACATTAGGGGGGGGGGGGTAAACATAGCATATATTAAACACGTAACCTAACCTAGATACCTTTTAGTCCCCCTAAACCCCAAAAGACTAATGTTTAAATCTTTTTCACGGAATGAGCAATATCTCAACAATGCTGCGGAAACCTGTTTATCAATACCGGCTTTGTGATTTGGATGCGGTCTTTCTTTCGTGTGTCCTGTATTTCAGAAGAGTACCTTTATTTAATATAGTATGCTATACTTTACCCCCACCCCCCTGATGCGCAAATATATAGCCGAAATTCGTTTCTAAACTATTATATTTTTATCCTATTTTGTTTCATTTCATTAGCATTAACCAAACTTCTCTTCTCGCGTGTTCTACAGATAATACGACAGTACCAAGAGTTGTCTTTAAAAAGAAAGAAAAAAAAAAAATCAAAATAGGATGTCACGGATCAACGCAACCAGATTTGTTTCCTTAATTTTTGTTCTGATGAAACTTCTCTTTGCCCTATCTTCCTTCATGCCCTGCAGTTTTCAAGTGGAACTACTACTACTACTACTACTAACAACAACTCACTGCAACACCAAGCCGCCTGAGGCGAACACAGCTACTCCCTGAGGCGAACATAGCTACGCTACTCCTCCATTCTTATTCAATTTCTTGTTTGTTGAATTCATTTACTTTAAGGGGAGGGGGATCATTGATGCTAAGCTAGAGGAACGGTTATATCATGTTCCTTCTGTGTAAGCATGCATTCTTAAACATTTGAATACGGTAAAACAGAAGCAGCTAGCTTCGTCTATTAGAAGGAACTATAAGGAGCTTTAATCGTAATCATTAGAAATGTGATTGGGTTTCCATTATTATTTTTGTATCAAACAAGACAAATATAAGAACTTGGAATTTTGAACTCTTTGGAGGTCCCCACAATTCTACCACTAATCCCAGAATTGTACTGCTATATCAGTTTTTTTTCAAATTTTAATACGACATCCATATGAATTGTTTGAATATTTTTTTAAAGGATTATAATAATTTCCCGCAAAAAATAGTTCCATAGTTCCTTTTTCTACACCTGGCCCACATAAAAAAAAAACCAGCAAACTGAAGCGATAATCCAAAATCAAATAAGAACGATTTCTGAGTTTATTTTATTTAATAAAATGGACACGTACAGAATAACACATAAACTAAAAATTTCCTAGACTATACGCCGAAACTTTCCTGCACAAAAACTTGCAGTTAATTTAAGGCATTATAACCTTTTTTAAATCACTAAAGAACTTCAGCGTGAATAGCGAAGACACCTTGTCAGAACCTAAGGCATTTATAAGAGCACCCCTTGAAACTAGAAACTGACAAATGTTTAATTCGCCTCGTCTGGCAGCATAATATAGAGGCGTGTGATTTTTAGAATCTAATGCATTTATAGTTGCCCCATTTGAAACTAATAGTTGACAAATATCTAGACTACTTTCTTCAGCTGCATGAAGTAAAACTGTTTTCTGGGAATTATCCTTGAGATTTAAAAGAGCACCCTTTGAAACTAGAAGCTGACAAATATCAGATGCGCCGCGTCTGGCAGCATAATACAAAGGCGTGCGATTTTTAAAATCTAATGCATTTACATTTGCGCCGTTTGAAACTAGTAGCCGACAAATATCTAGTCTACTTTCTTCAGAAGCATGATGTAGAGCTGTTTTCTGGAAATGATCCTTCAAATTTGGGTCAACACAGCCATTGGTGATCAATACAGCCATGCGTAAATCGCATAAAATGTTTTCATTCACATCAGTTTTATCTTGGCCCGATTCCTTATCTTTATATTCCTGCATTTTTTCCACTTCTTTTTCTAACTTGTCTATGGTTGAACTCAATTTGGTCATTTGAAAATAAAAGCTGGATAAAATTCCATCCAAATCACGCTTTCCTATTTGGCTTTGGTATCCTTTCAATTTATCTGTAAGTGAGCTTGTCTGTCTAATAGCATCCATTACTTCCTTCCGTAATCTGAATCTTTTTTTCACTTCTGGGGTTCTATAAAACATGGATAGCATTTTGGCAATAATGGCGATCTCTTTGTCTAGTTGTTCAAACGCCTTTTTAGCATCAAGTCCTAATTTAGAACTTCCAGTAGATTTAAAGATATTCCCTTTCTTCACTACTACTCTCTTCTCTCCTAGAGCACACAATACATCTCTGCCCTTCTCAAAATTTTCAGTTTTTCTAAGAACTTTAGTTGACATGATAGATTGTTTGCTTTGCAGTAACTTGTTTAACTAATATTGTTTAACTAAAAAGAAAATCACTGGGATCAGTCTTATATTCAAGAGGTGACGTCATTTTTGCCGTGTAGTATGTAACTAGAATAGGCTGACTTGTGATGACGTCATTGAACACTATTTTCCATTTTATCAGTCAATTTATAAGTTATTTGCGATGACGTCATCCAGAATAAGTTGCTTTTCTTATTCGGTATTAACACTCTGCTTTATGCTAACAATAAAAAAAATACTGCTAGCTAGCGTAATAGATGACGTAATACAAAGGGCAGGGGTGTCTTTTGAGAGGGGGGGGCCAGTTGCCTCCCAAATAATGTGGAGAAAAAAATAATATTGCCTTTTGAATATCCGGATATGGACCCCTTTTGCCCCCCCCCCCGCTCCTCCCCCAATAAAAATGCTGGAGATTCGCCCCTGTCGAAGGGTAAAGGGTTAATAGGTCTGAACCCCTTCCCCTCGAAATATTTCTTCGACTATTAAATTGTTGTTAAAATGTGGATTAAAAATTTTGATTTGATAGGCTTTTGCATAAGAAGCATAGCAAAGGCTGGAGGCGGAAATGGAATTAAATCAGAAGTTAAATTCAGCCACATTTAGATTGTGGATGCCATCCACAATCTAAATGTGGCTGAATTAAACTTCTGATTTAATTCCATCCAGTGGATGGGATTTGACTGTCTTAGGTGAATTCTATTAAAATCAGTTATTTTTTTTTATTGTTATTAAGAGAGTTCAGGGTGCAAGATTTGGTTTGAAAATTGGTCTTACAAAGATCAGAGATTAAGACCATGCTTGAGCGCAAGAAGGTCCGAACTGCCTCTCTGAAAATTTGCATGAGACCTTTACGGGCAGTAATGGGAAGTGTTCTCAAATAAAATGAAATGATGATTGTTATCATAAGCGTGTTGAGCCAAGGTGGAATCAAAAGTTTCAGGTATTTTTCGTAGCTTCATGGCTTTATCGGTACTTGTTAATTAAACAAAACACACCCAAGAATTATGCTTAGGTTAGATCTCAGAAAATCGATTTTATAGCAACAAAGACATGTTACGGGTGAAACAATACATTATACTTGTATAATTTTCGCTATATATTTGCAAATTTGGGGGGAGGGGAGGGTTAGGTTAGGTTGTATGTTAGGTTAGGGCTGCTGTACTCTATCCCCCCCCCCCCTTAACCCCCAATTTGCAAATATATAGCCCAAATTATATTATTATATAAACTAAAGGTTATACGAAGGTTATATTTTATTAACTTCACTTCTTGGATATGTTTCGTTTAATTAACAGGTACGGCCTTGTCTATTGATAATTTGTGTTCCAATCTCTCTCCTAGTTGTTGGTGGGTCCTAATCATGGTCCTGACCACAGGAACACGGGAATTTAGGCACACCACTACCCTAATCGGGGCTAGTTTTATCCCCCCCCCCCCTTTCCGCAGTTGGAAATGCTCTGACTTCTTTACACCCTAAAATGTAACATTGAAGTTATGTTTATTTAAAATTCTTCCTGGTCTATCACTCAGTCTTAGGAATAAAGGGTAAAACAGTTTTTAATCGCCCATCAATACGATGCCTTAAGGTGAGGGCTGAGATGTTGTTAGTGTATAAGAATAGACAAAGTGTCTAGTGTGCAATAGAAAACAATTAAAAATTAAAACAAGCTGAAATTTTAGGCAAGTATAATAAAACTTTACAACACAAATAAAAAAATGGGAATTTAGGTAGAAAAAAAAGAAAAAAGTGAAAGTTTAGTTAAGCACAATAAAAAAAAGTAAAAATGTAGTAAACAAAGACTCAGAAAGTGAGAATTCAGTGAACAAAAATTAAAAAAGCGAAAAATCAGTGATATAATATATATAAATTATTCTAAAGCTTTACAACAACAAAAATGAGAATTTAGTTTGAAGAAATGAAAAAATGAAACTTACTAAACAAAAAATGAAAAAAGTAAAAATTTAGTGAATAAGAACTGAAAAGTGACAATTTTGTGAAGAAAAACTGAACAAGGGAAAATCTAGTGAACAACAAATAAAAAGTGAAAATTTTAGTGAAAAAAAACTGCAAGTGAAACTTTGGTGAACAAAAATAAGCATTAAATTTTAGTCGGATACAAAGTACTGGTGTTGAAAGTATAAGGAATTAAATGTGACATGTAATAAATTAATGAGAGGGATGATTTGTATTACGGAGTGTTAAATGTTGGTGTTTTTAGAACTTTTCGGGCTATTCCCATACTTATCCTTTGTCAAAGTGAAAATATTGAAGTAAATGTATTTCAAGCTGGCCTGGAGTTCTAATTCTGAGAGGGAGTAGAATCACTCATAACGGTGGGGCCGAATTAATCAGCCGTACCAGTCATAGAGCAGATACCGCCAACTGATCGCCGAACCCGTCCTAGAGTAGATACATCTACCTGTTCGGTTGATACCTCTGGAGCGGTAGCAACAACTCCCAGCTTCGTCAGGCCGAATTTCCAGGCTCTTTTTTTAAATTCCCATAAATTTGTTTTTGCAGTAATCTTCTACTATTGAACTTAACCGAAATGATAGTTACCAGTCCTGAATCAGTTTCAAATGGTAATTTAAATATCACTAGAAAGTTCTTCTTTTGAAAACGTGCTTTTAAACTTCGATTACTTTTGGTCGTAATGTACCGGGAGTAAAACACGATATACTTGAAATACCAAAATAAAGTTCCTTCTTTAATTCGGACTCCTATAATTAAGCTAAATCTAGTTTCAAAAATGAAAAAGTCCTTAATCAGCGAAGACAAGAAACTGCAGTCTTTGGATTTCGCTAAGACAGTGAGCAATAAGAAAAGTGCTACGCACAATATTTTTAAGGAAGTTTAAACGATAAGAACCGTGTGAACGCCTTAATCATCAAAAATATTTAAGAAGTATTATTGGACGAGGGTTCGTGTCCTTGGGCCACGCAAGCCAATGGCAGGCAGTCCCTAGAGCGCAGGACGAAAGAACTGCGTTTGGGAGTGGGGAAAATGTGTTTTTTAATTTGAATATTAAGTTGGATCTGAAGGAGTTGGCACCGCAACCATTTATTTGTCTTTGAAGTGACCCATTGCTGTACAACTAAGCATGTAAGTTTAATAAATCTATTGTCTTTTTATAAGTGTTCGTTTCTCTTGTATGTCTGAGTCTAGTCCGATAATGGGTAACTAGTTCGCCAGTCTCCAAGGTAAATGCTCCCAAAGGAATCTGATCTCCAAGTGGCGCTATAGGAGAAATCTCTCTCGCCACGAGCAAACCTTTGCTATTACCACAATTAATTCCTCAATGGTACAAATGGCGAGGTCTGTAGTTGGAGGAAAACTGCGAACTAGTTAGGCCGTTTAAACTTTGTAATTCAAGTTTAATTTTTGGAAAGATACAGACATATAAGAAAATTGATTAGGCCTATAACCTCTAGGCTACTATAGTAAACCCCTTATATCTAATTTTATATAATAGCCAACCCCAAAATTTTTTATTAAAATTTTAATATAAATTTATATAAACGCAAAAAAAAAAAAAAAAGAAAATATGGACGATCTAAATGAATTACTATTAGTGCAAAATTTAGTCGCAAAAAATATAGAAATTGCGAAATCTATCACGGAATACAATGGTCAATCAGATATTGACGAATTTAATATCCAATTGACCCAGTTTGTACAATTAACAAAAACAGACATTGGAGCGTTAAAAAACATGCTCCTAATACGATTAAGAGGCCAGGCCTTAACCTTTCTAAAACAGGTCGAGCATACCATAGGAAATAACGCCAACTTGACAATAAATACAGTGGATGACTTGTTAAAATCATTCAAAGAGAGATTTATAGAAACCAGTTAAATAAATAAATTAAAACATGGAGTAGTGAACTTTGATTTTTCACAAAATATAAGGGAATATCTGGATAATATACGCATTTCTGTAGAAGCAAAATACGGAAGTGGTTCGGGGCAACTGTATGAAAAAATCATACTAAATACCTTTTTGCAAGGGCTACCCCAAAACTATATAGAGTAGTAATATCCAAGAATATTCAGACGTTGGATCTTGCAGTCCAAGAGGTAGAACGACTAATTGAAGTTGATAAAATGGTTGCTAATCATAGTAATACAAAAATAAACAGCCTAGGCGACTCAAACGCGAACCTAATCTTCAAGGGCGATCAGACATCCCCCAATTTCTTTTCACGGGATAACTCCCCAGTAGCACAAAGAAACAAAACGCCAGAATCCGCTAGGCAGAAAACAGTACGTTTTCAGCCCATTAACCCTACAATAATAAGGTGCCATAACTGCAATCATGTTGGCCACAGAGCAAGAAAGTGCCACTACGTCACCACTGCCATACCAAGAAAGGCTGTCGGTAATACGCAAAATTACGTTAACCATTTGTTCAGAAAAACAAATTTTAGCACCAGTCGTGCAATAGACTATACTAAGGGGGGAGTGAGCCACTCAGTACCTTATACTGCCTACCACCCACATCTGTATAACCCTTTACCCACCAGGCAAATTAATTACCGGTTTGAAAACCCAAATACTCGCCAAGGTCAATATAATGCGAGAATGCAATATAGAAATCATGAAAATTTGCCGATGAGAAATGAAAATTTTACAAGCCAACGGCACTGGCAGTCAACGCCAGCACATGGCACTGACACGAGACATCCACGCTACCATAATAATACAGGGCAAAGACTGGAAGACGTAAATCATTTAAATATGCCTACGTAGCCTAATACGTCTGAATATCTATTACAGGCACGGACAAATGAAACAAATTATCAGGGTAACTCTTCAGGCCCCTCAGAAACATAAGACGGACCCAGAGGGTGCCAGGAATAATTAATAGGTCCAGAACAATACTAGTGCCTTCTTGTAGTGATATTATTAACAAGTTACCTATATTTAATGATTTTTTTGTAGAAAACGTTTACTTTACGGCCTTAATTGACAGTGGAGCTACTGAAAATATCATAAACTCTTGCGTATTTAATACGTTGCCTCTGCACATTAGGCGACAAAAAAACCCTAATAATCCAAATTTAACAAGTGTTACAGGCCATAAATTAAACGCAAAAGGGTCAATTTGCCTAAAATTAAAAAGAGACAACAGAACCTTCATGACAAATTTTATTATATGCGATAATCTCCCATATGAAGCTATTATAGGGGCAAATTTTCTAAGGTCTAATAAAATACTATTAGACGTAGCCAACGAGAAGTTTGTATACCCAGCTAAGGTGGGGGAAAATATTTCTACCTTAAGAAATCGTAACAGAAGTTACGAAGATAACATAACAGTAAACAAAATTTCTAGTAGTATAATGTAAAAATCCTTTGAAACTCATGTCTAGCATCGGCAGATCTTAATGGGAAATTTATCCAATTATCCTAAGAAATATTGCAGAAATGAATCATATTTAAATAGTAACAGCGTCGAATCTGCGAAAATACAAATAGCAGATATGAGAAATTAGAGATCAAATGAAATCATGAAAATAGTGGACTTGTGGACAAACATAATAAAACCCAACGTGAAGCTACAAGATGCCGCAATGGCGCAGCATAGCGCCAGCATGAACCTAATAAACAATAAAAATGAAGAGAAATATTACGGATTTGCGATAAGGAAAACAAAAGTCCCTCCCAAAACGATGCAAAAAATCCAAATATCACAAATGATCGAGCCAGTAATTAGCAAATCAGAAATATGGTTTGCGACACCGTCTGAAATACCCGAAAATCTGCTATGCGAGGAACAGATTATATATTATGACAACGGGGAATGTTTTATTTGGGTAACCAATAACCATGAAAACGATACAATTGCAATTAAAAAGGTGACGTTTTTAGTCCAAATCGAGTATTTAACGTAAAATGATTTTAATAAATGGGAAAATTCAAAAGAAACCTAGTTAACGGTAGTAAAACTTCATATAACGAATATCCTATGACTAAATTGAAATTTGTAAACAAATTTAAAATGGATCATATTACGTATTTGTAACTTAATAAAAAATTATGCTATTTTTTATGTAATTTTATGGTTTTTTTTTCTGCATCTGAAAATGACATCGGTATTATCCCATTTTACCAGCATTCAATTTTAACGACTGGTAATCCCGTAGCAAAACAGCCATATCGTGTGCCATATAAGCACAAAGAGTGGTTAAAAAATAAAATCCATGAATTAGAAAGGAACGAGATTATACGCCCAAGTATAAGTCCGTATAGTGCACCAGTAATCTTAGTGCCAAAAAGAATGGAGATTTTAGACTCGTTGTAGATTATAGGGTTCTCAACAAACAAGTAGGTAGCGATAAATTTCCTTTACCAGGAGTAGACGAAATTCTTGACTCAATTTCAAGCAAAAACTAAATTTTTAACTCCTTGTTCCTTACCCCAGGCTAAAACCAGGGAAAAATAGACAAACGGGACTTCCATAATACCGAATTTTCAGTGTCTAATCTGGTTCTTATGAATACTTGAGAGTACCCTTTGGGCTTAAAACAAGTTCAAGCGCGTTATGCAGACCCCTATTGCACCTGTTATGAGGATTAAAGAATATAATTCATTTTGTCGATGATATCATATGCGTGGGGGAAAACACTGAGCAACACTTAGCAACTTTAGCTAAGGTGTTCGAGAAGTTCAGGCAAGGCAATTTAAAATGCCGGCCCGAGAAAGTAAATTTATTTCAATCCAAAATTAAATTTTTAGGAGTAGTAGTAACCCAGGGAAAGATATCCCCAGACCCTGATAAAATAAAATGTGTTGAAAACCTCAAGCCCCCCAGAACTATGAAAGAATTAAGGGGAATTTTAGGACTTACGGGCTACTTTAGAAAATGTGTACGCAATTATTCCCAAATTGCGAAACCCCTCACGGAATTAACGAAAGGAAACTCCCATAGTGTTACCTGGTCCCAGGAAGCTCAAACTTCCCTAGACCGACTCAAAAAGGCGCTCACTTCTGAACCAATTTTATCACTCCCTGATTTCGAAAACGGAAAATTCATCGTTACCACTGATGCTAGCTAAAAAGGCATTGGCGCTTTTTTTTCGCAAATAATCCCGAAAAGAAACCCTAAACCTCTACAAGGAATACCTAAACAAATTGAAAAAGTTATGCGCTATTCAAATAAAACCTTATTAAAAGGCGAAGGTAGTTATTCCGCCATAAATTTAGAATTACTATCTGTTATCTACCACTTGGACAAATATAGGCATTATTTAATTGGTAGAAAATTTATATTACGATCAGACAATAAAAGCTTGCAGTACCTGCACACATTTAAAAACCCCACGGGCATTCTATCTAGATGGATTATGAAAATCCAAGACCTAGATTATGAATTTGAACACTTAAAGGGAAAACAAAACGCAGCTTGCGACTTTTTGAGTAGATATCCAGAAAATGATCCGTCGGAAACTGAAGAAAATGAAGTTAATGCTATCAATGCTAAAAGCAAACATGGATGTAAGAAAAACAAAGCCAAAGACGCAGTAAAAGAAAATAAGATTAAATATTGTCCCTTGTCTTTGGAAAATATAAAAAGAAAGCAAAAAAAGGACAAAATGTGTGTAGCACTAATTGATTATTTTGTGAATGATGAGGCGTTACCGTATAAATTCAAAACCATTAGAAAAGAGATAGATAATTTTTACTACGACCTTGATGAAGAAATACTGTGTAGAATTGTGACTGCTGAGACAAATAGAAACCAAACCTCGATAATCCCTGTATTACCACAAAACTTGATAGGGCCTGCATTTGAATATTTTCATTCGGACACAGGTGGACATTTAGGAGTTATGAAAATGTTCCATAAGTTAAAACAACACTTTTACGTACAATCGGCACTGACAAAACTTAAAGAATTTGTAAGTACATGCGAAGCATGTAATTTGAGAAACACCCCCCAGCTTATCAAAATCCTCCAACGGGAAGGGTCCCAGTAGCAAAATACCCCTTCGATATTATCTCATTTGACCTGTACGGGACAAATGGAGGCTTACCTGTTTCTAGCAGAGGCCATACTTGTATTCTTTCGGTTATAGATCATTTTTCCGGATTTATTTTTGCAAAAGCTTTAAAAAAATCAAGGTGCTTAAGCCACAAGTAAGGCACTTGCAAAATTATTTACAATTTGGAATTCCTAATAAAATTTTGAGCGACAATGGGAGCAATTTTGTTGCAAAATTAACAAAAGATTTAATGAGTTTCCTTAATATAGAGAAAATGGTGACAGCGCCTTACCATCCACAAGCTAATGGAAAAATAGAAAACAGACATAAAATATTTTCGAACGTTCTAAGTATTTATACTAAAGAAAATAGTAGCGACTGGGATAAATTCTTACCTTACTTAACTAACGTAATCAACACTGCTTATTCCGAAGCAACCAAAGACAATCAATTTTATTTACTTTTTGTTCGATATTTTATAATCCCTTTCTATTATATTATTGAATCTCGGCGATATTATAACGACTCAGAATATTATAAACAAGAATTCATAAATAGGATGATGAAAACTTATAAAATAGTTAGGCAAGAATTGGAAAAATGTAAAATAAACCAAGAGCTAAGAAACTAACACAAATTTAAGGGGGATACTGATGTCAAAGTAGGAGACTTCGTTTACCTAAGGAACGAGGCAAAAACGGAAGGAAAAAACTTTCCAACAAATATTCTGGGCCGTACAGAATAGTCAAAAATTACGATAATGAATATACCTTTAAAATGGAGAACCCCGATAGTGGAAAAACTTACAAGGCGCATGTAAGCCGAATAAAAAGAGCAAAATTTCCAGAGAGATGGATGTCACATCCCTCTTCGACTGATTCGTCAGATTCGGAAAATGAGCCCCCTAGGTCAAGACTGGCAGAGCTAAAACCCTTTAATTTTAAACAAGATTATTTTGAAAATGAAAGTGATGAACAAAACTTTGAAGAATTTTTAGCAATGGAAAATCTAGTTGTTCCTAAGAAAAATCCCTAATACCAGGATTTTTTCCTGAACTAAAAACGCCAAAAAGTCCAAAAAGTTATTCATCGGTAAGCGCAGGAGATTTAGATTATACAATATCTCCAAAAATCCAATTCTTCTCCGATAGAATCTCGACCCCATGTCCCCCCAAAAGATTTCCAGACGATATGGTTTCCCCTGCAACACCAATAGAAAGACCCTGTCTTTACAAGAAGAATTAAACAGAGCTGAAGAAACCCCCGGTATTACTGTAAAGAAAACTCCTCCCAAAGATTTAACTAAAACAAACCTGCGAGAAGCTATGGATTTAATAAATTTTCCCATAAAACCGAGCCAACGTACATGGCCCGGGAATAAAACGACCACGGACGAAAATAAATGTAAAGATATGTATTGAACTTTTGCAAAGTAAAAAAATAACTAAGACAGGACATGGACCTTCAGGAGGTGCACCATCTAGATCGAACTTTGTCATACCCTGGAAAACATGTCCTCCAATCCAGGACGGACCCACAAGAAAACGATTGAGTCCTCCCCCAACTCGCTAGATTAGCCACAATTTCCTGAGGTGAGGACTCAAGGTGAGGACTTAGAGAATAAACCTTCTACTTCCAGAGGAGTAGAAATTTACGAAGGAAGAGCATGTGACACCTCAAAGAGTGCCACCTCTAAAAGTTCTAATACGGATTCGTCGGAAACCAGTTCAGAAGAGTCTGATGGTGAATCAGACCAAATAGTAGCTAAAGAAATAGGGAAATCAAGGCCGACCTCAGCAGCCGCACACGGGAAACAAACGATATTAAACGGGAAAGAATTTTTGAAAAAACAAAACAAAAAGTTTGACATTATTTCGTTTGACAAACCTAAAAAGAAAAAACCGCAAGAAACCGAGCATAAAGGCACGACACAGTCAGGTAGAACCGTTAAAAAACCTGACAGATGGAAATATCGCTAATTAATTTAAAGACAAATTTCAAATATATGAATTTAACACAATAATAAATTAAAAAGTTTGAAATTAAATTTAACCAAGTCAATATTAATTAAAAAAAAAAAAAAAATAAAATAACACGCGTAATTTCAAACCGTTGACGATAACATAAAAAAACCAAAGGTTGGAAGCTATGGGTCTAATGAAAACGACAACACGCGTTGGACCACGTCTTGTGGGACGCCTGGGTAGGAACTCAAGGCCCATTATTGTTTTTTTTAATTTTTTTGTAAACGATCGTAGGAAGGAATATTTCTCAGTCCTTCAAGTGTAAGAAATTAGTATTTTTATGCCAATCAGGGCCAGTCAAAACAATACTTAAAGGTTGACTAGAAACTTCTGTGAGCTAGTTAAGTTTTCGTTTTTTGGATCAGAATGCTTTGAAAGAGAAACAGAGAGTTTACTTTCTTATAGCTCCGAGAAAAAAAAGCGTTTTAATTTCATTATATTATATCTATGACGTATGCTGTCCTACAGCTGTATTAAACATTAGCTTCATATAGAAACAAAGGCATTTACGTCTTTAGCTTTTTGGCGAAAAAAATTTTAATTTCATTAGTTTATATCTATGACGTATACAATAACAGAGAGATCACTGTTCTATAGTTCTGTGACAAGAATGTTCTTTAATTTCCTTGGTTTATCCATGACATTTTTTGTGATATAATTTCTGTGGATTTTTTTCGAAATTATTTAACTTTATATCTTACATATACTAACTCAGGTCCCCCACGTATTTTCTATTAAAAATCGACCCATGTCCCAACAAATATATAAATTATCAAAAAAAACAAAAAATAAATAATAAGTAAAGAATCGTATATTTATATGAAATATTTTATCTTAGTGCAGATTATAATTATTTTAGGCCTACCAGTGTAATTATTTGCCGAAAGCTTGCTTATTCATGTGTTTCTTACTCGAGGAATATAATGTTTCTTACCCGAGTAATATATGTACCAATAGCCAACTATTGGTAACTATAAACAAACAACCTATGGTACGTTTATATGTAGAATTTCACGGCGGATGTGAAATTATATCTCAAAAACAATATGTAAAATTTTAAGACCATTTAATCAGTTAAGATATATGGATTGAAACCCTGTGTATGTCCAATGGCGACTAAGTAAAAACCCACAAGGAATTCCCTATTAATGTGAAGGTGTTTCTCGCTTAACGTATTCTAATAAGACTTTAATATAATATTTATTTATTTAGTGCTGAAGGATTTGCTCAAACAATAGCCTTCTAAAAAGATATTGATGTCAGTTCTTCATTATGCTTATATTCTTTGCCAAGCATTAACTGGAATCTACGGAGGCAAGCTTGGAAATCCTGCATCTAATGACCTTATTCGAAAGGCGAATACGAGGCACCAATGTTGACTTGCAATTACGGAAAAATCCTGAGACTAAGAACCTCGGCATTTCAGCCGTTAAACCCGGAGCCCCATAAGAACGGCTAAGCCAAGAAATAGGGAAGACATCAGAAAACTAGTGGGTATAGAGGTCTTCACTAGTGCTTGTTATGTCTTGTTCCCTCATTGCAGTATCGTTTGCGTAAAACAGTGTGGTTATGACGCTGCAACATGCGTTTCTTAAACAGCACGGACTTGCGTGAACAATGCAGGCATGAAAAATATTGTAAAAGTAGACCTCAAACTTAATAATGTAGGGTAAATTATGTGTATTCAATATCGATTTTGTCGTTCCCAAAACATATTTGAAGACATTTCTGTTTTAGATTTTCAATTTGAGTACTAATATTAGCGTATTTATTTAATTCTGTCTAAAAGATAAGAAGTTATAACACAATTAATGCTTGACTTATTGTATGTGTATTTACTTTAAAGAAAGTTTGATTCTGCCGCGTTGTCTTTATTACAGGAAAGTAAATGGACACTTTGGTCATTGAGTATTACGATAAGCTGCCCAGTACAGATACGACCCAGTAGCATCTATTTTCATAATATCTCAACCAACGAAGAGTACTCACCATAACTCCAGGCAACTTTTATCCTAACTTCGTCTACGAAAACAACAGTTATCTTCGATCGTCGTTTCTTCGACTATGAACCATACTACGTATCAGGTAACATTATATTTGAACCTCAGTATCAAGTGCTTTAACGAACTATATAATCTCATAAACGCTGAGAAACCCATCAGCCAGTACAAGATATAAATACGTAGATATCGCTGTTGATACTCACTATGGACCCCAGAATAATTTGACAGTATAGTGATGATATTTGAAGCTAAACGATATTAAACAATATTCAAAGTTAAATGATACTTAAAGACATTTGAAGATATTTGAAGACGAAATTAAAGACAATTTGAAGTTTAATTCTGAGAACTCAATCGATCATCACATTATAAACTATATTTGAAGATAAAAGATACTTAAAGACATTCAAAGATATTTGAAGACGAAATTAAAGACAAATTGAAGTTTAATTCTGAGAACTCCATCGATCAACACATGATAAACAATATTCGAAGTTAAAAGATACTTAATGACATTTGAAGATATTTGAAGACGAAATTAAAGACAATTTGACGTTTAATTCTGAGAACTCCATCGATCAGCACATTATAAACGATATTTTAAGATAAAAGATACTTAAAGACATTTAAAGATATTCGAAGAAGAAATTAAATACAATTTGTAGTTTAATCCTGAGAACTCCATCGATCAAAACACGATAATCGATATTCAAAGTTAAAAGATACTTAAAGATATTCGAGGATATTTGAAGCAGAAATTAAAGACAATTTGAACTTTAACTCTGAGAACACCATCGAGCAGTACAAGATAAACAATACTTAACGACATTTGAAGTGAGATAATAGTTGGAGAGGTTTGAAGTTGAATTTAAAGACTATATATTAAAAGAGTCACTATAGTAGGACGGCAACCCATTTCTAAAGTCACAAATGAACAGATTTACTCAATAGTACATTCTTTTCAGGCACCAAAAAATCCTAAAAATGATATGATGAAAAGAAAAACACCAACACCTATAGTGGGAAGAATCATTTCCCAGTTGACCATTTGAACGATATTTAACGGTCATTTCCCAGTTGACTATTAGGGAAAACATACCGTGTAAAGACAACTAGACTCAAACTGTTCCATGAAGAAACCATAACGTAAGTGCTTCGACATTTTTGCCAGGACAAAAGGAGTGAAGGACCGTAATTTACAACAGAAGGGTGTAGTACACTAAGGACACGAAAGGTGATGAATAGATGTAAAGCTACATGAGTTTCTTCCTAACAGCTTTGACAATGCAAAAATCTCAATAGTGAAAGTGTTTTAATGTCATCTGTGAATATGTTGAACCAAATATTGTATGTTATAAATCATTTATGTATGTAACACAATTATAATTAGGTTTAATAATATTATTTTAGTCATTTAACGTTGTTTATATATTACTTATTACTTAATATAGAAACAAAAAAAAAAAAAAATAGAACTAATGTAAAAGTATAATATTCCCAACCTTATTGTAAAATTAAAAGTAATAAGTTTTATATATATAAAAAAAAAAAAAAAAAATCTTTATTATATTAGCGGAACGAGAACCAAAAATAATCTTAGTCCGGCATATGAATTTTAGATAGGGATTTAGAATAAAATAATAAAAATAATCGAAAAACTTTAAAACTCCTGATGGGCAGTAACTAATGACTGGGCGTCATTATTTCATGGGAAGGGTGATATATACCGGGAGTAAAACACGATATACTTGAAATACCAAAATAAAGTTCATTCTTTAATTCGGACTCCTATAATTAAGATAAATCTAGTTTCAAAAACGAAAAAGTCCTTAATCAGCGAAGACAAGAAACTGCAGTCTTTGGATTTCGCTAAGACAGTGAGCAATAAGAAAAGTGCTACGCACAATATTTTTAAGGAAGTTTAAACGATAAGAACCGTGTGAACGCCTAAATCATCAAAAATATTTAAGACGTAGTATTGGACGAGGGTTCGCGTCCTTGGGGCACGTGAGCCAATGGCAGGCAGTCCCTAGAGCGCAGGACGAAAGAACTGCGTTTGGGAGTGGGGACAATGTGTTTTTTAATTGGAATATGAAGCTGGATCTAAAGGAGTTGGCACCGCAAATAATCTCGGTCACCATTTATTTGTCTTTGAAGTGACCCATTGCTGTACAACTAAGCATGTAAGTTTAATAAATCTATTGTCTTTTTATATGTGTTCGTTTCTCTTATATGTCTGAGTCTAGTCCGATAATAGGTAACTAGTTCGCCAGTCTCCATGGTAAATGCTCCCAAAGGAATCTGATCTCCAAGTGGCGCTATAGGAGAAATCTCTATCGCCACGAGCAAACCTTTTCTATACCACAAACAAATCCTCAATGGTACAGTAATTCGCTCTATACTAGGTTGCAGCTATTGCTATAATAGTTTTTCTTAACGATCCATATGTATTGTAAGGCATATGCAATGATAGTTAAAGGAATATAATTTCAGAAAAACAGACTATTTAGATATAATGCACTGTAGAAATTTGAATATAATTGCGGTCAACTCACTGGAAATGAGCAAGTTTAAAGTTATGTGTTTTGCAAATATCATTTTTACTCACCTCCTTAGAACAATAAAGATAGCCCTAGAAACAAAGGAGGGGATTGACTAGATCAAAATTGAAAGTTGTAGTGCCCTAAACATAAGTTAAAAGTGATCACTGGCTGTTAAGTTTAGTGTTTTTTCACTGGCTGTTAATTGTCCTCGTTATCTTCCTTTCTTCGCGATTTTTTGTTTTATCATGATTAGCCAGTGTGGTCTCAGAAATTATTTACCTTTGAACACCCTGTACCCCTCCTGGAATACAATTTTGAAATAGATATTTCATTAGAATAATAGAAGGTTCAAAAACCATACGTTTAGGTATGATCAGATTTGTGGTGCCCCAAGAACAAGGACCCCGAGTTATATAATTGACGAATTCTTCCTAGACTCATTTTGTAGAAGCAAGAGCATTGTGAGTCTTATTGAAAAGGGAGCAACTCAAGGAATTTCAGTCTGTATTATTAGAGTTTCAATTTTAGCCTTTGACAAATCCGTCAAATCCCGCATCCTTTATCCCTTACTCAACTTGTAATAGATAAGTTAGTATCCTGCATCTCCTTTAATTTTAAACCTTGCCCAAGTCCAAGCTGTAGAAATTCAATAATATGGTGAAAACCGACCCAAGTTCTTAAGCAGTGCGAAAGCCAGCTAATTCCAACCTGCAGACTGACCCGATACAAAGTGGAGCTAAATTCAGATTTGACTTAAATATGCCTCCCTCTTTACACCCTCCAAGAAGCTCCTATTTCCCTTAAATCTTTCCTTCCGACATCGTCCCATCCCATTCGGGGAAGACCTGATTTTTGTTTGGCCCTAGACAGTTGGCCAACAAGGATAGTCTTTGGCAATTTGTCATCCTTCATCCGCAGAACTTGTCCTAGCCTTCTCATTATAGCCCTAGAAAGTGGGATTGAGCTACGTTTTTCGTACAGCTTACTGTTTGAGACACGGTTAGTCAGTCGGGTACCTAAAACATTTCGTGGGCAATATCTCAGGAAAACTCCTAGCAGAGCCTCCTGTGTTTTTCAAAGAATTTATATTGGGGACATAGACACCCTGAAAACAGGCCAAAGCACTTTTAGTCGATTGACTTGAGACTTTTGGACCAAGGGAATACCAATTTACAAAAGAAAAGAAAGAAAAGGAGTGTATTATTTCGTTTAAAACCTGGCCTAGAAAAGGGCCAGCAACCTCTTTAATCTGAACAGATTGAAATTTAAAACTGCAAGTCCCTGGCCTAAGCGGACCCGTGTGTACAATAAAATCTTAGTATGGGGGTGCGATGCACCCTCTAAAAAAGGGCCAAGAAGCATTTTTTCAAATGCCTTGAAACTTTCAAGGATCGTTGCTGGGTAAAGGGACCTCACGTTTTTGTTGGGAGGGAGAAGGGTGTTAGACAACCCGGAAATGGGCCGGAAAGTTTGTTGTCCTTAATTAGTTTGATACCTGCATCCGAGAGTCCGTGGGTTAAGGGAATCTAATGTAAAAGAATTTTTTTCGGCCAATTGGTGCCCAAAAAGGCAAAAAAAATTTTTTTTTTCTGAACGCAAATTTAGAAAACCGTAGATTAGCTTAAAGCCAACGGAACCTTAACGAAAATGGAAAATTAAAAAAAAATGGTTTGTATCGTTCTTGAAATAAGGGACTTGTTCTTGAAATACGCCTTTAGCTTTGCTTCAATGAAATTTGTAAAATTCTCCGTCAGTGCAGAAATACCTCAATTTCAGGCTGCGGCTGTTTAAATTTACTAACCATACAAAACTGAACGTATTCCTAACTCTCAGTCTTAAGACTTAATGCTAAAACAGGGACAGAGTAAGCGCTTGAGACAGGATTTTATTTTTAAAAAAGTATTCACATCGTATGAAGGTACAAATTTGAAACTTATTTTGCTGTATCGATTTATGCCTCCCGAAAATGGATCTTAAGCTTGCTTTGTCTCTGATAGGGTTGAAACATATACGAATTTTTGACAGGGCGGGCACACCTCAATGAAGACAAATCATTTCGAAGGTTTTAGGTGTATTTTGTGGTAAATTTGCACTTAATTAATTAATTCGCATTAATTCGTGGCGTTATATTTTTTTCTAAGACAACAAAACATATCCTTTTTTTGATAAAATGTCATGACAAAGGGTGCTCGTGTCTAAAGAGGCTATTGGAAAAAAGATTGAAGCTTTAATTATTGCTTTAATTATCTTTATGTTGATTTGATAATTCATTTTAGTTTTTATTCGTTTTGGGTTTCATTAATCCGTTTATAGTAATTTCGTTTCGTTTTCAGTTCGGATTATTGTATGGTATTATTGATACTCGTTTTAGGTTTTAATATGGCTTTTTTCTTTTATTCAGAAACCTATTTTTTGAAAACATATATATATATTTTGAAGTTAATAAGGTAGAAGCCTGAAATTTTCTTCAAATAATCTTAGGACCAGCTGAGCTGAATAGCTAAAATATAAAATACTAGAAAAAATTCGCTAGAAGAGAAAACCTCAGGAATTAAACCTTGGGTGACGTCATGCTTTTTTGAATGACATTCGAATCTAGCAGCTCTGACTCGGGAGCCGGCTTTTACCCCCCCCCCCCCCCGCAGCTGGTTGGTCTCAAATCACTTTCGACTTATAAAAAGAGGACTAACTCAATTTCTGACGTAATGAGCACCCTCCGAAGTTTCTGCGACCATGAGGTGGAGGTGGAGATGAGGATCTTAATCGCTCTTGATTTCCAGGAATATTTCTGGTCTACGTTGTTATGATGAAAGTAAAGAGTAACATTTAACCCAAAAATGAGCAGAATTTATTCCGTATAGGAGTGGGACTGCCCTATTCTTATCCCTACCTCTGCCTCATGGTCGTGAAAACTTTGGAGGGTGCTCATTCGATCAGAAATTGAGAGTTCTGGTCCTTTCTTATAAGTTGAAAGTGGTTGGAGACCATCCGGGGTGTATGTTCCAGAAGGTTTTTCCGGGGGGGGGGCGTAAACACCTGGCCCTTGACAATCTTGATGCAATGTGTTTAAATCTTTTTCTTCAGGTACAGCTACATGATTGACAATATTATTTTGCTTATTACTGGAACATTGCATCAGCGGCCAATAGCCGAATTGATCTCTAAATGTCACCCCCTTGGAAGCTTTGAGCAGATGGAGGCTATTCATGTTGCGTCCACACCAGCTGAGCTTTATAGTGCTGTCTTAGTAGACACTCCATTAGGCAAGTATTCAGTTTTATTTATTTATAAGTTTCACAGGTCTTTATTCATCTTCTATAATTCAGGAGAAAAGCCTATATACAGCAAGACAGGAAGGCTAGGCTACTTTTTTTCCTTAGATGTTGTTGAGTTTGATATATTTCGAAATCCAGGAAAACATCTGCTAAGCCTAACCATATTTTTTTTATGTGCTTAAAAAAGACCACGTGGTCCCAAGATATAAGCCACCAAAGACGACTTCTCAATCCCATTCTCGGAGTCTTCTCTTTTTCTTTTTTTTTCTTTTTTTTTGCAAAGATTGGCTATGCTCTAAGAGTCTGGTGTAATCTATTATCGTGTAGCATTATTTTTTCTAAATATCAGGATGCCCTCTGTTTGTAAATATGTGCTCAAGTTGAGTGTTGTAAACCTCTTCAATTTTGTTTACCCAAAATTGGAAGTCATATTTCTCTAAATGCCATTCCTAAAACAGTTTTTTTTTTTATTTTGTTCTTAGCTTGTTAATGCGAGACCCAGAGATCGAACCTTGCTGTGGCAACACACTGAAGGGCTGACGCAGTGACCTTAGCAGTCACGTAGTGTCGTAAATCTGATTACTTACTTGCTTATATGCTTTTTATTTTGTTCAGCGTTAGACTACTACATCATGAAAAAAAGAAATTCCTGATTTTCAATTTCGGGACTCCTGGAACTGGGGACTCCTGGACTGGTAGAGTATTGTGGGGAGTTCCAGAGTCGTCAATAACTGTCAAAAAAAGACGTTTATCTTGTTCAAGTTTACCTCTTATGCTTTTGAGAGATCTTGCTGAGACATTTTGTTAAAGAATTTGCAAATTTGGATGAAAATTAATTTTTGTGATCTAGGGTATATCTATCATTTCTGATTGATCAGGTGTTGTGAACAAGGTGAACCTTGATTACAATAATGGCATATTGTTTGTTTTGTTTCTCTAGTGCTGCCCCAGACCGTAGTTGATTCACTAGGACATTTTCCTTTTTTGGATAATTTAAGGTTCATAGGACTTTTCTTTACGAACTAAGCATAGGGAGGGAGAGAGATAGAGCGACTGTTAGTCTGAGTCATGTTCTGTAAAAAAAGTGACAAACAGTGGCAAAAAGCTCTATTTTTTGTGGCAAGGCACATTTTTACCATCGTTTGCAAAAATAAGTCAAACCTTTTGTAGAGATTTTTCACGTGCAAATTTGTGAAAAAATGGGATTTTTTCCTTATTTATTTTTCTATTTGTTTACATATATTATTTATTTTATCCTGGTAGTGTTCCATGTTTAGCACGCATGCTAGTTTGCCGAGGCCTGCCCTTCACAACAGGCACATAAACTATTTCACAGCAAATACAAAAGACGTTGAAATTTTGGTGTTCTTACATTAGCTAAGAGAACTTAATCGAACAAAATTGTGGTGTTTTTTCGAGTGGGGATGGGGACAAAAGATGGACTTCTTCTCATCGGAAATAAAACTCTTTTTTTTTTTTTTTTCTTTTTTTTTTTTGTAGCCTCTATGAGCCAACGTAGCTCACCATGGTCAACAATTAGGGTTTTTGGCCCTTGAAATCGTGCTCTCAACCATATTGGAGGGTCCACACCATGTTGCTCTTGCAAATTTCTCCCAATTCGCTCTTGCACTTCTCAGGCCTCTGGCTCTCGAGGGTGAGGCTCTTACCTCTACCGGATGGTGCTGGGGTGTGTAAAACTTCTTTTTTCACGATTTTTAAAGATTATACTGTTGGATTTACACGTTTCGACCTTGACTTGTTTAGCTGTTTTCAGTGTATGTATTTTAAGTATACGAACTATAGGAGAAGGCGTGAAAATCTTGAGATATTAAAGGGGAGGCCACACATTTGATTACCCCCCTTCCCCCATGGTACGTGCCTATCTACACCCCTGCTTACTGTCCAACTAGCTGTATCAAAGGCTGAGAACTAGTCTGTTCGTAGTCTTATTGCTTAAAGAGGCTTACTTATGCTATTATTTGACCTAAAAAATTGTAAATATGTTTATTTTGTAGTTTAAATATTTTGTTTCTTTTCAGCTCCATTTTTTGTTGACTGTATTTGTGAGCAAGATCTGGATGAGCTCAATATTGAAATCATCAGGAACAAACTGTATAAAGCGTACTTGGAAGCTTTTTACAGTTTCTGTAAGAGAATGGGTGGAACAACGGCTGACGTCATGTGTGAAATTTTGGCGGTAAGTTTCTTCTTTTCCTAGTAGAGAAGTCTCTGAAATAATGCATTCCCAAGTAGACATTATATACATTGCGTTTGTGGTGGTTGGGCCGTGCTCAATAACTTACGCGCTTTGTCACTGAATGTGTTTTGGTAATTACAAAAGTTCGTAGATGTAGCGATTTCCTTGAAATGAACCCTTAAACAGATCACTTTGACATTTGAGTGCCCCGCTATCAATGGAGAAAAAAAAAGAAAAAAGAGGACACATCCGTGCTATCCTTCCAAAAAAACGATTTTCCTTGTTGTTCAAGCCAGGGGACTGTAAGTTTCCTATACAGGGTTTTCGGCCATGGTTATTCCAATGTTGCACTTTTGTTTCCATCTGATGCCTTTTCTACGCGTTCCAGGCAATTTTTTTTAAATTCTTTTAAAATTGTTTTCAAAATAACATATTACTATTAAGACTGATTTACCAGACAATAGTTACCATTCCTGAATCAGCTAGAAATGGCAATATCTCCCTTGCCATTTTTTTAAACCCGTTATTTAGTTTTTGGTTACTATGGGTTGTGATTCGTCCTTTACAAGGTTGCAGCTACCGCTGCAACCATGATAACTGCTGAAGTATATGGAGCAATGGGGCCGTATTGGAAAACGTGTTGGTTTGATAATGTCTTCTATAAGTTGGATCTAGAAATCGTATGAAACCTTTGCCATGTGACTTTTTTGGCATTATCAAACTTTATCAGATTAAGTATCCAGTATTAGATTTACAATTCTTTCCCTTAAACCGGACATAAAAGTCGACAGGTTCAGTTTGTTCTCACCTATCTTAATTAGCTCTCAAGATGTCCGAAGTTTCTGCTTTTTATGTTTTATGTTCTTCTCTATCACTGGAATCACCAGGACAGATGTATTTTGACATCATAATTATTTCTTATATCCCTGATACTTAAAAAACGTTGATCGTGTGTACAGATGGTCATTAAAAGTAAACCGAAATAAATTGATAAAAAAACAAATAATCCCATTTGTAAACTTGTCAATAATAATAGTTTTACACAAATTATTGTACATTATGGATTTTATTTATTTTCTTTATATTTTCCAAATGATTTGAGGGTACTTGTATGATATATAGCCTCTACCTAATAAGTTGTGCATTCATTGACGCATTATAGAACCGTTTTATTTTGTTAATTTCTTTCATCTTAGCGTGAGACAAGATAAAGAGAAGTGATAGAATAGATGGAAAATATATAATTTGGGCTGTATATTTTCACATGGGGGGGGGGGTAAATTATTTGGACATTTTGAAGTTAGAACACTATTTTTACTTCATAATATGCAGAAAAATTGTATCTAATACATTTGACATCCAGACCCGCTATACTTTACCCCCCCCCCCCTCCCTAATTTGCAAATATATAGCCCAAATTTGTTTCGAAAGTATCATATTTTTATCATACTTAGGTATATTTCATTAGGATTGAGTGTAAGAGAAACGTATTAGAAGAATATTAGGTAGGGGCTGTATCATACAAGTAACGATTTGCGATATTGATTGACTACTCGACAGGACTTTTTTTTTCACCTCCTCTCCTCTCGGTGACTTTCAAATTTACTTTAAAAATATCTCATAATTTATTTAATGTCACCTACTCTTTTCTTAATAAAAATCTTCTGTAATAAAAATTTTTATAAAATTGAGCATTCCAAAATATATCAGGTTATAAAAATAGAGGTATACTACATTTCACTCGACAGGACTTTAAGTGTAAGAAGTGGTTTTCAGTAAAACCGTTGGTTTCAATGAAGCTGTCCGCGATAGCCACTAAAGTAGGTCGTATTTGATTTTGAATCAGAGGTTCTTTCTGCTTTATTACGTTTTGATTACGATAAGGAATAGCAAGCCGAGGATGGACAAGTGGATGAAGAATATTGTTCTGAAGCTAAATAATGAGAAGTCCAATTGGATAATATTTTCTAGATTGCGAAAATACTACCTCTGGGAGGCCTTAGAGCTTACTAAGAAAACGAGGGTGATTTTCATCCAGTTGACGAAAACAAGCGAAAAGACAAAAGCAGATATTTTGGTAAGGACCTCTGCCAAGCCGTCCTCAGTATGCTACTTAAAAACAAAACAAAAAAATAAAAAGACCTTGTGAATTAAACTCCAACTGAAGACACACTGAGTGTCTTTGAGTGTTTCTTCTGCTTGGTTAGAGTTAACTTCAAAATTTTTTTTTTTTTTTTCAGCGCTGAAGACGGCTTGACGGAGGTCTATACCGAAATATATGCTTTTGTCTTTTTGTCCACTGGCTGAAAAGCACCCTCGTTTTGTTGGTAATTTTTTAGTTATATATATATACATTTTTCTTTTTTGTCAAAGGTTGTGTATAGCCAATGTAATCTTAGGATGTATTTATGGTACGCAGATAAACCGTGATGGACAATAAATTCGTTTTAGAATGTCAGTAAATGTCCGTCATAAAATACCGGACATTTTAACATGTACTTTACCTTGCTAGTGTAACATAAGATGCACTAACTTAGCGGTTGGAGGGTTGTTAAGGGTTATTAGCATGATGCTTTGGTCTTTGGACTTCCTTAAACATCTTGTTCAATGCTTGTTTTTTTCTAGTGGGCATTAACACTTTAATTCAGCTAGTATAGGAATAAGGTGTATAAAACCGAAAAATTTGTCTCCTCATGTACTAACAATAATATTAAGGGTTTTCTAAGGTGTGAGAAGCTAAGGTATGGTGATTGACCCATCATGTTCTCTTAACATTATTCTTGTTTTCCAGTTCGAGGCTGATCGACGAGCATTCATTATTACAATTAACTCATTTGGTACCGAACTCTCGAAGGACGACAGGGCAAAGTTGTACCCAACTTGTGGAAAGCTGCATCCCGATGGATTAGCTGCACTTGCAAGAGCTGACGACTATGATCAAGTCAAATCTGTCGCGGAATATTATGCGGTAAGTTTGATTAAAGGGGGGGGGGGGCGTCAGATTACAAAACGTTATAAAAAAAGACACGTGGGGAAAATAAATTAATATATGAGCTTATCTTGGGTGGTTGAGCTCAAAACTCGAACTAATTTTAGTGCACGACATTTATTTATAAGATGGCTCTTAAAGTTTTCTGAAGCGTGTAATCGTAGTCCAATAGCAGGAAACTTACATAGTATACAAGAGACACATGCGCACACATTGATGGGATTTTCACCCCCACCCTCTCAAGCCAGACCTGGCGAACCCTCTCTCGAAAACAAATGTCCTCAGAAATCTTACTCCATATCCTCAGAAAAGTCTTCGGAATTTCCATCTAAGGATTGGTCCTGTAATGGTTGCCCTTATGAGGCGAGACATCATGAGTTCTAGCACTACTGACTTTTTGTAGTAAGTTCTTTCACTGAATTCATATCTGTACACAAGGGGGAGGGAAGCTCCACACTTGCTATAAACCTGACTTTTGATTTATTTTTTTTTTTTTTTTTTTTTTACAGTTCTGATTCTATATACTAAAATACGATTAGAAGTACAGGATTTTACAAAAATGAGATCAGGCATAAACAGGACCAGCCTCTAGGGATGGTAGAGCTCGTTCCTTATTATCAACGAAAGAAAAACCAAACTAATTTAAGAATTTTCAGGTTTTTTTCTGTTTTGAATTAAAAAACTAAAATTATTGCTCAGACATCATGAATATTTTTGCAGTTTGCAGTTAAATAAAATCATTTTATTTAAAATTTTCAGGAATTATTCTAGTTTCAGTTAACAAATGATGTTTTGTTATAACTCCCCAAAAATACTGAATTTATATAATAATTGATAATTATTAAAAAAAAAATATGTATTGACAAACACAATTTATGATGAACTATACCGGTCCTTTAATAGCGTTTGTATATCTATGACGCATCAAAATTACAAAAGGAAAGTATTTAAGACATGAAAAAAAAAATGATTTTTTTAAAGTTCAGAATCTTTAAAGCTATTATGTAAACTGCAAAAATATTTATGGTATCTTAGCAATATTTTTAATTTTTTAATTCAAACTAGTAAAATACCTGAAATTTTAAAATTAATTTGTTTTTTTGCCAGAAAAAAGTAACTTGATACTTCAATAACTTTAGCCCTACAGGCTATTGAAAATGTCAGTCATTTACCAAAATAATCAATATTCAAGTGGCTGGAAAAAGTTCCGATTGCTTTTATGAAAAAATTGGTTAATACAAATAAGACACCCAGTACAGACAGTCTTTGAGCTTCTAATACCTTTGGTGTTCTTTCTCATTTTAGTTGCCTTGAGATCGAGGTATAATGTTAGGTCTAATCAAGGGACCACTTGGGAGTCCTTTACGGTTGATGAACTGCCGATCAATAAGACCATGAATAGATTTTATTATTCTCCGAATAATACCGCAGTGAAAAAGGCAATGAAAATCGTGGCAGAAAGATTAAATCTAAAAATAAATCAAGAATTTGGATTCGCTGATGACGATCAGATGGTTGAACATATTTTAGAAAACAACAATAAAAATCCTAATCTATCAACTGATTTTCTCGGTGGAGTGAGTTTTACCAACTATTTTCCGGATCCGGATAAATTCCCAGAGGAAATACACATGAAGCTCCATCTCCCTGGACATTTTCCAGTACAGAGTAATTTTGATGACGAGCAAATATTAGAAACAAATATTAGCAAATATTATGCAACTCCACCAGGGGAAGAAGCAAGATACGGGACATATCCTGATTATTACCGAGGGGGATTTCTTACTTTACAACATGTTATATCATCTTCTATTATCGAACAAGTTTCAGGTGCTAACATGTCATCAGTGGATCTACAAATGCAGCGATTTCCCCACCCAAGTTACGATATAGACGCTTTTGCAACAGTATTAAAAAAATTTTTGGATTTATTTATATTGCTGACTTTTATCTATCCTGTCTTGAACACTAACAACTAATACTACTAACAACTCATCGCAGCACCAAGCCGCCTGAGGCCAACACAGCTACGCACGCTCCTCCTCCACCCCAATCTATTCAAAGCCTCCCTTTTTACACCCGCCCACGAAGTTCCCATTTCCTTTAAATCTTTCTTTATGACGTCCTCCCAACCCAGACGGGGACGACCTGCTTTCCGTTTAGCCCTAGATGGTTGGCCGAAAAGAACAATCTTCGGCAATCTGTCATCCTTCATCCGAACAACATGCCCTAACCACCTAAACCTTTCTTTCATTATAGACATAGAAAGCGGTATTGAACCACATTTTTCGTATAGCCTATTGTTTGAAATACTTTCAGTCAGACGTGGACCCAGAACAACCCTTAAGAAATTTCTCTGGAAAACATCTAGCAAATCTTCATCCGCTTTTCGGAGCGTCCATGCTTCAGAGCCATATTTGACCACTGTCATCACTGTAGCTTCTAAGATTCTAATCTTGGTTTGCAGACTTATCTTCCTATTCTTCCAGACTTTTTTTATCTGTGAAAAAACACCCTGAGCCTTGGCTATTCTATTTTTAACATCTTCACTGCTCCCACCATCTTTACGAATAATACTACCAAGGTAAGTGAAGCTTCCCACCTGATCAATCTTTTCATTACCCAACGTCACCTTTTCATCTTCACTTATTCCTAGCCTTAGTGACTTAGTCTTCCTAACATTAATTTTCAAACCAATACTAGCACCCTGAACTCGCAAAACCTCTAAAACTTCATTCATTTTGCTCACACTTTCATCTAGGATGCTTAAATCATCAGCATAATCCAAGTCCAGGAGACTTTTTCCTCCCCATTTGATTCCGTGGTTTCCCATTGCCTTTCCTGTGCTCCTTAAAACAAAGTCCATCAAAATAATCCATATAAAGGGGGATAGAACACAATCCTGCTTAACTCCTGATTTAATACAAAACCAGATGCTAACCTCATTTCCTACCTTAACCGCAGCAGTGTTATTCTCGTACATAGCACTAATCACTTTAATGTATTTGTCTGGTATACCATACAAGGATAAAACCTTTACTAAAGCTCCTCTATCAACAGAATCGAACGCTTGCTCATAATCTATAAAACTGAGGACCAAAGGTGTTTGAAAACTTAGGCACTTCTCAATTATTAACCTAAGAGTGAAAATTTGGTCAACACATCCTCTACCTTTTCTAAAACCGCACTGCTCTTCTCTTAAAACTTTGTCTATGGCATCTCTCAGTCTAAAAAGTATCATATTACTTAGCAATTTGCTACCTACAGAGACCAGACTAATGCCTCGATAATTACCACACTCACTTTTATCACCTTTCTTATAAAGTGGCTTAATTAAGGTTTTCCTAAAATCGTTAGGTACTTCCCCTTTTTCAAAAATCATATTCATAATCTCCAACAACTTATTTCTAACCTCAGAGCCACCATATTTAAGAAACTCATTTACTACCCTATCAGCACCTGGAGCCTTATTATTCTTTAATCCTTTTAGTACTGTTTCTAATTCCTCCTCACAAAACAAATCTTCCTTCACATCCAAGGTATCACAAACTTTTTCATTTTCCTCTATATTTTTTCCTGCAACTCTATCTCGGTTAAGCAAATTCTCAAAATGTTCGGCCCATCTCGCTTTAGCTTTTGTCTTATCGCTAATTGCCACCCCATTCCTATCTTTAACTGGGACAAGTCCGGATTGACTACTACCTCTCAATTTGTTAACGTGCCAGTACAATATTTTACTATTATGCCGTCTAGCTGCATCTTCTAAATCCTCGGCAATTTTATCCATGGCCTCCACTTCACACCTCCTTATTTCATATTTCAATGCTTTCTCCACTTTCTTTACATTTCTTTTGTTTTCATGTGATCTATCACTCAGATAATTCTTGTACAAGTCCTTTCTCCTTTCTATTAAACTTAAAGCTTTTTCACTAATATTCTTAGCTGCAGTTCTAGCTTTCTTCCCTAATACACCTTCAGCAACTTCACAAATTATTTTTCTAAAATTATTCCAACCATCTTCCACATTATCAAATTTTAAACTCTCAAGTTTAGCATTCAACTGTTCCTGGAAAGTTTCTCTCAAATTCTCATCCTGGAGTCTACTAACATCATAACTTCCCGGGAGGTAATTACCCTTCCGATATTTCAGCTTTAAATTAACCCTTGACACTACTAGATGGTGATCTTTACTTTTAACATCAATAACAGCACTCCTATATACCCTAGTATCTTGTATTGATCCTGCCATTCTTCGATTTACTATAACATAATCAATAAGGTTTGCTGTCTTACCATCACGTGAATACCATGTTAGCTTATGAGCCAATTTATGACCAAACACCGTATTGGTTATAACTAGATTGTTATACCTACAAAATTGCAAAAGTCTGTATCCATTACTGTTTTCTTTTCCTACACCAAATTTACCTAAGCTGGGATACCATCTATCCATATTTCTACCAACCTGGGCGTTAAAATCTCCCAGCAATAACATCATATTTCTACGTGGGACCTTGTCTATTTGCTCCTGTAACTGTAAGTAGAATTCATCTGAGTCACTAGTATCTCCATCAGTCGGTTCTACAGGGGCGTATACTACTATAACTGATACCTTGAACTTTCTAGTCATAAAAAGAGCAATTAGTATTCTATTATTAATACCTTCCCAGCCTAAACAAGACTTAGCCGCTTCCTTATTCATCATGAGCCCTACTCCCTGTCTATGTAACCCATCCTTCCTGCCTGAGTAAACAAATTCTATATCACCTAATTTCATGCTTCCTACCCCTGGGATATGAGTTTCTGAAACTCCTAATAGATCCAGTTCGAATCGTCTTAATTCGTCAGTCAAAATGTCGATACGATAGTCATTTTTTAACGTCGTAACATTCTAAGTTCCAATTTTCTTGTTCTTTAAGTGACTGAAATTATTTTTGCCTCGGGAAAAGCAATGATCCCAAATACCAGTGTAGGACGGAGATCACATATCTTCTCAAGTCTACACCAAAGTGCTTAAACTGGCTTAGAACCGGACAACAAGGAGTCCTTTGGACCTCCTTGAATGCAAGTTTTGTGCAATCCTGGGCCCATCTTGGTCACAACATGGTTTTCAGCGCTTGGCGATGCTCTTCTATCAACAAGAGTCGAAATCCTGCACAGACAATCTCAAGCCTATTACCTCCGACTCATTATATATTCATGCCTACAAATATTATGCTACTACGGGGAGGCACCCCGTAATAGATAAATTAGCTAGGAAGAGGTTTTTCAGCCCAAAGACGCCCATCAAAACATACCAATCCCAGAAGAATTGTCCATTAGTCAGAATCCCGTGCGAATGCTGTGTCGTTTACTAGGCTATAATTTCCTTGAGGGGCGCCACTCCTCAAGTGGGAATAGAGTTGACCGCAAGGTCCCCAGTCTTGCAGGTACCACGAAAAGGTCGAGGCAGCCCTTTCCATAGGCCGTTGTCCATAGATCTGGATCTTACGCCCTGCCACATTTGTCCTCCTATAGAGGATCATCCCATGATGGTGTTCTACGTCACCATGCAATTTAACCCATTGCTGGGAGAAGGTTTGCAACTCATGGAACTTGTGGATAAACAAGTGGGCCCTTTTGAGTGTACATTTGAGGGGCCTTCGTCCTCCTCCGCCTGTATTTATGACCCCGGGTAAGGGTGCCCCAGATTCTATTATGGACCCCCAGGGACAAGGTCCCCCCTTGGTCCATGCCTCCTATGGAGGTACCCTACATATCTGTAGAGCGTTCCCCTATCGCCACCTGGGGACATGCTGAATGGCCTGGGGAGGCCAGACAAACGGATCACTTTTGTTTTGCAAAGGCAATAACTCAGTGACATATTTAACCTACTACTTATAAATATACATAACTCACTGACTAGACCTATATAAGTTATATACAGAAATATATAACTCAGTGACATATTTAGCCTACTACTTAAAATATGTGTAACTCACTGACTAGGCCTATATAAGTTATATACAGAAATATATAACTCAGTGACACAATAAACCTACTACTTATAAATATCTAGCCTAATTTAATGATTCACTTCAACTAATATCTAATATCTTCAACTAATAAACTAATATCTAGCCTAATTTATTGATTAACTTCAACATTAGCTTGCACAACTAATGTAAAACAAATATCTAGCCTAATTTAATGATTCACTACAACTAATATATAATATCTTAAACTAATAAAATAATATCTAGACTAATTTATTGATTCACTTCAAAATTAGCTTGAAAAACTAATGTAAAACTAATATCTAGGCTAATTTAATGATTCACTTCAACCTTAGCTTGCAAAGCTAATGTAAAACTAATATCTAGGCTAATTTATTCATTTACTTCAACATTAGCTTGCAAAACCAATGTAAAACTAATATCTAGGCTAATTTATTCATTTACTTCAACATTAGCTTGCAAAACTAATGTAAAACCAATATCTAGCCTAATTTAATGATTCACTTCAACTAATATTTAATATCTTCAACTAATAAACTAATATCTAGCCTAATTTATTGATTTACTTCAACATTAGCTTGCAAAACTAATGTAAAACCAATATCTAGCCTAATTTAATGATTCAATTCAACTAATATCTAATATTGCTTCTTGCTTAGCACATTTTTCAAATCAGGATCAAATACATCGCTTATAGTGGGATTCTTATGGCTTTTGGTGTATTTTCCTGTATTGATATTGAAAAGTAGATTCAGAATAATGACCCGAGGAAGTAAATTTGGTGCATCCATTATAGTCAACATAGCTATGGGGCTTGCTATGAATATTCTTTTCATGTTTGAAGAAACTGGGGTTGGATTACAATGGTCGACGTTTTTTACTCCTGTGGCAGCTGATGACAATTTTTCTTTTGGGGACGCAACGATTATGATTGCAGTGGACGGTTTTTTTTATCTTATCCTAGCTCTCTATGTTGATCTCGTGTTGCCTGGTGAATTTGGTATTCCCAAGAAATGGTATTTTCCTTTTACGAGGTCTTTTTGGTGTCGTAACGGCAATAGCAGGAACTATGTTGAGGAACCTGCTAAATTCTCCTGGCAATCAGAAAATTGTGAAGAAGAGCCATTAAATCTAAAAGCAGGTGTTGTGCTCTCGCGTTTAACCAAGGTATATAAGCACAATAAAGTGGTTGTGAATAATTTGAATCTAAGACTATTCGAGGGTCATATAACAGTTTTAGCTGGACACAATGGAGCAGGCAAAACCACAACTATGTCTATGCTTACTGGACTTACTTCGCCAAGTTCTGGGACCGCTAACGTTAATGGATTTGACATTTGCACGGACATTGAAAATGTGCGAGGAAGTCTCGGATTATGTCCTCAACATAATGTTCTTTTCGAGAGTTTGACTGTCGAAGAACATATAAAGTTTTTTTGCGAGCTAAAAGGACTTGACAAAAAGCTAGTTTCAAATGAGATTGAAAAATTCTCCAAATGCTTAAGCTTGAAAGCAAACGCTCTGTATTGGCAAAACAGCTATCTGGAGGAATGAAAAGAAAACTTTCAGTCGGAATAGCCCTCTGCGCTGGCTCAAAGGTCATCATACTTGATGAGCCAACCTCTGGGATGGATCCTTCGTCTAGAAGAGCTATCTGGGATCTTCTTCAGAATGAGAAGAAAGATCGTACGATACTTTTAACAACCCATTTCATGGACGAGGCCGATTTCTTAGGAGACAGAATAGCAATAATGGCATCCGGAAAAATACAATGCATTGGTTCCTCTTTGTTTTTAAAAAAAGTTTATGGGGATGGCTACCATTTAACAATTGTAAAGGACATTGATTGTAAGGTAGATGAAACAACAAGATTGCTCACAGAATTTGTGCCAAATGCTTGTCTACATCAAAATATTGGTGCAGAATTGTCGTATATCTTACCAAGAGAACATTCAGCCATGTTCGAAAGAATGTTTATGGAGCTTGATAGGAAAAAACATGAGCTAAGGATACTAAATTATGGAGTGTCCGCATATTCGATGCAGGAAGTGTTTTTTAAGACATTACAACAATGTAAAGAAACTGTAGATTATGAAAAATACAGTGTCAGAAGTAGAGGACCTCATGAAATAATACTTGGTCCTTCTACTGCCAAAAATAAAGGATTTGATCTGTTCATACAGCAATTTTGGGCAATGCTTGTGAAAAAATCATATACGCTAAGAAACTGGCCTCTTGTTCTAGCTCAGCTGATGATCCCGTTGTCTTTCAGTGTTTTGATTGGTATGGCTAGTATGGGCTACAAACGTGAGCTCCAAAACTCACTTTCAAGGAAAATGTCACTTGACGACTATCAATGGACGACTACTCTCTTAAAGTCATCACTAGATCCAGCCGCGTCTAAACTGGAGCAAATTTATTCAAAACTTGACGTGTTTACTGGTAATAATAACCTTATAAACGTAAATCAGGGTACCATAGAAAATTTTTTTTACAACGGGGAGAATATGATATTTCAAACGTTATGCGGCACTATGTTGCAGGTGCAGAAACTGAAAGTAATGACAATAATGAAATTCAATTTAGAGCAATTTTTAACGGAAATCATTACCACGCCCCAAGTATTAGCTTGAACCTGGTGCATAATACGTTACTCTGCTATTTTACTAACAGAAACATGACTATCAAAGTAGTCAATGCCCCACTAGACGAAAAAACAGACGGTAAGAAGGTTGAAGCTCTCTTGGTTGACCGTTTACGGGATCCGATTGGCTGGTTAATCCTTTTCGGGTTCTTTAGCTTTGGGTATTGCTTTTTAGCCAGCAGCTATATTATATTTCTAGTCAAAGAGCAGAATTGTAATTCAAAACATTTGCAATTTGCATCTGGTGTTAGTTTTTTAGCATATTGGAGTGGACATTTTATCTGGGATTTTCTGTCATTCTGTATTCCATGTTTGGCTACATTAATTGTTTTCTTATCATTTGGAATAGATGGTTTAACTAGCGTGCAACAGCAGGGTTGGATGTTTATTTTATTCTTGGGATTTGGATGGGCAGTATTGCCACTAGTATATCTTTTCTCTTATCTCTCCAGAAATCCTGCAAGCGCTTTGACCAAAGTTCTTGTGCTTTTTATCTTTACAAACCTTCTAACCTTTATTTTCTTTATTATAGCCAAATTACTGATACGTAATCGTGTCTTTGAGATACTCGAGTGGATTGTATTGATACCACCTGTTTCCACTTTTTTTATGGGTCTCTACAACTTATGGGTTTCTACAAATTTTCCGTTTTTTGATTTTTTTTTATTCTCCAATTGGAAAATTTTTGGCTATTTTTGGATTAGAAGGTTTAATATTCCACCTTCTAATTATGATTATTGAGTCAAATATAATCCATAAATTATCCTGCAAAAAGAAGAAAATTGAATTTGACTTCGAAAGTGCTGAGACTCAAGACGAGGAAGTAGTCAAAGAAAAAATATATATCACAGATAAATCCAAAAGTGTGGCAAAATTAAACGAAGTAAACGCAGTGATAGCTAGAGAACTGACTAAAATATTTCCTGGTGGAGTTTTGGCTGTCGATAACCTCAGCTTTGGTATCCGACGGGGTGAATGTTTTGGTATTGTAGGAACCAACGGTGCTGGAAAAACATCCACTCTTAAGATTCTTACTGGAGACGAAGAGGCAACAAGTGGTGATATTTTTCTAGAAAATGTTTGCGTTCGTTCTTCTATGAAACATATCAAACGACGGATAGGATATTGCCCTCAATTTGACGCTCTTAATGAAGAAATGACGGGGCGAGAAATATTAAGGATGTTTACCCGAATTAGAGGGATGCTGGAGTCTCATATTGATAGAATTATTGAGGACCTGAGTAAAAGACTTCTCTTTGAGGAGCATATTGACAAAAAGATTAAAGAAATGAGTGGAGGAAATCGAAGAAAACTAAGTGTAGGTGTTGCCCTGGTAGGTAACCCCCAAATTATTATTTTGGACGAGCCAACTACAGGTTTGGATCCTGTTGCAAAAAGTCATTTGTGGAATATTTTGACTTGGCTGATAAAAAGTGGAAAATCAATAGTACTTACTTCGCATTGCATGGAAGAATGTGAGGCACTTTGTACAAGAATTGCCATTATGGTAAATGGGACGTTCCGATGTCTCGGATCTATACAGCATTTGAAGTCTCGGTTTGGCAAAGGTTATACTTTCATAGCAAGAACACGAGATGGTTTAGAGGTAGAGAACAATTCTAAGAAATTAAAGGTCTTCATTGAACAACAATTCCCAGGTAGTATTATAAAAGACTCACGTCAGAATTTTGTTGAATATAATATACCATTTATAAATGGCGGATGGTCTTCTGTGTTTGGTATTATCGAAAGAGCAAAAGATGGCTTGCTTATTGATGATTATTCAATTAGTCAAACTACCTTAGAAAATATCTTTCTTCAGTTTGCAAGATCTCAGAAAATAGAGGAGTAAAGTTTCAAATTGATTTTAACGTTTAATAGGCAATTCAATTTTTGTTACTAATTGAATAATCATCATACGACGACTCTAAGCTATACGACGACTCTAAGCTATACGACGACTCTAAGCTATACGACGACTCTAAGCTAAATACGACGACTCTAAGCTTATACGACGACTCTAAGCTATACGACGACTCTAAGCTATACGACGACTCTAAGCTATACGACGACTCTAAGCTATACGACGACTCTAAGCTGTACGACGACTCTAAGCTCTACGACGACTCTAAGCTATACGACGACTCTAAGCTATACCACGACTCTAAGCTATACGACGACTCTAAGCTATACGACGACTCTAAGCTATACGACGACTCTAAGCTATACGACGACTCTAAGCTATACGAGGACTCTAAGCTGTACGACGACTCTAAGCTTTATGACGACTCTAAGCTATACGACGACTCTAAGCTATACGACGACTCTAAGCTATACGACGACTCTAAGCTATACGACGGACGACTCTAAGCTATACGACGGACGACTCTAAGCTATACGACGGACGACTCTAAGCTATACGACGGACGACTCTAAGCTATACTACGACTCAAATATATACGACGACTCTAAGCTATACGACTACTCTAAGCTATACGACAACTCTAAGCTATACGACAAATCTAAGCTATACGACGACTCTAAGCTATACAACAACTCTAAGCTATACGACGACTCTAAGCTATGCGACGACTCTAAGCTATACGACGACTCTAAGCTATACGACGACTCTAAGCTATACGACAACTCTAAGCTATACGACAAATCTAAGCTATACGACGACTCTAAGCTATACGACGACTCTAAGCTATACGACGACTCTAAGCTATACGACGACTCTAAGCTATGCGACAACTCTAAGCTATGCGACGACTCTAAGCTATACGACAACTCTAAGCTATACGACAAATCTAAGCTATACGACAAATCTAAGCTATACGACCAAACTAGGCTATACGACGACTCTAAGCTATACGACCACTCTAAGCTATACGACGACTCTAAGCTATACGACGACTCTAAGCTAACGACGACTCTAAGCTATATGACGACTCTAAGCTATAATAGAAAAAGAATGGAGACTTCACTATAATAACTTCACTGTATAATAGAAAAAGAATGGAGATTGTTTCGTGGAATTATTTTCCAGCTGTCTCTTGTAATTTTTATCTTGGTTGCATAGCAACCTGAAATTTAAAACGTGTTTTGGAAGAAAATGTCAAATTAGGAAAAAAAATAGTCATTTGAAGCGGATACAGTAATGAATATTTCAAAGTAAAAAACTCTTTACTGCATGGTAAAAAACAATATTGAGATTGTTTTGTTGTATTATTTTGCTGCTGTCTCTTGTTATTATTATCATGGTTGCATAGCCACCTGAAATTTAAAAATATGTCTTGGAAAAAACCGTTAAATGGGAGGGAATGCAAGGTGCATGTCTGAATAGAATGAGGAAGAATAGGAATTTGCCCGGCAATGCCATCCTCTGATGGCTTAGTGTTATGATGAATTGTTTTTGATTGTGGCAAACTACAATTTCCAGCTTCTTGATATGAACTATAAGCAGGATAATTTGAATCTTGAAAACATGTCCATCTGATTTTCGAGACAGGCTTTGGTACTGTTGTTTATGATTAGTATAAAAGTCACTAACTAAGTGCTCGCCTGTGGTTTTGTCGTTTATAAACCTTGATTCCAAGAAACAAAAAACGATATGTATTCAAAGCTTCAGTTTTTAGAAGTACATTTTGTTATTTGACAGAAAAAATTCTGTAATAAGAGTGTGTATTTGTTATTTCAAATAGTACATTTTTATAAATGCAATTTTATTTTTTAGAAAACTATCTTTAATGAGAGTGTGTATTTGTTATTTCGAGTAGCAAATTTTCATAAATGTAATTTTATATTTCTTAGAAAAATATCTTTAGTGAGTGTGTATTTGTCATTTCGAATAGCACATTTTTATAAATACAATTTTATTTTATTCCTGTTTTCTAGTGCGAGACATTTGTCTTTCTTGTTCTCTTCCGACCTAGACAATATTCATCTTTATTAGGCCTGTCAATCTGTGTTCAAGATGCTTACCCGTTTCATGGTTATTTTAAACTATTAGAAATGACAACGCTGTGCTGAAGAAAACCTTATTTTTAAAAAGAGAGAAGATTTAGCCAAAATTTATTGGCAATCTGATTCAGTAAATGAGTATATTGAAAGTTAATGAAGAATATTTGAGACTTAGGGAAAGAAGCTCCTTTGTCTAGCGTAACTTTTTTCTCTTCCTCGAAATTTTCCCCAATTTTAAATCCAAGCTCTTTTGGAATTGACTATCATATTTAGACAAAAGAAAGTATTTAGATACCTTACATTGTAGATAGGAAAAGAGTACAAAACTGGTTAAAGAGAAACGTAAAGAGTAAAAAAACTGGTTAAAACAAAGCAAAACTGTTTAAACAACTGGTTTCACAAACAGTAAAAAAAGAAAAAACTAGTTAAATGAGAACCATATGCTGAAGAATACCTTTTTTGACATGAAGAGAAGATTCAGCCGAATTTCTTTGGTAATATGATTCAGTAAATAAGTATATTGAAAGTTAATGAAGAATATTTGGGACTTGGAGAAAAAAGCTCCTTTATCTAGCGTATTTTTTTTCTATCCCTCGAAATTTCCCCCAATTTTAAACTCAAGTTCTCTTGGAATTGACTATCATATTTAGACAAAAGAGTATTTAGACACCTTAAATTGTAGATAGGAAAAGAGTACAAAACTGGTTAAAGAGAAACGTAAAGAGTAAAAAAAAACTGGTTAAAACAAAGCAAAACTGTTTAAACAACTGGTTTTACAAAGAGTAAAAAAAACTGGTTAAATGGGAACCCTATGCTGAAGAATACCTCTTTTTTGAAATGAAGAGAAGATTCAGCCGAATTTTTTTGGTAATCTGATTCAGTAAATAAGTATATTAAAAGTTAATGAAGAATATTTGGGACTTAGAGAAAGAAGCTCCTTTATGTAGCGTAACTTTTTTCTATTCCTCGAAATCTCTTCAAATTTTGAACTCAAGTTCGCTTGGAATTGACTATCATATATAGACAAAAGAAAATTTAGACACCTTACATTGTAGATAGGAAAAGAGTAAAAATAGTAAAAAAAACTGGTTAAAAAGAAAATAAAAAGAGCTGAATTATAAGAATATAAAGCTTACTGTTTCTAAAAGCGCATGTCATTACATGTTTAAGCAATACCAAAAATAGTATCACATATCTACTCCTATAATCAACATGACATCCAGGGGTGAGCTTTATGACTAAGCTGAGATTAATCTGGAAGCTGAATAATACGGCTAAGCATTCTTAGAATAAGATGTATTTTTCTAGGATTTTCGTTTTTGTCATTAGATTATAAAATGATTAAATCCTGAAATACTTTTTCATTTGCCTTGAAAGAAGATTTTACAGGCTAGTCACTTTCATTGTTTACCTTTTCCTGCGATAATCACCCACCGCAGATTACCCAGCGGCGCCGATTCATGAAAATCTAGGGTGGGGGAGGTTAAAAACGACCATTTACCTATGATAAAATAAAAAATAGCTATGGAATAGAAATAAAAAGGTATTTTTTAAAGTCTGGAGGGAAATGCCCCCCCCCCTCCTAATTGGCGTTCCCTAATAAACTTCTACGAAATATCTTCACATTTTAACCCAAATGTCAAAATTTTAAAATTAACGTAAGTCGTATCTCAATCGTCTGAAGACTGACCCTTAGAAATCTTTTCTTATATTTTGAATCTGCCCTCAAGCATCTGTTCGGGCACCCTTGAGGTTTGAGTCTTTGGAAAAGTACTGGGAACTTGTAGGGTTTCAAATGTCTTTTGAAAAATTGTGCGGATTAAAGAGCATGTCTTATCCCCTGCAGTGTTACCGCTTGCACCATGTTTTTACGATGTTCAGTTATTTACGCCAAAAAAGTACCTTGCAAGCGCGTATGGAAAAACTGGCAATTTTTCGAAATTTTTCTAAACCTAATAGAATTTTAAAAATATTATGCTTTGATACGAAAGTTATTTTCAACCAGTTTTCTAGTCTACCATGAATTGTTATTTCGGGTTTGCAAAATATATTAAGATGTGAGAGTATACAGATTATATTTTAGAAAGGGGGGATAAGTAACGCAATTATTGGTTTTAAATATTATTTGTAGCTTCTCTTTTTAATTGTAATTACAAAATCATGGTTTGCAAAAGACAATTCCTCTCATGAAAATGGTAAACATTCTTTTTGTAAAACGGTTTTTGTCATGAATATGGTAAAAAAAATAATCTTCATTTTTGATTACTTTTACATCAAATTAAAAGATTATTTAAAGATTATTAAATATTATATTTAAAGATTATTTTTGAAAAATAATCTTTAAATATGGAAATCGTAAAATGTAGAAACAGTGGAAACTGGTAGGGTGAAACAACTGGTTTAATGTTCACTTGTAAAATAATTGGCCTCCAATGGATTTTTTTATAGAATTTATAAAGCTAATTATAAAAGATTATAAAGCTAAGTTTCGCAAAACATGTCATATACCGCTTATTAATCAAAATTGCAGCAAGTTTACTTTTTGAATTTCACGTCGTTGAGTACTATAAAATAAGTGCAGTATATGCAGGACGTTTTCAGAAAATCTGTTTTAGAGTATCTCTCGAAATAATACCCAGCGATGATGTCACATGTACTGTTTTTTATGAATGAAGTGGTTCGATTCTACTCAGGCTGTGTCGTATGGAAAATATGTTTTGTTGGGCTAGATATGATCTCAGCATGCGCCAAGAAGTCAAATAAGCCAAGAAATAGTGTGTGATCATAAAGATAGGGTATGGGTTTTTGGAATGTAACCAAAGTTGACGCCTTTCATTAGACAGTGCTGAGGATAGTGTTCGCTAGTGTCTCATCCTTGGGTAGCATAAAGGTGTGGCGAGTTTGTAGTAGGAGTAGCAGAATTATTTTTTTCAAGGCGTACGAAAATACAGTCGCATAAGGTATCTAGGAATGCACAAATGAAGTAGACAATAAAACTAGGAAATGATTAATAAAGTAAAACAAAGCCTATTTTAGAAAAAAATATATATTCTGTGCTCAAGTACGGGTAGAATTTCTGTTCTATGTCAAACAAAAAAGACAAACGCACGAAAGCACATAACAGTCAATTTATAATTTATGTCAAAATAAATAAAAAAAACAAATGGAATAAAAAAATAATAAACGTTCGAAATTTCCGAAGCTAAAACAGTGAAATCAGAATGTGAGCCAAAATACCTATTTTGAGAAGAGGAATTTCTTGTAGTCACCATTTGCAAGTTGGAGTGGTGTGGTCATTAAAGTTTAATGATTTTCTAGGAAACACTAAGGATGTTCCTTCTACTTCCACTAAAAAATGTATATGATAATTTTTGTTCACCGGTGTAAAACGAGGTAAACATGGAATTAATCTTTTTTTTAATGTACAGGCCGTAGCTCTTTAAACTGAGTTCTGAGTAGACCCTATGATTCTGTAATAATTTCAAAGGATACCTAAAGAATCATACAAGACAGAGCTTAAGTCAATAAGTTATGAAACAAAGTTCAACAAGCCTAGTATCTCAAGAATGCCAATATCTAGATAGACTGTTAAGATTGTAGGAGGTCCAGTCTTATTCACCACTCCCTCCCCATCTGTGCTGTGTTTTAATTCTAATAAAAAGTACTTTTATTTCAGGAATATGCGCGTTTGTTTGAGGATGCTAGTAACAACCCTGGTGAAAAGACACTGGAAGATAAATTCTTTGAATATGAGGTAACTAACATTGAACAGTAGCTTATTAGTAGAACTGTAGCTTATTAGTAGAACACTGGAAGATACATTCTTTGAATATGAGGTAACTATTATTGAGCATTAGCTTATTAGTAGAAACTGTAGATTATTAGTAGCTTATTAGTACAGCACATTGAAGATAAATTCTTTGAATATGAGGTAACCGACAGTGAGCAGTAGATTATTAGTAGAAAATGTAGCTTATTAGTAGAGCACTGGAAGATGCATTCTTTGGATATGAGGTAACTATTATTGAGCATTAGCTTATTAGTAGAAACTGTAGATTATTAGTAGCTTATTAGTACAGCACATTGAAGATAAATTCTTTGAATATGAGGTAACCGACAGTGAGCAGTAGATTATTAGTAGAAAATGTAGCTTATTAGTAGAGCACTGGAAGATGCATTCTTTGGATATGAGGTAACTAACATTGAGCAGTAGCTTATTAGTAGAAACTGTAGCTTATTAGTAGTTTATTAGTAGAACACTGGAAGATAAATTCTTTGAATAGGAGGTAACTAACATTGAGCAGTAGCTTATTAGTAGAAACTGTAGCTTATTAGTAGTTTATTAGTAGAACACTGGAAGATAAATTCTTTGAATAGGAGGTAACTAACATTGAGCAGTAGCTTATTAGTAGAAACTGTAGATTATTAGTAGCTTATTAGTACAGCACATTGAAGATAAATTCTTTGAATATGAGGTAACCGACAGTGAGTAGTAGATTATTAGTAGAAACTGTAGCTTATTAGTAGAGAGAGCACTGGAAGATACATTCTTTGAATATGAGGTAACTAACATTGAGCAGTAGCTTATTAGTAGAAACTGTAGCTTATTAGTAGTTTATTAGTAGAACACCGGAAGATACATTCTTTGAATATGAGGTAACTAGCATTGAGCAGTAGCTTATTAATAGAAACTGTAGCTTATTAGTAGAGCACTGGAAGATACATTCTTTGAATATGAGGTAACTAACATTGAGCAGTAGCTTATTAGTAGAAACTGTAGCTTATTAGTAGTTTATTACTAGAACACTGGAAGATAAATTCTTTGAATATGAGGTAACTAACATTGAGCAGTAGCTTATTAGTAGAAACTGTAGCTTATTAGTAGTTTATTAGTAGAACACTGGAAGATAAATTCTTTGAATATGAGGTAACTAACATTGAGCAGTAGCTTATTAGTAGAAACTGTAGCTTATTAGTAGCTTATTAGTAGAGCACTGGAAGATAAATTCTTTGAATATGAAGTAACTGTTATTGAGCATTAGCTTATTAGTAGAAACTGTGGATTATTAGTAGCTTATTAGTACAGCACATTGAAGATAAATTCTTTGAATATGAGGTAACCGACAGTGAGCAGTAGATTATTAGTAGAAACTGTAGCTTATTAGTAGAGCACTGGAAGATACATTCTTTGAATATGAGGTAACTAACATTGAGCAGTAGCTTATTAGTAGAAACTGTAGCTTATTAGTAGCTTATTAGTAGAGCACTGGAAGATAAATTCTTTGAATATGAGGTAACTATTATTGAGCATTAGCTTATTAGTAGAAACTGTGGATTATTAGTAGCTTATTAGTACAGCACATTGAAGATAAATTCTTTGAATATGAGGTAACCGACAGTGAGCAGTTGATTATTAGTAGAAACTGTAGCTTATTAGTAGAGCACTGGAAGATACATTCTTTGAATGTGAGGTAACTAACATTGAGCAGTAGCTTATTAGTAGAAACTGTAGCTTATTAGTAGCTTATTAGTAGAACACTGGAAGATAAATTCTTTGAATATGAGGTAACTATTATTGAGCAGTAGCTTATTAGAAGAAACTGTGGATTATTAGTAGCTTATTAGTACAGCACATTGTAGATAAATTCTTTGAATATGAGGTAACCGACAGTGAGCAGTAGATTATTAGTAGAAACTGTAGCTTATTAGTAGAGCACTGGAAGATACATTCTTTGAATATGAGGTAACTAACATTGAGCAGTAGCTTATAGAAACTGTAGATTATTAGTAGCTTATTAGTACAGCACATTGAAGATAAATTCTTTGAATATGAGGTAACTAACATTGAGCTGTAGCTTATTTGTAGGAACTCGAGTAATTGTATTGCAGATTCATCTAGTACTATTGGGTAGACACACAGGGATTTGTTTTGGGCGATCAAACTTTTATTGCTTGGGAAATATATAAAAATGGGAAACTTTAGAGATCTCCCAATGTCTTTGAGAAACAAGGCCCAAAGGTTTTCCACTTGCTCTTCGCATATACTTGACATTATTCTTTAACGGTGGGAATTAAAATTTTTACTGACTAATAATTTGTGTGCAGGTACATATTTTTAGGTGAGTTCTTCCGACAGATTCGGGAGAGTAAGTTGTTTCTTCCCTTGGCTAATTTTGTGTATGGACCGTATAGTATTTTCTCTCTCTTGCAATTTTAGTTCAAGTGTTAATTCGATTTCACAGAAACAAAACCGGAACCAAAGGTCACCCTGTAATCATGTCTAGCATTGGGGATTTTCAAAGTTCTCCAGATTTGAATTTTTTTTTTAAGAGTCTTAAAAGTGGTTGAAAGAAAAGAAAATAGCTGGAAATGTTGAAGTAAAATTGAAAGCCAATACTTTTGTGAACCGTCGTTAATGTAAATATATTAATTTTATTGTAGCGAAATTTGTAGTGCCTTAAATTCTTGACAATATGTCACTAGTCTCGGAAACCAGGTTGTTACTAGATTGATTAAAAATTGGAACATTAGAGTTGAAAATTTTGCGTCTTATTCCTAAATATGAAAAAATTCCTAAATATGAAACTTCCAAACTTCCTAAATATGAAAAAATTCAATTTTACAAGGTGGAGTAGCATTTTTGAGCTTGGTCCTGAAATAGTAACCACTATCCAATTATTGTTTTTCGCTATGATTTTGAAAATTTTCTTTATTATCTTGTGTTGAATGTTAAGCTGTTAGGTTTAAATCTGATTAATGTTTTGTATATCATTTAATGCTGATATAATGAGGAATCAAATATACCCCAATGGGGATCTAGCATGATCAAAAGATAATGTATTGAATAGCCAAATTGGTTTATTTAGTGTTTAAGTAATTAAGTCGGTTTATTCGGTTTTGCAGAATTGAATAAACCAGTTTTTTCAGATAGTTTGCCTCAACAAATAATAATCATTTGATAAAAAAAAGAAACCAGGTTTAGAACTTGTTTTGGAAATAAAGATTTTCTGATTAGGCTAGGGAATTATAGATTTGAAATTTGCGCAATATAATTAGCTTGACATACATTATGATGCTGTTTTGTTATAGGAATTAGTAATTAAATATATGTCACGTTACCTCTTTTTCATTGAGATTTATACCCTATCCTGCCGCATATTGCTTCACCCAGGGCTGTGAATTAGTCTCTAAAGTCCCTTTTTTCGACCAAAGTCCCTTCCAAGTCCCTTTTTATGTAGAAAGTCCCTTAACTCCCCCAAAAGTCCCTATTTGGGAGCATGGTATATTTGAAAGCCCCTTCTGAGATAAAATAGCTCCTCCACAAATTCGGTTATACTTGTCTCTTGCTTACACCGTCGCAGTTTAGAAGGAAGCAACAAAACAGTGGGAACTTTGTCTGTGGCCAAAGTGTCTATTAATTATTGTAAACATAGGAAGCTGATAACGGCACAAAGTTGGTCTATATTGGGGGTGGAATAGATGGGTGACATTGTAGTACTCTTCAAAGATAGAGGCCTATAGAAACATTGGAGGCCTATAGATTACATTGGAAAAACTTTAGGAACATTGGGTGATATAGGGTATAGCCTATAGGGTGACTGGGATAGATTGGTCCTATTGTGGTAACGTTCAAGGATAGATAATTTCCTGTAGCTTCATACAATGAACCATACCAGTATGGACTTGTTTGAATTGACCTGTATTCCAATGGTGCAAATTATATATTCTTTCCCTTAGGTTAGTTAATAAACTAATAGCAGGTTGAGTGAGAAGAGTACCATGAGTGGTATATTCAGATGGTAAAAATGTTAATGTTTTCTGCTGTGTCTGAACCTACTTGTCTTTCGGGTCTCCCAAGTGTATTTAGGAAAGACAATGGGCAACTGCAAATTTTGTCGCTCCTGGTTAACTAAAGAAGACGGAGTAGCAGAAAGATAATCAAATGGTGTCTGATTAGTGATTATGAGCTTTCTTTTTACTGCAAAATATGCAGGAGTAATATTAACTGCCGCAAAGGCTTTTGCATCTTGGATTAGCATGCTTCGTCAGACGAGCACAAGAAACAGATTGGAATCCATCTCATTCTGTTACAGTTGCGATTGCGTGGATCTGCTAGGCAACAGTCCTAATGAGAAGAGCCATCAGCTAGCAATGGAAGTAAAACTCTTGAGATGTTTTGTGACAAAGATGATGCATACAAAGCAGAAATCATATGTGTACTCAAGTAATTACAAGCTTCTATGTCTGCAGCTTCACGTGACGGAATCATTAATGTCTTTGATGCCATATTCTTTGGTAAGCTACCGCTTGGGGTGTTGATGAGTGCAAACAAAGATATGTACATGATATCTGATGGGCTTCATCCACACTGTAAACAGAATCTTATGAAGGAAATTAAATATAAAAAAAAAATAATTTTTTTAACTGAAAGTAAGGAACGACGTTAAAACTTAAAACGAACAGAAACTATTCCGTATATGAAAGTAGAAAAGGGGGTACCAGTCGTGACATGACACCATATATGGGCATAGCCTCCCTAGGGAGAAGGATTGCATAATCGAAGTGGGTCAATGACCTAAATTTCCAAAGGTCGATTTATTTGATGTTGTTGTTTTGGCCAAGTGCATGCTCGAGGCGAATGTTAAGGTGTTTCCAGGAATTAGGAAACAGTTAGATCACGTGTTTCCTTTCTCAGACAATCAGCGAGTCGGATACATCTCCTTTCTCAGCCAATCAGAGGCTCGCTGACATATTAGCGGCGGAGGTTTGCAGAGAATATAAGGAAAGGGTTTTTGCTATAGTTTTATTAGTCTGTGAATAGAATTCAAAGGAGTGAGAAGAACAGTTTTGACTTTTTTCATTTGGATATATATTTATGTTGATGATGGCGAGTGGAATGTTTACCCTATTAGAAGTTGATAGTGGAGTTGAAGGTAATAATACAAGAGCACCAAACATTGCGGTGGAAATCACGAAAGGATCACGGCTTTGTCTGGAATGGGATGTAGTATATGCAAGATATGTGATATCCTTGAGCAAATTTAAAATGGAGGATCAATTATGTTTCGATGCTAAAGTTGATATAGCACATGTGAATAGACTTCAATGTGCTTTAAGTGCATTAGTGAAACATATCGAAGACAATAAACTCTATCGGTAATTGTACATGCTTCGTATTATTATTGTTTTAAATATTCAATAAAATTGTTTCGAAATCGAAAATGTTCCCTTTCTGGTTTGGTTAGGTTAGGTTAGGGCTAACGAATCAGGGTCAGTCTAGAGTCAGCAGTCAGAGTGAAAGGATTGAAAAATGAATAAATTTGAGAAAGAGAGAATTAGATCAAATCTAGTGTTTATGGAAAAACATTTGATTTTGGATGAAGATTTTCTCGAGTTATCTATTCAACGCAGGATATTCTCTCGTCAGGGAGCACTTGACAATATAATGAGGAGAGATTCTCTCCCATTGGACTATTGTATGAAACTTTTAAAATGTGACTCAAGTGCTTATAGTCAATTTATTAAGAATTAATAGGAACAAAGCAGAATCATATCGTGGATATACTTTTGAAAGCATTGCCAATGGATTCAATGTAGATGGCTCCCCCGCCATTCGAAAGAGGTAACGTCACAGAGTTACTCCTCTCCCCATTCCTCAAACTGAATTTATGGAGGGAGGACGATCAGTTTCGTTTTAGCTGTGAGTGAGTTAACATTGGAAACCAAAAAAAAAAATGTTTGACTCATGTCCACTATGCATGTAAACACTTGGCAGTTGGACTCAATGTGAAAATTGCACAATTTCTGATGACTAAAGTAAAAAGTAAAAATTATGTAATCCTTTTAAATTACATATAGGCTATGCAGTACAAATTAAAGGATGTAATTCATGTCTTGAAGAGGTGTGTGAATCTCACCCTAGAGGGCACCTGTGCTCCAATTGTCACTATGATAAATGTGATCAGTGGGAGAATACGTACCCCGCTATGATTTGAAAGAATCCCAAACGTGATTTTAGTTTATTTCTACGAGATTGGTATCGTCGTGGATATAAATCATTCTTGGAAGAGGAATCTGGTCTACTATTCAACTGTTGGGGTAACAAGACAATTTGGTTTCTACGACATCGTTGTGACAAAACTGCCTATTATGACTATAATCCAAATGATTTTTATTTGGCAGTTACCGATTGTGATTCACCATTTGAAAACACTGTATGTGATATTGCTTCAAATAGACAGATTGAAACTCGTGAATTTCATAATATGAATGCAAATTGTATCATTGACTATACAAAGAGATATGACAAGAGTGAAGTTACATTGTACTGCAGAAAATATGACCCTAACTTTGCAGCGAATCAAGATCAATATGCAGTGAGTCCAAAGGATTTACCGATATTAGTTATTCACTACAGTTGACTAAAAACCGATCAAGAATAAGAAATCTAAGGTGAACATTTAAAGACATTGTTGAATACATATATACATTTTATTAATAAACAAATTCACAAACATTATTTAAGCACTTTACTCTTAGGGCACTGAAATCAATACTGTATAGGTCTGAGAGGATATTTTCCACTAGAAAGTCGTTCAGACGTGGATTTTCAACATAAATGTGGAGAAACTGCTTGTAAGTATAGCCGCGACATCGGAACACAAAATATAGTAGCGCATGGAACCCACAGCTTTTAGTCGTCAGATCCTGCACCCTCTTCCGATTTTGAATAATAGTTTTCCCACTGCTCTCAATATAGTTGCTGATGTGTGGAGTGTAGAATGTATAGGGTAGGCCAAGAAGATCAAAAAATTCAATTGTCTTCTTTGTTGAAAGATGCACAGTCAATGACCCGTCAGCACAGTCGACGGACTGCTATTAACAATAATTAAGGTATTGTTGACACTTTGAATTTTTCCAAGATAGTCTGAGGGCAGGCAATAGGATTTGTACTGGGACATGTAGGGGTCCATATTAAATACATTGATTATTTGACTGGTGTTCATGGCGCCAAGTCTAGTAGAACACTGCCTTCGGGAGTGATTTCCCAATAGGTTTCATATTGATTTAGTGAAATTAGTGCAATACTCTCAGCCAATGGGTCGGCAAATGTACACTCTGAACGCACACTCCCCGTGCGTACTATACTCATATCCTGTGTGCCAGACAAATCCAGAACAATACCATGTGTTTTAGCAAACGTATCTTCGGTTATCCCATTTTCAAATAATTGCGAGTCATGATCCAGGGTTTGCATGGTCAACTCATACTATGTTCTATTGTATTTATCAAAAGATAAATTTTAGAGTGGGATACTATTTACTTTGCACACAAGAGATGAAAGTCCAAACATCTCGAATTTATGTGGGCATTCAGTCCACGATCCTATTGCACTGGCGCTTTTTACAAATGCCAAAGCGAGTTTTGACGGAATTTCGCCATTGATAAAGGATGAATCTGTGAAGGTGCGTGAGCCCATGGCAATATGACGTTGATTGGTGATTGTATGAGGAATAAGTAGTTTAATATTATTTCCATTTGCTCTCAGTTTTTCAACGGCCAAAGAAACAGAACTCATGAACTGCTGTTTGAGTACATGAAGTATTGCCGAGGTTAGGGAGAGACTTACATCAGGATTGGCTGCAAGTTCTTTTCTCAATATGAAATTGGAGGGTGCTAGTGTCAATTTTATTTCCACTTTAACATTTGGCGGCAGCCATTGGGATATATTAAATATTTAATGATATATTTTTCAAACTAGATTTAATTAACTATTTGTAGAATTTTTAATTGAATCTGTACTATCAGTATTAGTAATATATTCATATCCATTGGAGATGCCTCTCAATTCTCTCTATGACTTGGGTGTCATCAGCATGAATTGCATATAGCTAGTATAATTTGAGAGATTGTTGCTAGTGCTCACCAGCGTGCCATTGATGTAGACACTAATTTGACGAAATAAATTATGTAGTATACAATTTTCATAGGAAATTCCATCGGCACGAATTAGCATTGAACTATCGGATTTCCGGACTTTCATTTGTAAATCTATAAATGTTGAAGACATGTCTATAAAGTAGTCTTCATTGGAATAAATTTGAAAGTGGATATTATCAGAGAGGGGTTGGTGAGGATAAAATTGTTCATAGTATCCATGCTTGACACTCACATCAACATTTTCAGCATTGAATAGATTCAATGAGGCGGTGATTGAAGGTTTAGAATCCTTATGCGGTAGGTAGGACATCTTAGGAGAAGAAATCCAGTTTCGATCTAACAATTTTCTTCCTGGGGCTTCTTCTTCTGTTTACAGTACGTGTCGGCTTTTTCCTTCTTTTCTTTGACAAGAGGGATGATGTCTTTCGTTTCCGACCTGAGTGGAGACTGATGAGTGATGCATTGTTTCTCGACCTTTTTAAGCCTTTTCTATTTTGTTTTAATCTCTTGCCAAGGGTTCGCGCACTGAACCTAAGATTTTCCGAAGCACTTTTTTTTAAATCCTTCCCAGAACCCCAATCGTATAGTGTAGAGGATGCAAAATCTGTCGCAGCCGGTACAAGATATTTTCTAGCCAGTGGTAGTGAAGAGCGAAACAGCTTAGCAAAGCAACTGCCAAGACTGTAGCCAGACATTGATGAACGACCTATGTAATAGTCCATTACATTGCCCTTTTGTTTTGGGCCTAGAGTATTAACATAACGATCAATATCAGGACAAGTGAATACCACTGTTTTATCAGACAACTTGTTGTATTAGAATAATGGGACAGAAATAGCATGTAATCACAGCCGAACCTTTTGAAATCATTATGGGATCACCCAATTCAGTTCTTAGTGTTGAATAACAGAGGTCGAATTATGAAATCCTTACAGAGCTCTATTAAAATAGCTTCATATGTTTGTGATGAATATGCTCTTGATTTGTTTTTCGTTCAAGAACTCGTAGGAGGGGAACATTTGAATTACCAAACCGAGATGTTTCGACAAATGAAGCGGAGAGAAATATACAAGTTTCCGTGGAGAAGGCAGGCGGGTAGTCAGCAAGACTGAAATTAGTGTTTCCGGCACATTTACTATTGATTATATTGAGCTTAAAGCCAAGAAGATCCTTTAGATTATCATTGAGAATAACCTTTTCGCTGGCAATAGGTGAACTAATGTAGATCTTGCCCTCCTCCGTTGAATGGTTGAAATGGAAAGCTCCTTTTTTACGAGTAGAAACTCTTTTATTTATAAAAAAACATAGATCATTCATACAGGTGAGTTCCTCGTAGTGTAATTCAATTTTCGGATGGTTCATCCAATTGATTTTTTAAATTTATTATTTATCACCTGAAAGTGGTGGTGGCCAATCATAGGGTCTAATTTTTATTTCAAATTTACGATCCTTTCTCAGGAGGTCATATGTATTTTTGAGAATACAGTCGACAAGAGCCACTTCATACCTTCTGTTGTCGTCAAATTTGTTGGTGGGGGAGAGTTATGTCCAAAAATCACTTGTTCTATTCAGATCATTGTAAAGAGAATCAGAAACATTGGACATGAGAGACACATAAAAATCATTGGTCATTGTCAATGTCTTCAAGACTGACCCAAGAATCAAAATCCGAATTATATCCTAGCCAGCGAACAAGTAATTGTTTCTTGCCTCTACGAGTATGACTCTTTGATATCTTTTCAATTTTGTACATTTCCCCAATGTTTCTTACTTTTTGCAGTCCATATTCATAAAACCGCCGAGAATCTCATCATCTTTGGTGTCTCGCAGTCGATATGTCGTGGGCTCGGTGTCCAGGATTTTGGACACTTTTAAAAGGTCAGTGCTCCATAAATAATTCCCCTTTTCAAAAAAATTGGTGGTTCTATTAATTCGAACAGTATCACCAATATTGAATTTCTTCTTCACATTTTTCTTTCTTTTTCACCATTGGAATATTGCTTTAGAAAAGCATCAAATGTATTTTCACTGCAGTGAACTTTCCGAGGGCTTGAGTTGGACAGAGATCGATGGGGTCGATGGTTATATATCTGCATGATTTTATCTAAATCATGAATAAAAGCCGGTGTGTTTTTCAGGGTACAATATCTTGAAATTATTAGACGAATCGATATTATTAACCGTTCAGGCAATACAGTCTTTATTGGGATGTGACCATGATAAAGTGTTGTATTATATTTCAATAGAACCTTTTGCACATGGGGATTAACAAATTCACTGCCACGATCCGATTGAATTTTTCTATACGAATCCTGTTCAAGAATAGTTTCAATGGCCTGAGCAACTTCAACACCTCTCTTTGACCGAAATGGAATTGCATATGCATAGCGACTAAAGACATAGATTGTCACCAGAATATATTTGTAGGGTGCATTTTGACGGCGTTGAATTGCGTCTAAAGTTAAAAGATCCGTTTGCATTATATGCAGAGGGAAAAAGGCTTTAGTTTGTCGACATTGTTTGCTGCGAAGCCTGTGATTCCGGTGCAGTGTGTAAATCGGTTCATTCTCTAGATACTATTTTACTTTTTTCAATGTGGGACCGGAGGCAACTTTAGAAAGTGTTTTGCGTGAGAACTTAAACTTCCCGCTTCACCAATATTTTCATAGACACCTTTCAGAACTTCATCCATTTTGAACGCAAACACGTAGTGTAATGTCCACTCCCCTTTTGCACACTGGGGGATAAAACAATTCGTCTTCGCTTTTGACTAGCAGCTACAGGTGTTATAAAATAGTGGTGCTGCTGCTGCAGCTGATACTATTTTCAAATATTAAATCTCCTTCTTTTTTAAATGATGTTGGCGTTGTAGGTGGACTATATTCTTTTAGTTTCTTAAGAATTCGATTATTGCTAATAAGACTTTCGAGGAAGTTTTATACATTTAGAAAGGTGTATAGATTATTGTCAAAGGATAAAAGTCCTTTACGATTAGTCACCATATCACAAATTAAATCAACTAGATTATAAGTTTTTCCCTGAATTATAATTCGTTTCCCTGTGCTGTCGACTTGAACTTGATGTTCACCACCAGTTTCCAACATGAGATATGATAATACTCTTTTACTCTGTTCTCGATAGGTCAGTTGCAATAGGTTTCCGATTTTCAATACAATTGAATTTAATTCCTTCTCCTTTGATTGTGCAGAATCTTGATGAGATAATTCCTGTTTAGAGAGATGTTCGACAGTGGCGACAACGGTGGGTCTCTCACGATAAGGTTTCTGTTTGTCCAGACGTCAAAATACATTTTGAAGTAAAAGCAGTTTGTTATCATCGACAATATGCTCATCATTAATGAATTTGCTTTGATTGTCTTCAAAATGTTCGACGGGCGAGAGGACAAGTTCAAATGGTGTCAATTAATAGCGTTTTGCCATTCTCTAGAGAAAACAGTTTACAAGTCCTGCAATTATTGGCAGTAAAAGTGTGAAAAAGCTACCGCCCGCTTGAAGGAGGCGTTTTCTTTTTAAAATATTTCCCTTGTTTTTACAAGCCAAGGCGCGTACAGTGGAACGATGTTGCTTTGTCTGTTGTCTAACATCTTCTGGCAGTTGAACATTGCCCTCAGTTAAATTTAAACAAAGTTCAGATATTAGATTAATGAAATCATTGTCAACACCATGTTTGAGTATGGCCTTCCTAAGCAAGGGTTTTGAAGTGCTTAAAACGGAAAATAAATGCTGTTGTTCGTGTAGTTTCTTCAGTGTCATAACGCCAACTAATAGCCTTTTCTACTGTTCACCGGAAGATATACTGTAATTTCATTGTCGAAAATATCGGTGACTACACGTAGATCCTCGGGCGTGCTCTGATTAAGATCCAGCAAAATGTAACCGTAGGGCTTGTTAGTCGCCTGAGTGTACGCTGACAACAGAAATTTAGGGGCGCCGGGGTATATCTGTTTATTGAGAGTTATTAGCGAACTAGAATCACGAACAACTCGACAGATAATATAGATGGTGCAATTCAAAGCAAGGGTTCGCATGCATTTGTTCTGATGAAACAGATTGTGTAGAACTAGGGTTATCGAAATGTGTTCATGGTGGGAGCAAACTGTCAATAGTTATAGCATTACCTAAGAGAACTGTTCAATGGATTCAGCCAAATCATTAATAACCAGCGATGAGTCCGGTTCGATACTATTGAAAACATCAATTCCTCGGATGAATTGTATTGGTATGGTTTTGGCAATAGCTTTTATTTGATAGTAGGACTTCTACCAAATAATATAACAACAGTAAATTTTCTTTGGCCTTTCCAAAAACATTTTCTTACAATTTTTAATTATTTTAGCTAAAAGTGTTGTTTTGCCCGACATTGACGGCCCACACAGAATTTATCTGAAGGGTGTTTTAAATTGATACATGCTGCTTCTGCTTCTGACAACAGTCGGACTTCAACTAACTGTAAATCAATACGTGCTCAATGAATAAGTAGTAGTAGTAGTAATAATTTTCCAGTATATCTATCGAGTGTGTTAACAAGAACAACAACAAAAAACAAAATTATTTCATGGCAGAATTTATTTTGGCAACATGAAAACGTAGATTTGTTCAACATGAACAACAACGATTAAAATAACACTTGTTCAACAAGAAGAGTTGAAAAAATTTCATGGCGGCATTCATTTGCACTGCATGAAAACTCTATTTGTTCAACATGAACAATTGACGACAACGATAAAAATGACACTTTATGTACAACATAAAATAAAACACTTTTTGTCCATCAACAGCAACTGTACAACACTTCGATTGTCTTTAAACACTTTATGTACATTAGGTAGCAAACAAACACACTTTTCTGTACAACAATAACAACAAGAGCACTTGAAAACAACAAAAAACACTTTACAGAAAATTCTGGATAGCACAGTTGAACATTATGAATTTAAAAGTGGGGACCCCCCCCCCCCAGGGCCGCGGGGCCGAAGGCCGGCCGCGGATGGGACCCCCCACCTCCCTGGGCGGCCGTGGGCGGGAGCCCCCCCCCAACCCCCGGGAACCACGGGGGGCGAAAACTGTACAATAGTTGTCGTCACTGCTGCTGCTACAGGTTAGGTTAGGTTAAGGTTGGGTCAGTGGTGGTGGTTAATTTATGAACGGGTTGGTTGGGTCAGTTAATTTATGAAAGGTTTGGGTGGTTAGTGCTTTGGCTAGGTTAATTTATCCAGACTAAGTTGATTTTTAGAGTATGTGCGTTGAAATCTGTCGGAAAGACAATAGTGAATTATTAGTTAGAAACTTAAGGCTGTCGTAAGAAAATAGGCTTTGTTAAAAGTACATGAAAGTGCATTTTTTTTCCACTCTTACACCATAATTTTTATGCTGTTAAGACCAACATGCAAGTTTCTTTGCTCTCTGCACTAGGTTACTTTTTACACAGTCTCTGTACACGCTCATGTTGCAATTGCTCTTTACAAAATGTGTAGGCACCCCTTTACACGCCTTCTTTTCATCCCCATTATGAGTTTTAACGCAATAAACTTTGGGACCCGGGAACACCCCCCTGGATATCAAATTACTCCCCGTCTCTGATTTTAACATTAGTAGTTGGTTGAGGGCTTGACGTTTCACCAACTCGGGGTAGAGGGACGGATTCCAGTTGGTGAAATCCATCCGCGAGCTGATATTTTCCCCATTTTCTAGATCATCCAATAAATCGTCGGTTAAATTTACCTTTAACTACAGATAGTCTTTATCCCCATAGAAAACTTGAACCTCCCCCTCCGGGGGTCATTGCACCTTGCACACATTGTAAAAAAACGACAACATGAGCTTTTTGGAAATTTCTAATACTGAACTGCCGCCCTCTATATTCTTGTTCAGTACCACATTTCGCTTTCGCCTGTGTAGAAGAACCATGCCAGCCTCTATGCTCGTGAACGATGTAAAATTGGGATCGGCAATAATTCGTGCACACTCTAGAGGATCAGTCACGACATCGCAGCGAGATCTATTACGTACGCTTTCACACATTTTGCCAAACGCTGAATTTAGAATCAGTTTGTACATTTCCTTCTCTACTCTGGAGTTTGTCCTAGAGCGTTTATCGACAAAAGTGTCGATAAATGTCTTTAAATATGGTCGCTGATTGAACTGCAGGACCCTATGTATTCTGGTGATCTTGAAACCATTGCTCACCATCCAGTGCAAAAGCACATGGTGAACAACGATATTCTCCTTAGGGTCCAAATCAGCAATCAGTTTTTGCTTAGAAGGAGTCCAGTGCATCCCCATATCCTCGACCAATGATCGATTGTAGGGGCTCAGTGAGTCCTTGCTCACGGACCGATTGATACAGGGAAAAACAAAATCTCTGACTGAATCGTGAAGCGCCAGCGGAATGTGACCGTCAATTTCAAAGAACCTTCCTTGTGGCCCATTGTCCTCGACGGTGGTAATGTCGGGGAACTCTCAAGGATTCTCGCGGTCACAAGACGCGGTCCCCATGAAAAACATACCCTACCCTCATTGAACGCTGTACAAAAAGGTGCTGATCTACATCGGTGAATAGGCCTATTTCCTCCCTACTAATTTTTAAAATCAAACCCATCACCAAATATGGTGTGGAAAAATAGTAGCCTATATCTAACCCGAACTCTGAATAGATTTGGTCTGTGTTCTTACAGACTATATCCAACAGAGTTAAAACGTCACTGCCCAAGTACAGTCTACAATAATCCCACCCGTTTTTACAATTCCCCTTAGCCCACAACTTCTTGGCAATCTCATACTCCTCGGCTGTTCATTCACTACTGGTGAGTGAATTATAAAAAGCTTCAATTGGAGGTAGATTCACCTCGCTTAAGCGAGCGCCAGAACAGTAATAGTCGTATGCGTATACACCTTTGCAGGTCAACAGGTCATACATTTCACTGTCTGGAAAGTGCTGTTTAAGCAAGGGAAAGCTATCAAAATTGTCTATTTTCTGCAATTGAATCAATTGACTCAATGCCTTGGGAAAAAACTAAAAGAATCTAAAAACCTGATTTTATTCCAACACGTATGCCCATTATTTACTACCTGCCATTTCAGCTCGAGAAGCAACAACTTCTTGGCAGATTTGGGAATAATCTTAAAGGTAAATGAATTTTTTACCCATGGACTATCCATTCCTCTTCCCTCCTTGTACGTATGTGCCAGTTCCGGTAAAATAAATTTAAAATCATAATTTGAGTAATGGATAAAAAATGGGATAAAAAACTGTTGGCTAACATTTGAGATACACGATTGATGCGCTACCCTTATTAAATTACTTCCCCCAGCTGATATTTCCTGCCCCAAGTGATTATGATCTCTGACTTTCCCCCTCCCCCCGCCTCTTTTCCATTTAGTTTCTTTATCCACCTTTTCAAACTCTCCCGTACAAACCCGACATATTTTTTTATCTTTAGTAGCGAGACGATCCTCCGCAGACAACACCAAAGGATAATGTTTATTATTCAAACTAGAAAATGCACCATTAGCCGTACCAATTAGTTTAGTCAGTGGCTTGATTATGAACTCGTCCTCTTCATTCAATGTTTCTATTATTTCTGACAACTGCATAGCGTTAAAAGTGTCTTTTTTCGCATTATTAAAGGACACTGCAATAGCCTGGTGTTCTTTGATTCGGTTTGGAAATCGGGGGTCGTTCACCTCCACCAGCTTAGCTTCACAGTCTAAAGATATTTTGTTGCACTGGAGGAGGGTGTTTTGAAAATTTTTAAAGCGTAAGCTGGACCTATCCCCTGAAACCGTTTCCACTGTCTGATAGCCATGCCGTCTACAGTGCTTCATATGATCCCGCAGTGCTTCATATGCTTCATCGTACAGTGCTTCATATGATCACTACGGAATTGTGACGGGCATGTTGGACAGTAGAAACGTACCCCTAGATCCCTACCACCCCCCAGAACTCTACTGATGTCTGTAATAGGATTAAATTGACTAATTGGATTGGCAAGGTCACTAGATCATGGTGTGTACAACAACCAAACCCAGTGTTCGACCAAATCAGTTGACGGGCCCCTTACTGGGAATACCACCCCTTCTTTTAGAACGAACCCCATCTTCAAATTCAGTTTCATACTGAACCACAGTAACGCCGATATTTAAATGGGCATTAGCCCTTTCAAAAATATCAATAGATCTTAGCGTTACTGGGTATTTTCCCTCTAAACAAGTGAAATCTACAATGGAAAAATTAGACCCTTCCATCCCGTGTACAGTCCAATCGTCTAAATTCGCCTTGATAGCGTCACGTGCTTGAGGATCGAATGCTGATATGAGGAAAGCGTACTTGATGCTTTTATCATCTGTTTCAAAAAAGATCTGCTGTATGCCTTGGCATCCTTCTAGATCTGGATTATATTTTAAAACTATTGCCCTTCCTCCCCCAGCCCCGCCTCTTAAAATAAAATCTTTCTTAAATTTACAAATATTCACACTTAAATTTTCAACATAAAGAACTACAGAGCCGCTCCCATTTTCGTTAAAGTTCTAAAGATGCGCAATAATTTGACCTATCCACTCGGAAAAGGCACCCTCAAAATTTTCTAAATTCGGATAGATCAAACGCATCTCGGAATGTATATAATGGTGGTAAACTTTGCTTTTCCCCTCATTTAAATAGAACACCTTTAAAACAGTTGAAACCTTAATTGATTCCCTCCCCCCTCCCCACAATTGAATTTGGTTCTCCAGCAGTGCACGAATTTTATCTACATATTCATGCACAATTTCTACGGGGTCAAACACAAAATTTCCCCCCATAAGTGAATTAAAAAGGTCCCCAAAAGTCACAGTGTAGACAACTATATTATTTAATATCGAATTTGACAGCTGAAAGTCTGGAAAAGTTATAAATTGGACATTACCCTCCTCCCCCTCTTGTATATTATCAACTCCCCCTCCCCCACTTTGTTCAATATTTGGGGTATGTGAATGCTCCACTTCAGTTGTTTGAAGTGGATTCGTTGGGGTATCAGAGGCTAGAGGAGGAGGAGGAAGAGGAGGAGGGTTCCCAGTTAATTCATTTGTAAAATCATCCAAAAGCTGTAGTGTGTTTGGACTTAGCAAAGGTAAGTCCCCCTGCTCAACTGCGATATAAGCTACATTAAAAAAATAAACTAAAAACTCAACAATTTTAAACGACGGTATTTCCATTGAATTTTTGGAGAGGTCCTCTCCTTCTCCAACTGATGAGGACAGTGACAATGAATATGGGACCAATGGTCCAATCTATAAATGAAAAATAGCTTATTTTCAAAGTGTTCAAATCATCCCTATTGTTTAAAATTTGGATTATTATTTACATATTATTTAAAGTCAGCGCTTAGTAGTAGTAGTAGTAGTAGCAGCAGTATGCACATAGTAGCATTTGGTTAATTTACTGTTCCCCACTCCACTGATATTCTGAAAGTTCCGATTTCCAACCTAATATACGATATTTACAATCTAAAACACATTACATAGAAGTTATAATTTGATTTTGTTCAAAAAATAGCTTATTTTCAGTGTTCAAATCAGCCCTACTTTTTTTTTGTTTTTTTTTTGATTAGAGGCCATCGCGGCGCTTCCCGCGGCGCTTCCCGTAGCGCTTCCCGCGGCGCTTCCCGGCCTGCGCCGTAGCGCAAAAAGCTATCTTTTTCTTAGCTGAATTCTCGGTTAGGTTAGTTAATTATTGCAATTGTCTGCATGAAACCGTTTTAATTTGATGGAGAAAAAAACAACCCCCCCCCTCCCCCCTTTTCAGCAACGTCATAAATATCAAATATTATTTTTGGGGGGTATAACTTGTTTCGCTCTTACATATAATTTAAATGTCCTAAATATCGATCACTAATTTTGCAAAGAATTCCACTATTTTCGTGCTCAAACAACAGAATTACGTAAAAAGCATTAAAAGACTAGATTTGGCCTAACCACTAACCGCTAATAATAGAACAAAACAGGAAAAGGGTGAAACAGATCTATTTATATGCTTGTGCGGAACACGTATGCCAAAAATTAAAACTAATATTCTTCACGGAGAAAAATAGCATTTTGAGTTTCAAATGGTGAGCATTAGCAGTAAACTAGAAAATTAGCTTAAAATATTATTATAAGGTTGAAAATAGCGAAGATACCTACAATAGAGGGAACATAGAAAATTGGAAAGACTAGAAAAAGAGCGGTTTCTTTGCAAAAAAAAATTATATTTAGATATCTCCGAGGGAGGGGGGAGCTGAGAAATTTAAAACAAGGGGTGTAGTCCTATATAGAAAATAAAATTTTTTAAATATCTCCGAGAGATACTTTTACACATTTTTGAAAAATAGTGAAAAAGAAAGGACTGAAAACAACATTGGAAGAAAGAGATATATATATTTCTATAAGCAGAGGTAAAAATGCTCACATTTGCAAATCCTGGCTGCACTTGAGTGCCAGATGGCCCGGGTAGCGCGTGTTGGAGGATAGACGGTGCAGTAAAATCATACTCTTGTGTAGACGGGACAGGTATTAAAGGTCCATGGAAAGCAGCTGCCCACTCGCTCTTTAATTTTCGACCTGGTTGCATTGCAGCCTGCACAGATGAAACTTGGGCAGTCAACACTTGTTTTGGGGTCGTGTAAGGGCCAACATACTTAATAGTGGATAGTCTCACGGGGGCTACCTCGTCATCTCTTGTTTTCTTAGATGGAGCGGGCACACATTCCTCACAATTTGTCTTAAAAGAAGAGAAAAAAGTTAGTATGGAAAATAATTTCTCCCTTTTTTTACAGAAGGAAAATTAGTATCCCCGCCCCCACAAACCATAATTTTATCTAGAAAAGCATTTATCACTAAGAAGCCCCCTCCACCACCCTTTTTCAGCAAAGCAAAAAGAAAAATTTCGCGAGAAATATACTAGTCGCATAATATAAACTTCATGCAACTGCTGAAGGCTTTTCTTTCTAGCATTGCATATCAAAGTTAAAAACCATAGTTTGTCTTAGGATAGAAATTAATGTTTCTATTTTTACTATTTAGAAAAAAAATTAAATGTTCCAGTCTATAGGCTTTAAATTAGATAAAAAAAGATCGTTAACCCAGCGGCCTATAGGCCTAAATTTTGCAAACATAGGTTAAAATGCTATTCAATTTACACATAATATAAGCTTCATGCAACTTCTAAAGACTTTTCCTTCTAGTCTTGCATATCAAAGTTAAAAACCATAGTTTTCACGCCCCCTCCTGGGAATGGACACTAGCCACTTTAATTTCCAATCAAATGAGCCCTTTTCAAATTTTCTGTGACGACTCCTTCTATACGAAGTGCACGGCAATGAAGAAAAAACCAAAAAACAATATATTGTGCCCACATCGTTCTTTACTTAGGCAGCACTAGCGCTCTGCCTATGATTAGTTGCAAGTCCTTTTTTTTCTTATTTTTAGGCGTCTCTGTTCTTTTCTGGTTTTAATCTGCATTGAGCATGCCTCGTTTGACGCATTTAAAGTATTAGCGGTATTTTTTTATCTTTCCTTATCATTTTTTGATAGCTGGTCTTTATCCCCACCCTCAGAAAATACAGCCCGAGGAAAATAATCCCCACGGAAAATATCCCGGAGAAAAGACATGGAAAATACCCCCTCCCCTCGCGAAAGATATCACCCCATGCAGCAGATTGGTCTCCAATCTCTTTGAAAATAATCCGTTTCACTTCTCCAAAATAGAGATTGTATAGGACTACGCTTAATTATTGCAATTGTCTGAAAATGTGTTTTAATTTAACGGAGAAACAGTTCCTTTGACTTGGCGCCGCGTTCGTAAACACACAGGAAAAGGGGGACAAACTCATTATGTCAAAACAGAGCGGCCTAATGCCTAAAAATTGACAGAAGTCAGTGGACACTTTAATTCACAATAGAGAAAAGCCAAAATTTATCGAAAAGAGAATTATTTCTATTGCGAGAAATATCGTTGTAAAACAATGAAGGAGGGATTAGGTTTTGAGGGTAAAAAACATATTTTATTTTTTCTAGCGAGCATAAAGATTGCATAGTGATGTTTGTATTGTGGGAGGGGGACTTAGGTATAGTGGAGGGTGATCATGGAAAATAATTTTATTGTGAAAATGAAAATGTACTAAAACAGAACTTACATTGCAAATTGTGGCTGTCAAGTTTTCAAGCTCATCAATAGTATCCATTCTTGTTCTTTCAACTGTGTCACAATAATTTCTGATAATTTAATCACAATGCATGTCCGTTATATACGAAATCTCAAAGGTGAATTGTTATGTAACGGGAAAACCATATGTAAGCGAGGCTCTGATTGGTTGAGAAAGGAGATGTATCCGACTTGCTGATTGGCTGAGAAGGAAACACGTGATCTAACTGTTTCCTAATTCATGGAAACATCTTGACATTTGCCTCGAGCATACACTTGGCCAAAACAACAACATCAAATTAATCGACCTTTGGAAATTTAGGTCATTGACCCACTTCGATTATGCAATCCTTCTCCCTAGGGAGGCTATGCCCATATATGGTGTCATGTCACGACTGGTACCCCCTTTTCTACTTATGAAAGGGGCTGTTCCCTCCTCAACGCCTCGCTCTTTACGCTAAAGTTTTTTATTGTTTAAAAAAATAGAGTTGTGATAAAGTCAAACTTTAGAGTAAAGAGCGAGGCATTGAGGAGGGGACAGCCCCCTTCATATACGGAATAATTTCTGTTCGTTTTAAGTTTCAACGTCGTTCCTTACTTTCATTTAAAAAAACTTGTTTTTTTTTTTATTTAATTTTTGAATGTTTTTGAATTAATGCAGGTTTTGATTTTGGCTCACCGTACATGAATAATTACAACAAAATTTGTATATTAATTTTACTTTTATTTGGTTAAATGGCTTTCTCGAAACTTAATTAATTTTAATTTTATTTAGGAACATTTTTATTAGTAATAGATATAAGTAACTGACGAATTAACTTACGTATCGAACTTTTATATTCATATATTTTTAATACGTATATTAGGGGGTTCGCCCCCTAGTCAATATCTTGCTCTTTAAGCTAAAGTTCGAATTTTGTTCCAATTCTTTAAAAATGACCCCTTAATCACAAAGGCTGTTAATTAGAATAAATAGCTCATATGAAAGTATTAAAAATCTTTGGCTTAAAGAGTGAGGTATTGAATAAGGGGTGAACCCAATCATTTACGTAATATTTTCTGTTCGTTTTAAGTTTTGATGTTGCTCATTACTTTCAGTTGATAAACTTTTTTTTATTTAATTTCTTATCTTTTTCTTTAATAATGATGGGAAATCCGACGCCCCCTTCATAACAATGTCCCTTCCCCATGAAAACTTCCTTCATGGAAAGATCCTCCCATATAACCCCTGACCCCCCCACCTACCGAAAAAAATCCCCCCTGAAAACGTATGTATACTTCCCAATAACCAAAACTATATGTTAACATTGGGTAAAGTTCATAACTTTCAGCCCTCCCCCCGGGGACTTCGGGGGATTAAGTCATCCTAAAAGACATAGTTATCATATTTTCGACCATGCTAAACAAAATGGCTATCTAAAAATTTTTATCGGGGGACTTTGGGGAAAAAATGAGCGTGAGAGGGGGCCTAGTTGCCCTCCATTTTCTTGTCACTTAAAAAGGGCACTAGAACTTTTAATTTCGGTTCCACTGAGCCCTCCCACGATATTCTAGGACCACTGGGTCGATACGATCACCCCTGGAAAAAAAAATAAATAAATAAACACGCATCCGTGATTTTTCTTCTGGCAAAAAAATGCAAAATTCCATATTTTTGTAGATAGGTGCTTGAAACCTCTACAGTTGGGTTCTCTTTACGCTGAATATGATGGTGTGATTTTCATTAAGGTTCTATATCTTTTAGGGGGTCTTACCCCCTTTTTTCGAAAATCAGCCAAATTTTCTAACTTGATGAAACTTATATATTTGAAATCAGCATTAAAATCTGATACTTTTGATGTATCTATTGGTATCAAAAAGATTTTAGAGTTTCGGTTACCATTGACCCGGGTCGCTCCTTACTTACAGTTCGTTACCACGAACTGCTCGATAGGTGAAGTACATTTTGGTCTTGAATACGACAAAACGACAAAAACTGAAGGAAAAAAAGAGCTGCAGATTAGATTATGCTTTTGATCCTTTTTAAGAGATCAAGTTGTGAGCCACCATCTGGTGACGCATTTCAATTGTTATGCAACTGGTGAGAAAATTGTATAAAAGCTGATGTCATGCATTTAGAGCGAGAATTTACCTCTTGAAAGATTAATTAAGATAGTTAGCAATGGTCCTAATATCAACAAAAAGGTATGGTCGCAAATGAATGCATTGGACAGGGGTCGGCCGCTGTCACTAAACTCACTTTTTGTAGCTTTTATTTTAGCCTGTCACTTTTTCTTTGAAATTGTCACTAAAGTCACTTTTTTTTGCCGTTTCAAAATTGGATTTACTTATTGCTTATTTCAGTGAGCTAAAAGGTAATGTTAAAACTTGTTGGATAACAGAATGTTACCTGTTGAAAATTAGTAATGGTAATATGACACAGGAGTATGAAAAAAAGAAATAATTTAACATTCCAAAGCAACTTCTTTAAATGTTTACAGGTTAATATTGCATAAGCTATGCATTTATTTTTCACTACAAGCGATTGATCGTGCCCTTTACCCTTATTAGTTGTACTGGCGAATCCTTGGGGTGGGGTGATCCTTCTCCCTCCTGTTAGGTCTTCACCCTTCAAATCAATCACAACAAACCCTTATAGTTAAGTCTCAACTTATAGATTCTCAGTCACGCAGTATCAGTTTTTTTGTTGAAATGTCCTCACTTTGTCAAATAAGTCGTATTTGTTTTCCTCTATTTGATTTAATATATTCTATGAACTGAAATCGATGTAGAACCGTCGCCATGTCAAGCTAATAAAATTATATGGGTCCTAAATTCATTTGGTAAAACTATAGGATAAAATTATGTGGGTTCTAAAATTATATGGGTCCTAAATTCGTTTGGGAAAACTAGGATAAAATTATGTGGGTTCTAAAATTATATGGGTCCAAACTTTTTGAAAGTTTGTCTTCCCTTGCCCCAATTAAGCCGTCCGGAGCTTAAGGTCCTCGCTTAGAAGAAGTGTAAGGGCCCTCCACCAAATTTTGAAAGAAATCTGTAAGTCTAGACCACCAAAAAGAGAGTAAAAAAAGAAAATGATAAGCTCAGAAAGTTTGCCTGTTCGCGGCATAATAAAATGCTAATTTTGTTTTTCAATATTATTTGCTTTTCTGAATGTGCATCAAAGAAGTGAATATAGTGAAAAATACACTTCGCGACATAAAACAAATAAAAATATGTTTTTAAACTTTTTATTGACCCCAAAATTCTTCAGTCGTAAAATGGACGAAAGATACACTATCTTATCAATTTTTTTTATTTTTTGCCAATGACATCCCCCCCCCCCTCCCCGTACTTTTGCCCTCCAGAACCGTTAGCGTTCAGTTGCTGAAAATTAGAAAACTGTCTTTTAAGAAAGAGTTTTATGGACGAAGAGAATTTTTTAAATTGTAGAATAAATTGTATGCTTATTTCAAAGGTAACTTTGGAGCTTGGTAGAGGGGCGGGGGCTGCAAACCCGTATTTCCAATTTCTTAGCCTTGGATTATCAATCGTACTATTTTTTAATCAAACCCATTTTCGAGGGATTCCAGGCTCTTCCGGAAATTCAGAAAGCTTGTTTTCGTAGTTCCTAAACACGGTTTTGTGGGATATGGGTAACAGTTACCACTCTTGAATCGGATTCTATTCTGAATAGTATTGGATTTTAATCAGGAAAAAGAGTTTGTTTAAGCATATTTTTACTCTTGGTTATTTTGGGCCGGGATTTTCCCTTTATTAGGTAACCATGATGTTTGAAGTTGTACTGTAGTAGTACAGTCTTGTTATTTTTGTTACTTTCCTATTTGCTTCTTATAATGAATGTAATAAAAACAACAACAAATGAATGAAATATTAGGGTTTTACCCTTGTCATCTACAGCCAAACTGGAAGACTCCTGGAGGCAAAATAAGAAAAAAGTAGTGACTAGGACCTGTGCAGTCCCTGTGCCTCTGAGTAGTCTCTTTTTGTCACTTTTTCTGAATGGAAAAGGGCACTAAAGTCACTTTTTTGCGCATCTCGTTGCAGCCGACCCCTGATTGAAGAAGAAAAGGTCTTCAAAAGAGCTTGGGAACATTGGAACGCGTAATATCCCATGAAATGAAAGGGCTCCAGGAATTTGACGTGAAGCCATCCGACTTTGTTGTCATCCTGAGTAAATTTTTTTCATTAGCTGGCCTGAATGATGTGAGGATTTTTTAAGAATGCCAGGAAAAGAAAGGCTTCCGATAAAATAGTATCGTTCAGTACGTACCAACAAGGTGGCTGACGTTGGGCCCTGCTGTTTGTTGAGCGATTGATCAGTGACCGGCACTCTTGGAGTATTTTTTGCATTACGCGCCATCGAAGAAACATTTGAAGAATGTTGCGTCATCAGCGAAGTACCTCAAGATCGTAAGCTACCTAAAAAGGAAAGATATGCTTGCAGAACTCGAATTCGTGATTATTCACGAAGCCGAGCTGAAGCTTACTTCTTTCTGTTTTTGCGAGGCTTCTGAAACCCAACATTATCATGTCTGCTGATGAAATCTCTACCAGTTTGCTTGAGAGCTTAGACAACTATTTGCAGGACACTATTGCAGGTGAGCAGGTTGAGCTTGCGTTAGATACTCAGAAGCTAACCTTGGCAGAAATACAAGGGTTCCATAAAAGGGCGCGAAGGCATTTCAAGGCAGCTGCCGAACAGTTGATCAAGAAGTGCCCCATCTCTTATAATAGCCTTGTCGAAGCGCTTAGGTGCCCGGATCCCACGGAAAGGAAAAGAGCAAGAAGTCTGAAGTGAGTGGATATTGCTGCAAGCCGAGAACTCAGTAGAATCAACACCATCACACTTCGACCATTACTGGGATCAAATCTTCTCAATGATCGATGCTTTTGATGAGCAAAAGTGTATGCTTTTTTCGAAACTTGTAAAAGCTGCGTTGACATTGTCGCACACCAGTACTGACGTAGAGAGGGGTTTTTGGCTCTCAGGAAGAATTCTTCCATTGGACAGATCCCCCATGCCAGAAAGAGTTCTGAATTTGAAGCTGTGTGTGATTGACGAATTGAACACATATGGGGGCAAACCAGAAAGGTTTTCTATTCTAAAAGAATTGTTGACTTTGGCTAGGTCGACCTGTTCAATATACCAAGACTATGTGGAGAACAAGGCAACAGAACAAGCTGCTGAACAAAGCATTCAAGGCCAAGAGAAGAAAGGGAGCTGAACCTAATTGGCATCTTTAGCAAAAAAAGGGAGCTATATTGACTTGAGGAGTCATTGCAAGAAAAGCGGGCCTGTGAAAACAAAAACGAGTAATTGTTGAAGTCCTCTTGAAAGAGGCCACCGATTGTTTTCAGGGAGCGGTGGCTTCAAATGATTCCGTGGATATTGCCTTGGTCAATCCCCTACTAGAGAGTGCCATGAAAACGCGAGAAAACGAAAAGAACGAAACAGGTGAAAGAGAGCGGGTAGAAAAGGACATAAAAAAGAGGAAGTTGGACCTGATAAGCAAGTTGACTAATCTCTCAAAAAAGTGAATGAATTAGCTTGCAAGCTGAAGTCTTATGGATTGCTTTTATCTATTACTAGCCTTGAAGCTGGTTTCTATTTTTGTTTTAGATAAACATAACCAAAAGTTTGAATAAAAAGAAAAAGGAAAAATGAATACAACTACCCATCTCCAGGGAAAATGAGTTCCTTCCGAGGCTCATGAATAGGATGATTCCTAGGGTGGCTTGGCAACCGCTTCTGATTCATGAGCAAAGGAAGGTTTTGACCATGAATGGCATTCAAAATTCCTTCCCACTTTGGTCCCTATTGGTCCATTTTTTCACCCCTATGAGTCCCTTGACAAGTCGTAGTCCCTTTTCTAATGAGCAGGAATCATTCCGAGCCCTGTTCTCCAGTTTTTTTTATGCATCAGTTTGTTCATAAGGTTGCTAGATGTTTTTGGTCTCTCAGAGATAATTTATGTATTTAATCTAAAATCTCCAGGATTTTTTTGGAAAATCAAAATTTTTGGCTGCTTTACCAAGTTTTAAAACCTATATTGTTACTTAAAGTTGTGCCAGAACTCGAAATCTCTGTTCTAATGATTTTTCTTTCTAGTTTATATGGCACGGATCAATATGATCTGTTTTGTTATGGGGGAAAAAGAATGCATCAATTACTATCCTTCACCTGGTACACATTTTTTTTATGTTTTTGTAGAATGAAGGGTGAAATCTCCGTTCCAGCGCTCTCAGACATGTTGGATTTACTAGTAGAATATTTTACAAAATCACAACTGTCTTTGAGGATGTTGTTTCCTTTTTTTATTCATGTGAATTTTCTTGTTCTAATAATTTCTTAATTTCTCATAATCACAACTGTCTTTGAGGATGTTGTTTCCTTTTTTATTCATGTGAATTTTCTTGTTCTAATAATTTCTTAATACAATGAATGTCACATGTTTAGAAGGTTAAAATTAGCATGAAAAGTTTATTCATTTCATATACGTTTCGCAGTGATTTGACATAATACACGATTTGATCAGAATTCTTGGCATTTCCTTGGATAACTGATTTCATTATATCCCCTAAACTTACATCTTATTTTCAAACTTGTCTTTTCTGCATTTTCGGTTGCTATTGCGATGTTGGATTAGATGAATAGACGGTTAGATAGGTTTTATTTTACTCTAGGGCTGCTGGAACCCATTATTCTTAATTAATACATATTGTAATATACGAAGTCTGAATATCTAAATATCCATAACACTTTGTCAACGTTTTCTTTTATTGACTCAGCTTCACAGGCGGCTTTTTTCGTTTCTTTTTTTACAGTGATGATGTTGCCATAATAGTTGTTTATTCATCTTTCAAAATTGTCAATTAATTGTAAATGATTTGATTCAGCACATCTCACACAGTTTTCGCACACAAGAGGCACACAGTCCGAAGTTTCTTTCTTTTTCTTTGACAAGGTTAGGTTAGCCCTAAGAAAACTCCATTTTTATGCCAAGATATGCAAATTTTACTGCATATAAGCATTTAAAAAAAAAAAATTTAATCAACAATTGAGAAGGAAGGTACTTCGGACTAATCTTAACAGGGCGTGATAAAGGGCGATTGAGTCCAATCGGCCCCGTATTTGAAAGGGCCCCGCGCTACCAATAAACAGAACAAAAGAAAATTCGAAATTTGAAGCAAATTGCTTTTGACGATAAGGGATAAAGTATGAATTATTCAAATGATTAGAAATAAGTTTATTTTAAATTCGTATTGCTGGATGAGATTTGTTGATTTGATCATTATTATATAATATGTAATTTATAATATAGAAAGGTGATACCCGTAAAAGTTTATATCAAATGTATTGAATTTAATCGGGATGGTCATATATTATGGAAACTACTATGCAGGTGTCTGCACGCGCAACTAGTTGCGCAACCGCACCAGCCAGAGGTGGATGAATCGCGAATATCAAACATCAACTGTTTCTTGCATTTGTACTTTGCGATTCTTCTAATCGTTATAATTGTTAGAGTCCCATTTTGTGACTACAATTACTAACTGTTCTATGGAACAAAAATTTTGAAATATGTAAATTCATATTTAGTAATGTAAATTTATATTCAATAAAGCTTTCTGTCTTTTGAAAATTTTTAATTTGTGTAGAAGTTTACCAATCTGATGATCCATGACATTTGATACACACAAATATATATATATATATATATATATATATATATATATATATATATATATATATATATATATATATATATATATATATATATATATATATATATATATATATATATATATATATATATATATATATATATATATATATATATATATATATATATATATATATATATATATATATATATATATATATATATATATATATATATATATATATATATATCCAACGCCCTTTTGTATGAAGGTGTTCTTAATCCTGTCTAGACGAATAAGCTTAAAGGGTTAACATCCAACGGAATTGATAGTTGAGTACAAACAATTAACGAAACGGCCGTGTTTAGGCTGGTTAATCCATGATGAAAATCCAAACACCTGACAGAATTAGATATTCCGTTTAAGATCGATAATATACTATTCTTAAAATGGCCTTATTATAAACGTAAAGACGGAGTTTCTGTAACCTAGCTCTTCTTTTAGGAAAGAAATTGGAAGACAACTGCTTTTGTAAAAAAAAAAAGTATAAAATAATAGTAAAGATCTTTGTAAAAATGTATTAATATTTCCCTTTCTTTCTCATTATATATGAGAAGCACTTCATGAGTTTAAAATGTCTTGTAATGCAAATTTTTGCAATTAAATAAATTTTAGTGTAGTTCTTTAAATTAGTTTGTTGTGTACTATCGGGGACACATGAAGTCCATGTTTTTTTTAGGTGCAGCTAAATGTGAATGCTTTCATGCAGCAATTTCATTTTGGCGTCTTCTTTGCATATTTGAAACTGAAGGAACAGGAGTGCCGTAACATAGTTTGGATTTCGGAATGTGTTGCACAAAAGCACAGGGCCCGCATTGACTATTACATTCCAATTTTTTAAAATTTTGTTTTTAATTATTTACGCAAATCTTTGATGTTATTGTCTTTATAAACGTGTCTGGGAATTGTGTAGTTATAATTTAGATAAATAAGGAATATTTTCTACTCTCAAGTTCACTCCAGGCAGGAGTAGAATTTCACGCGGGTGAGTATTCTGTTCGGATCAAGGTAGGAAAATCTATTGTTGTGGCCGGTCAATTTTTTTTTATTATTATTTAAATATAAAGGTCTTTGCACAGGAAAGAATGTATTTTTCCCGTTCTTTTCTTGATTCGTATTCGACAGAGCTACTTTTTTATCATGGAAACTTTCAGAGTTTTACTATCTATCATAGATATCCCCACCCCCAAATTTACATGGCAATGTCGCTTTGTTGATCTTTCTTGAAAAGATTTACTGCCGTCCGTCAGAACTCTTGTTCTAGAAACGGTGGTCTGCTGTTGAATAATTACACATAGCTTCATTGACATGCATACACATGGTCTAAATTCTGTTTTAAGGGATTGAAATCATTCCAGGGGGGGACAAGTGAAAGTTCTATGGCTGTCAAAATAAAGATATTAAGTTAGTTTCTATATTAAGTTTCTAGTGCTCATAGTATAGGTTTTTCTTTCTAAGGAGGAAAGTCTCATTGTAAACGGGCATTTTCGGGATTAATGTTCGGTACATATTTTTATTTAATAGAAAATTTTCTTATCCAAGATAATATGCCATTTTGGATCTTTAAAATTTCAACTGCTTTCCAAAAAACTAGATTAGGGACTTTTTTTGTGAGTTCAGTCGTCTAGCCGCAGAAAGGTCAAAAAATACCCATTATTTACTGAAGGTTTATCTGATTTTCCACCTTTTGAAAGGAAGAAGATCAAGACCCTCTTTCTCACGGCTACCCTCTAGACTTCCATTGGTTTATATTCTTCCTGAACTGTCAGCCAGCTGGCGCACTATTTCTCCTGTTTTGTTAATCCATGGATAAAAAAGACCCAAGATCGATTAATTAACTAATTAGTGATTGCATAAATAAAGTAAGGCATAAATCTTTTGCTGTTTTTCTTTTAGACTGAAAGTCGGTTTTTCTTCTCTTTTCTTTTGTTTTCATATTTATTTTTTATGATTTCTTTTATTTTTTACTTATTTTTTATAGTTAAGAGGTTTTTCTTGTAAAATTAATTTCAGATTGTTTCTTTGGTTAGATCGTTGTCTTTTCTTCAATGAGTATAAACAGGGCCGGATTTAAAGCTTTGGCGCTTCTAGGCCTGAGCGTTTTTGCTGTTCAGTTTTTGTGAGATATTCTGGGAAACTCCTGAAAATTTGGGGGTAGTGGAAGCACTGAACAGAACGCAACTTATGCGCCAAAAGTAATGAAAGAGAGAGTGGATACCAAACTCTCAACTGCCATTCCTAGGAGAAATCTAACAGTTTATAAGTGGCCATGGAATTCCTGTAGTGTTTTATAATAACTTTTTTTTTAATGGGCAGCGCGGCGGTGGAGTCCACCTGGTACTTTGACGATAAATTACATCAGTCCAGTTTGATTAAGAAAAAAATCACTCGGTGATAATTCATTGCGTCCCTAGACCCGGGCTTATTGGTAAATCCAGGCCTGGGTATAATTATGTCTTCAGATAATTTGGTTTCTTTTAAGACCACAATAGGCCTGATCCATAGTTTGTCTAATATCCAAGTGTTATTATGTCTTGCCTTTTCCCATTGGATTCCGTTTTTGTTGTTGTGTGTTGTTTTATTTGGAATAAATTACTCAGTATCTACCCGTTTTAAATTAAGAAGAGTAACCTACAATGGAAATTGTACGGGTTTTTTGTTTAAGAAAACAACTGTCTTTCCAATTTTTTTTATTCGCACTCAACTTTTCTTGCTATCGAAAGCTAAGAAGAGTATAACCGCTCCTGAAATAACACTTTACCTTGTTTCTCGGATTGAAAGAAAGTAACCTTAATTACGAGGTTGATGCAAAATTAACTTGAAATTTTACAATGAAGTGCTGGACTGTATTGTCTAATTGTTATTTTTAAAGGTAATACTATTCATTTTTTAAAGCAAAAAAAGATATTTTTCATAAAACAAAGCATCTCACTATGTAATCGATACTATTAGTAGTCGTAGAAGTATCAGCTTTAGTAATAGTAGTAACAATTTTTAGCAGTAGTAGAATTAGTAATAGTGGTAGTAATATGTATTTTTCTTTCTTTTTTTTATTTTTTAATTCGCGGCGCCAGGTACAATTAAATATCTGATTCGCTGCTAGTCTTTTATCGAGGTTTTTAGGTGACTTAGATGCCATGTCCCCATTAGATCACCTTTGCTGACATAGCCTTTTGAAAACCTGCATGGACACAATGAGTTCGGATTTAGTTCAACTTCTCCCGCGAAATTTCCTGAAAACTTAGCCTTAGCAGTTATTGCAGTTGTAAACAGTAGCAGTAGTAGTGCCACTAGTGGTGTTAGGAGAAGTAGCATTAGCATGCACATAGTGCTTTATTGTTAGTTCAACATCCTCCTCAACACACCAAGTTGTTCCCGAGATGTTGCTTATTTGCCTTTTTGACAACCTTAATACACATAGCGTGTTTCAGTTTACTTCAACATCCTCAACACTTCCTGAGAATTTCGGCTTAATACCCCTAATCTTTGCATAATCAGCAGACTGGCAATAGAAGTAGAAGTAGTACCATGCATTTAGTGCCTTCTAATCATTTTGACATGCCTTGAAAGTTTTAGCTCAGGACTCTAAGCCGTTTCTAATATATTGCTGACGCACCCTTTTGTCACATAATGCTTTTTAATTTCGTTCAACATCCCCCTAGCAATTCTTTGACAGTTGTACCTGGATACCCTTAGGCTCAGTAGTAATGGTAGTCTCACTAGTGAGCAGCAGTATTAGTAGTTTCAGCATGCACGAAGTGCCTTTCGGTCAGTTCCGTACCCCCCTCAACATGACCTGAAGATTTCAAATTAAAACTCTAGGCCGTTCCAGAGAAACCGGAGACACGCCCTTTTGACAACTTACGGGCACTTAATTTGTTTTACTTTGGTTCAACATCCCCCTAAACAATCCCTGAAAGACTCACCATAATTCCCTTAGCCTCAGTAGTTGTAGTCACAGAAGTGGTAGTAGTAGCAGTATGCACATAGTGCCTATTGGCTAATTCAATATCCTCCTCAACATGCCCAGAAATTTTCTATTTAAAAACCTAAGCTAGTCCTCGGATATTGCTGATGCGACTCCTCACCTTAATATTTTACCTTAAGTTTTCATTTTAATATCTTTAGCCTTAAAAGTAGGAGCAGTAATATCAGTAGCAGTAGAAATAGTAGTAATGCCATGCATATAGTTCTTTTTGGTTAGTTTAACACACTCCCTCTCCCCTTTGACATGCCATGCAAGTTTCAACTTAATAATCTAATAATCTAGTGCCTTTTTGACAACCAACATGCACGTAGTTTGTTTTGATTTAGTTCAACTTCCCTCTCATTGTTCCGCAAAAATTTTACCTTGATACCTTTAGCTATAATAGCATCAGAAGAAGTAGTAGCAGTAGTTGTATGCATATACTGCCTTTTAGTCAGTTGAACATACCCCGGAAGTTTCAACTTAATACTCTAAGCCGTTCCTGAGAGATATTACTTAAGTGCCCTTTCGACAAGCTGCATGCATATATTATTTTTTTATTTAGTTCAACATCCTTTCAAACATTCCTTGAACTTTTCACTTTAATTCCCATACACTTAGTAGTAGTTGTAGCAGTGGCATTAGTAGTAGCAGGAGCAAAGGTTGTTGTAAAAGTATACACTTACTGCCTTTCCGTTAGCTCAATATATCCTGTAAGTTTCAACTTAATGCTCTAAGCTTATCCTAAGATATTGCCGATACACCCTTTTGGTGAATGGCGAGTATTTATTGCGTTTTGGTTTAGTTCCAACTTCCTACTCAACATTTTTTGAAATTTTCACCCTGCTTCAACAATTAGTAGTTGTAGTAGTAGTAGTACTTGGTGTAGGGTAATGAGTTGTTATAGTTAGACAGAATAACGTCTAGTGAAAACAGTTTGAAAAAATATGAAATTCGTGACAGCGAAGACTTGCGATTTCCGAATCCGCCTCTAGATTCTCTGAAAGTTCAAACTTGAAACCCTATCCGTTCATTCAATATTTTACATGTACCTTTTGACAACTCGAATGCAAATAGATTCATTGCTTATTGATTTTTTTCCCTTATCCTCCCTAAAATTCTCTAAAAATTTTGATAACCTAAATACTCGCAGCATCTTCTTGAACATCTTGTCAGATGGCATAATAGTAAAATGCTATACCGACATGTTAAAAAATTCAGAGGGAAGTCAATCTGGACCTGTCCCTGTTAAAGATTCATTAAAAAAAACTTTTTCCAGAAAATAAGTTTTTCAAAGAAAAGTAAAGAACTCCATTAAACCAAAAATGAGCAAAAATAAAATCAAATAATCTACCAAGCGTGAAACTACCACAAATCAGCATCGATAAATAAATGAACCCCAAAACGAACAGAAATTACAATAAATAACCGAGTCAAACTCAAAGCGAGCAGAAATTAACTTGAGTAGGGCTCAAAAACCCTATGCCTTCCCAAGGCCAGAACATAATTTGCATTTTACTGAAAAAATATAAATTTTTTTACTTTTATAACTTAAATAAATCAAATAATATTAACATTTTGATTACTAAATATCAGTATATGTATATTAAACTGACAATGCACATTCATTTGTATTTTTTTCAGTAAAGTGCAAATTATGTTCTGGCCTTGGAAAGGCATAGGGACTTTTCTTTCAAAAACTTCTTTTGTGGAAAATTTTTTTTAAATTAATTTCTGTTTGTTTTATATTGACATAGTCTTTTCAGGGAATTTAAACCTTTTCGTTTTTTTAAGACTTTGTAGTTTGGCCTGCTATTTGTATGCTGGAGAAAAATTTTCAGCAATTTTTAACAACATTCACCTTTTAAAAATCTGGACAAGAATAGTAGTGTTTAATTTACTTTCATACTTCCTCTAGTTGACCTCAAATAGAAAATTTGATACCATTCACAAAAATATATGCTTATTTTTTTTGATAGCTTGGATACATATACGCTAGTTTGGCTTAACCAAATTTTAAGAGCAGGAGTAGCCCTGAAAGTTTGAACATAATACCCTCAGTCGTTCTTGGGATACTGCTGAAATACGTTATTTGGAATTAGCATTAACACAGTGCATTATGATTTAATCTTAAGGCAACATTTAGTTTTTAAACATATTGGGCAAATGGGAGGGGGTGTGGGAGGGGGACTAGTTGCCCTCCAATTATTTTCGACTATTAAAGAGGGAGTTAGCGCTTTCTATTTTCAATCAAATGAGCCCTTTTAGAAGCTCATACGACAACTCCTTTGATACGAAGTGCCCTGGTATAAAAAAAAAATAAATAAATACATTGTACCCACACCGATCTTTACTATAAAAATGTCCAGCCTTCCAATCACTTTCTACTATTAAAAATGGCACTACCCCTTTCAATTTCCAATCGAATCAGCCCTTTTTGAATTTTTCTACGGCAACACTTTCTATAAACACCTTATATGCCCCCAGGGCATAAATTACAACCCTTTCCTGAGGGCTGTGAGGGGGTTGTCATCCTCAAAGACCTAATTTCCAGAACTGTAAACTACGTGAAACAAAATGTCTCAAAATTTTGATTGGATGTGTTTGGGGAAATGGTTGGCGTTAGAGGGGCGTTAGTTGCTCTCCATTCACTTTCAACTATTAAAAAAGGCACTAGTCCTTTCGATTTCCAATCGAATGAGCCCTTTTGAAGTTTCTACGACAACGCTTTCCATAAAAATCTTATATGTCCCCAGGGCATAATTTACAACCCTTGCTGTGGGGGGGGGAGGGGTTGTCATCCTCAAAGACTTAATTTCCAGAACTTTCAACTACGTTGAAAAAAATTGCTATCTCAAAATTTTGATTGGATTTCTTTGGGGAAATAGTGGGCTTGAGAGGGGGGCTAGTTGTTTTCCAATCACTTCCGAATATTGAAAAGTGCACTAGCCCTTTCAATTTCCAATTGAATGAGCCATAGATAATTTCGGAGGCCACACTGCCTTTCCATGACGATAAATTAATGACGATACTTTTTGAAGTTTCTACGACAACGCTTTCTATAAAAACCTTATATGCCCCAGGCCATAACTTACAACCTATGCCCCGAGGGCTGTGAGGGGGTTGTCTACTTCGAAAGACCTCATATCCGGACCTTTTAACTAGGCTGAGAAAAGTGGTTATTCAAAAATTTTGATTGGATGTGTTTGTGGAAATGGTGGGCTTGAGGGGGGGGTTACTTACCCTCCAATCACTTTCGACTATTAAAAAGGACACAAGCCTTTTCAATTCCCAATCGAATGATTCCTTTTTGAAGTTTCTACGACAACGCTTTCTATAAAAAAAAATCTTATATGCGCCCAGGGCATAACTTACAACCCTTACCCTGAGGGGTGTGGGGGAGTTTCATTTCAACAACGTAATTTCCAGACTTTTTAACAACGTCGAACAAAATGGCTATCTCAAAATTTTTATTGGATGTCTGGGTAAATAGTGGGAGCGAGAGGGGTGTTAGTTATCCTCCGATCACTTGCGACTATTAAAAACGGCAAAAGCCCTTCTAATTTCCAATCGAATGAGCCCTTTTTGAAGTTTCTGGAACATCATTATCTATAAAGACCTTATATGCCCCCAGGACATAACATAAACCCTTGCCACGAGACAAGGGCGTCCCGAGGCTCGTTTTATTAGGGGGCGATCTTCCTAAATTTTACCGAATTACTACCTGATTTATGCCGAATTTTCTGTAGAAATCAAGAGTTTTGCTAAATTTCGGCCGATTTTGCAAAGTTTCTGCCGAAATTTTCACCTGCCGTGTAAATTTTACCGAATGCCAAAAAATTTGGGGGGTGGCACGCCCTTCAACGCCCCCCCCCCCCCCCCTCAGGACGCCCCTTGCCCCGAGGGCTCTGAGAGGGTTATCATCCTCAAAGACCTAATTTCTAAAGCTTTTAACTACGTTGAACAAAATGGCTATCTCAAAATTTTGATTGGATGTATTTGGGGAAATGGTGGGCGTGAGAGGGGGGGGGTAGTTGCCCTCCAATCACTTCGAGTATTAAAAAGGGCACTAGCCTTTTGAATTTCCAATCGAATGAGCCCTTTTTGAAGTTTCTACGACAAAGCTTTCAATAAAAACCTTATATCCCCCCAGGGCATAACTTACAACCCTTACCCTGAGGGCTGTGGGGGGAGTTGCATCCTCAAAAATATAATTTTCGGACCTTTCATCTACTTTGAACAAAATGGCTATCTCAAAATTTTGATTGGATGTGTTTGGATAAATGGTGGCCGCGGAAGGGGTGTTAGTTCCCTTCCAATCACTTTCGACTATTAAAAAGGGCACTATCCATTTCAATTCCCAATCAAATGAGCCCTTTTTGAAGTTTCTACAACAATGCTTTCTATAAAACCTTATATGCCCCCAGGGCATAACTTACAACCCTTGCCCTGAGGGCTGTGGGGGGTTGTCATCCTTAATTACCTAATTTTCAGAACTTTCAACTACGTTAAACAGAATGGCTATCTCAATATTTCTATTGGATGTGTTTGGGGGAAAGGTGGGCGTGAGAGGGGGGTTAGTTGCCCTCCAATCACTTTCGAATATTAAAAAGGGCACTAGCCTTTTGAATTTCCAATCGAATGAGCCTTTTTTGAAGTTTCTACGACAAAAAATTCTATAAAAACCTTATATGCCCCTAGGGCATAACTTATAACCCTTGCCCTGAGGGTTGTGGGGGAAGTACCCTCCTCAAAAATATAATTTCCATTTTGAAATCAACTACGCTGAACAAAAAGGCCATATCAAGATGTTGATTGGATGCGTTTGGGGGAATGATGGGCTTGGAAGGGGTGTTAGTTGCCTTCAATCACTTTCGATTATTAATAAGGGCACAAGCCACTCCTATTTTCAATTGAATGAGCTCTTTTCGAAGTTTCTACGACAATTCCTTCGATACAAAGTGCCTTTGGTATGGCAAAAAAAAAATTAAATAATACATTGTGCCAACATCGTTCTTTACTTAGGCAGCGCGATTGCGCTTTCTATGATATAAAAGGGGTCAAAATTAGTGATAAGGAAAGAGTTAAAGAGCGATTGGTAGAACATTTTGGAAATGTGCCAAACCGTGATAAAATACAGGGGAAATACAGGGTTGCCAGAAGGTCAAACAAAAAACAAGCCCGAGCCTTTGAAAAACAAGCCAAAATACGCCCGAGCCTTTGAAAACCAAAACTGTCATCATGGTCAGTTCATAAATTTCTAAAATTGCCCAAATTTGTGTTTCACAACAATTTCGGTGCTAAAGTCAAACAAAAAATTTCGTGTGTGTGGAAATGTGCCAAACCGTGATAAAATACAGAGGAAATACAGGGTTGCCAGAAAGTCAAACAAAAAACAAGCCCGAGCCTTTGAAAAACAAGCCAAAATACGCCCGAGCCTTTGAAAACCAACACTGCCACCATGGTCATTTCATAACGTTCTAAAATTGCCCAAATTTTTGTGTTTCACAACAATTTCGGTGCTAAAGTCAAACAAAATTTTTCGTGTGTGTGGAAATGTGCCAAACCGTGATAAAATACAGAGGAAATACAGGGTTGCCAGAAGGTCAAACAAAAAACAAGCCCGAGCCTTTGAAAAACAAGCCAAAATACGCCCGAGCCTTTGAAAACCAAGACTGCCATCATAAGCAGTTTATAAAGTTCTAAAATTGCCCAAATTTGTGTTTTTCACAACAATTTCGGTGCTAAAGTAAAAAAAAAATTTTCGTGTGTCGCGGCAGGCGCCGCGACACACGATTAGAGGTTAGAGGATAGTAGCTGGTTTCGTATTGAATCAGGAGTCAAGCAGAGTTTTGTACTATCACCATTTATATGGATCATTTTGATGAATTTTGTTTTAAGGAGGACAGCAAAGGCTATGGGTGATCACTGATCACGGAATCAAATGGGGAGGTAGGACTTTCCTAGACTTAAATTATGATTTGAGCATCCTAGATGAAAATGTTAGCAAAATGAATTATACCTACAAAATTGCAGCAGTCTTAAGCCGTCATTATTTTCTTTCCCTACACCAAATTTACCTAGGCTAGGATATCATATATCCCTATTTTTACCGACTTGGGCATTAATATCCCCAGTCGAACACACCATATTTCTGCCAGTGATCCAGTATCGGTAAAAGTGATCCATATCATTTTCTAATACCTTCGACGTGTCTCCATCATTGAAATTGCTAGTTTCCAACGGTAAATACACTAAAAAAAGTAAACGAGTTACTTGTTAAGAATAAACGTTAATAGTCGTCATCAGGGCCGTCACGTTTGGGGGAGGAGGGTGACCCCCCCCCCCTCCAATGTTTTTGGTCACTCGGTAAAAAAATAAATCGGTAAAATCGTTGCGCTTTGCGCCACGATTTTTACGATGCCGTTGAAATTCTTTGTTTGGTTCAATAAAGACCCCGAAAATACCGAAATGTCATCTACAGAAATTTCAAACTTGGTCGGTAAACGCAGCAGTTTTATCGATTACTGTCGTGATTTTATAGATGGTGCCACAACTTTCCATTTGGATAAATAAACAGCATTAAAATAGTGACATGATATGTACCGAAATCTAAATCTCGGTTGGTAAGTTCAGCGGTTTTACTGACTCGTGCAGTGATTTTACGTATTGTATTTGAAACAGATATTATGCTAATTGTTATTAAAAACAGTTGGCAAAAATGACCAGCCAGTCGGTAAAATCTCTTGTCCCCAAGCATTTTGGCTAGTACCAGGTCTAAGACTGAAGAGGTTGAATTAGTGCGCAAACGGGTAGGGTTTTGAATATGCTGATGCAAGTAATGCTCATGTAAAGTTTGTAGGAATTGATTTTCAAACGACTCATAAGAAAGTTGAAAAACGACTCATCATAATCAGGTACTTGCTGGGAATACACATCTGGTTGCTGACAATTCTTGAGTAGTGATTCCGTAATAACAATGACATGGGGTTTGAGGGCTAATATTAGGGCTTGAAATTCATCAATTTTTGTAGATAAACAGTCTGCGTTTGTATATAGAACAGATAAATTACTCCCTTTATTTATACTATGTAGAGGTAGGGAATAGATTTTTAAAGGTCCATTCTGTTGTCTGAGGCAATGGCCCCCCGTTCTAGCACATTTTTTGTCACTATACAACCATTTTAATTCCTAAATTTTGCTCACCAGCAGCAGCTCTTTTCTTGATTTCTTCTACTAGTTCTTTTCTGTGTAGCCGGTCTTCTTTTGAGGTATCAGCATAGAAACGAATGTCTCCCTTTTTTATGCGGGAATGTGTTAGAGTGTCCATTTTTGTTTTAAAGGAGCTAACTGAAAATAGTAATGGATCTGGTCAATTGGATGAGTTGGGAGCATTTGAGTTGGGGTTAATGCTTGACAGCCTTTGCGAATTGGTCACTGCACCTACATCAATTTGAAACTTGTTTATAAGAAAATTTTGTAAGCACTATAAGTCATTGGTTTGGGGTGGGACACCATTTGCAACTAAATTCATACGTCTTTTCAGTCTGTCATTTTCTTGTAACACCATCTTTCGAACTTCAGTTTGCAGCTTATCAACAATGGTATGATTGACCATTTCCTCAACATTGGCAACAGACACCTTAGATGAGTGATGTTTTCTAAACGATGCACTCTAGCATTAATACCTTCAAGAGAGGTACGCGTTTTATTTTGAAAACCAACATAAATAGCTTTCATTTCATTACAATGCTCATTCAGAGCTGACTTCAGCAGCTGGGGAAGATCTTGCTGTGCTGAACCTCTAGATTTACACATGGGGCATACCCAGGTGCTACCAAGTCGGTCATTAATTTTTACAAAGATATCATATTCAGTGGAGGACATTGAGAGGTATTGTGCACACAACCATTGGTCACATTTATCACACTATATAGCGCAAGAACTGTTGTCAAGCAAACACCCAGCAACAGCACATTTATCTATGCCTTTTTCAGGAGTAGTTGGTTTCTGACGTTTGTTACTTTGTGGAGGGGGCATCACACTCATGTATAAATGTTTAAATGTTTGTGATAAATGTTTTGTGATAAATATGATAAATGTTGTGATAAATATGATAAATGTTTGTATTATTTTCCAGTTTTTCTATTTTAGAATTTTTGTGCTCGGAGCTTGCAGCTTACGATGTCGACCTAGCTAGGCGAGGAGCCATCTTTTGCTTTTCAGATAATGAGCAAGAGACCCAGCCGATAAAAGAGCTTTAGCAAAGGTTCTGTCCTTGTATTGAATACTAGATAATACATTAAAGTGATTAGGGCTATGTACGAGAATAACATTGTCGTGGTTAAGGTATGAAATGAAGTTGGTGACTGGTTTCATCTTGAATTAGAAGATGAGCTGGGTTATGTTTTAATCCTGTTCAGAAGGATCATTTTAATGGACTTTATCCTAAGGATCAAAGCTAAGGCTACGGGAGAGCATGGAATCAAATGGGAAAGTAAAACTCGTGCTGAAGCTCGTGCTGATGATTTGAGAATCCTAGATACAAGTGTTAAAAAAAATCAATGAATTTTGGTGGCACTGACCGTTCAGGGTTCAAGAATTGGTTTGAAAATTAATGTTAATTAGACCTTAGTAGCTAAAACTCGGAATAAGTGAAGGTGAAAAGGTAATGCTGGGTAAGAAGAAGATCTATAAAGTGGACAACTTCACTTGCCTAAGTAGTATCATTGCAGCGCAATAGCGCTGCCTAAGTAAAGAACGATGTTGGCATAATGTATTATTTTTTTTCTAGACCAGGTCATTTCGTGTTGAAGGAGTTGTCGTAGAAACTTCGAAAAGGGCTCATTCGATTGGAAATTGAAGAGACTAGTGCCCTTTTTAATAGTCGAAAGTAATCGGAGGGCAACTTACCCCCCTTCAACGCCCACCAATTCCCCAAACACATCCAATCAAAATTTTGAGATACCCATTTTGTTCAAAGTAGTTGATTTCCAGATATAAATTATGTTTTTGAGGAGGACACTCTTTCCACAGCCCTCAAGGCAAGGGTTGTAAGTTATGCCCTGGGGGCATATAAGCTTTTATAGAAAAGGGCGCTAGTCGACTATTAAAATGGCGCTAGTCCCTTCAATTTCCAATTGAATGAGCCCTTTTCGAAATTTCTGCGGCAACTCCTTCGATACGAAATGTCCTCGTCTAGGAAAAAATAATACATTATGCCAACATTGTTCTTTACTTAGGCAGCGCTATTGCGCTGCAATGATACTACTTAGGCAAGTGAAGTTGTCCACTTTATAGATCTTCTTCTTACCCAGCATTACCTTTTCACCTTCACTTCAGTCTTAGCTGCTAAGGTCTACTTAACATTAATTTTCAAACCAATTCTTGAACCCTGAACGCTTAGTGCCACCAAAATTCCTAAACTATTTCAACTACTGCTCCAATTGCAACAACTTGTAAGGCTTAGACTATTAAGGTTAAAAGGGCGTCAAAAGCGCACATCAGGAAATTTTTGGAACGGCTTACCATGTCAAGGTGAAACTCCGGGGCATCATGAAAGGGATTTTCAATTGACCAAAAGGCAAGATGTACATGCTACTACCGCAATTAATACTGAGAACTCTCAGGGAATGCTGAATTGGGAAATTTAAACTAAATTAAAACACACTAAGTGCATGCAGATTGTCAAAAGGGTGTATTTCAAGAATTGATTTGGGTTTTAATTTAAAACTTTCAGAGAATACCTAAAGAGGAAGATCAATTGACAAAAACGTGATATATACATATTACTACTAACACCATTACCTCTGCTGCTTTTGCTAATAATACTACTGCTACTAAACTACTTCAACTACTGCTCCAATTGCAACAACTTGTAAGGCTTAGAGTATTAAGGTTAAAAGGGCGTCAAAAAGGCAAATTAAAAGGGCAAGTTAAAAGGGCGGCAAATTTTTGGAATGGCTTACCGTGTCAAGGTGAAACTCCTGGGCATCATGAAAGGGAAGTTCAATTGACCAAAAGGCAAGATGTACATGCTACTACCGCAATTAATACTGCTGCTACTACTGATACTACTACTACTAATACCACACTAACACTGCAACTACTTCTATACTACCGTCGCAACTGCTGTGACACTAGTACTATTAAGGCTAAGGTTGTGAAGGTAAAATTAGAGAATATGGATGGAAAATTCGAAGTAACAAAAGACACGATGTGCATTTAGGTTGTCAAGAGGGCGTATCATATGAATTGATTTGTGTATTGGGTTGGAAATCTCAGAGAATGCTGAAAGGGATAGATCAATTGACCAAAAGGCAATATGTGTACACTATCACTAATATATTTACTAGTTCTACTACTAGTATTACTATTCCTCCAACTATTAGTTCTATTGGAACTACTTGTAAGGCTAAGATCATTAACAAGAAAATTTCAAGAAGTATATGAATATACAGGTTACCAAAAGAACATATTGACAATGGCATAGCAACGGCTAATTGTATTCCGTTAAGTACTAATACTACTGCTGTGGCTACTGTTACAACTATACCTAAGGGCATGAAGGTGAAACATTGAGATAATTTTTGGGGGGAAGGTGAACTGAATCACAACAAGGCATCCGTATGCAGGTTGTCAAAAGGGCATAACAGCAATACCTTAAGAATAGTTTTGTGTGTGAAATTAAAACTTACAAGGCTTGTTGTGGGAGATGATGAACATAGCAAAAGACAATATTTGCATCATAATACTACTGCTTCTACTCCTACATTTACTACTACTGCTACTATTCTTATTACTGCTACTACTACAACTGCTGCTAAAGCTAAGACTACTACAATTAATTCTACTGCTACTACTGCTATTATTATAGCTGCTGGTGCAACTACTACCGCTGCTAAAGCAAAGGGTATTAAGGCGAAAATGTTGGGTAATATTGAAACTGTATTGAACAAAATCGAAATACGCTATGCCCACATAAGTTGTCAAGTGGACGTATCAGCAAAGCTTCAGAAACGGTTGAAGGTATTAAGTTGAAACTTTCGTCTTGTGTTGAAAGGATGTTGAAAAAAAAACTAAAGGTGCTACAAGCATACAGCTACTAATGCTACTACTGCTACTACAACTATTGTTACTACACAAGCTAAGGGTATTTAGGTGAAGATTTCAATGAATATTTAGGCGGATAGTAAACCAAATCAAAACGAACTTTGATCATGTAGATTGTCAAAAGGGTGACAAAGCAATATCGCAATAACGGCCTATATTATTAAGTTAGACCTTTCAGGGTAAGTTGTGACAGATTTTGAACCAGCCAGAACACACTATATGTATGCTTTTGATGCTACTTCTTTGGTTACTGTAACTAATGACACTAAGGGCACCAAGTTGAAACTTTTAGGGAAAGTTTAGGGGAGTTTCAATTAAACAAAAAAAAATATATATCCGTGCAGGCAGTGCTGCATCATAGGGAGTGCTGCTCTATCATAGCTAGTAATATCATTGATATTTTAAAGGAGCTAATTTTATTGAAAATCAAAAGTTCTAGTGCCCTTTTTAAAAGCCAAAAGTTATTTGAGGGCAATCAGCCCTTCTATTTAGCTCCTAATTTTCAAAAAATATCAATCAAAATATTAAGACAGCCATTTTATTCAGCATAGCTAGACAGGCTAGTAACTATGTCTCTAGGGATATTGGGTAGTTCAGTCCCCCTCAGTTATGCAATTACTGTGGGGGAATGCATTCACACACTGTGTGAATGCTGTTTATCAACAAGACATCTCAGCAATATCCTAAGAACAACTGAGGGTATTACGTTTAAACTTTTATTACAACTTAATCTCTTAAAATTTAATTAAATCAAAAGAGTATAAGTGTGTCCAAGCTGTCAAAGAGCATAGGTAGAATTTTTAGGGGATGGTATAAGTTTTATTTTTCAGGTCAACTAGAGGAGGTATAAAAATAAATTAAATACTGTTATTTGTTTCAAGATTTTCAAAAGGGTGTATGCTTTTTCAAATTGTTGAAAAACTTCTCCAGCATACAAATATCAGGCCAAACTGCAAATTCTGAAGGAAAAAACCAAGAAGATTTAAACAATTATTTTCTTTTTCCCTGAAAAGACAATTTCAATATACAATGAACAGAAATTAGTTAAAAAAAACTTTTTCCACAAAACAAGTTTTTCTAAGGAAAGTAAAAAACTCCATTAAACCAAAAACGAGCCAAAACGAAATCAAATAATCTACCAAGCGTAAAAATACCACAAATCCACATCAATAAATAAGTAAAACCCAAAACGAAAGGAAATTACAATAAATAACCGATTCAAGTTCAAAACGAGCAGAAATTAGGATGAGTAGGGCTCACAACCCTTATGCCTTCTATGCCAACCCCTATGTCTTGGAAAGAACTAATAAAATTAAACTGAAAATTCGATACACAATAATGTTAATTGCTGAACTCAAGATTTTATTATTCTCTCACACACTTCCTGGAAAATTAGAAAATCAGATACTGTAGGCGAGATAGGAAACGGAGAAGTTATCCTTTAATTATCAATAGAGCCTTACTCTATGAATAAATTCAAGATATGGTGAATTTAACGATACCCCCGACATGAACTTAGCTCAATTTTTAAAGCATTGAACGAGGCACCTATCACAGGAAATGCCTATAGGAATTGTCCGAATCTAAGAAAAAATGCCCCAGAATCAGTCGCTCGCACGTATTGGCCCCCTTCCCCGTAACACAAAACCTCCTTATAATGACATTCTGGATTTTTGACTGTGCGAATCTATATTTAAAGCTATTCTGATAAGTATTATGGCCTTGCCAGCTTTTATTGCATTTTAGTGTTTCGTTTGTGTTTTTCTCATATACTTCCCGTTTCTCAACAATTTACTTTTGGAGGAATTCTTTTCAAATTTAACTATTACATTAAGAAATTACCGCCATATTACCTCAATCAAAGTTTGTTCTTTCAATCACAAGATTTACATAATTATAACACTCGACAAAAAAAGAGTATCTATATCAACAAGTATAATACTAAGTTATCTAAATTCACTCCGTTTGTATCGATAGCCCGGGACTGGATTCTGGAATACTCGTAAGAATCTCATTGATAAACTTACTTCTATCCTATTAATAAAAAGGAATCTTAAATTTTATGTAGTTCAAACTTATCTTAAATTCAGCGTCTATAAAATAATATAGTTATTTGTATGGTTTCTTTCTCTGGTTGAAAAGGGGCCTCTCGGCTATCTTATAGTATTAGTTTGTATTTGATAATATTGAAATTTTCGATATTTGTTTATGAATCCTAGACTAGCTATTAGTTTCATATCACTGTTGTGTTATTGTATCTTTGTCGTTGTGTTTATCTTTGTACTGAAGTGTTATAATATCTTTGTCTAGGCCTAGTTTTTCAAGCTCGTCTCCCCATGGGCCTAGTCAAACATATATATGTGTATGTGAATAATAAACAAATTATTGATGCAGACTAAAATACTTACTTTGCAATAGATGTAAAATTAGTTTCGGCAATATATAAATAAATCCAATAATGGTCAAATCCAAGTGATCTTCTCCCTTCTAATTCACCGATTAAATAATTTAACGAATCACAGTTACGAACACCTCAGTTACATCTATTGAATCGCTTTTCCTCGTTTCATTCAATCACTGTAAACATTATCCATTTTTAACATGCAGGATTGTTTGATCATCGGTGACTTCGAAAAGACTAAGGGTATTAACCTTTAATGCAATGTAAGGGTATGAATCTTTTATACAATGTATAACGTCACTGGAATACTGTCATATATTTTAAATACTTAAATATTTGAAAATATATATATATATATATATATATATATATATATATATATATATATATATATATATATATACATATATATATATATATATATATATATATATATATATATATATATATATATATATATATATATATATATATATATATATATATATATATATATATATATATATATATATATATTTTTTGGAATAGGGAATTTTGAAAAGCTTGAAACTTTGGCAATCAAAAACGAATAGAAATTCATTTAAAAAAATTTTTTCGAAAAATAAGTTTTTTCTAAGAAAAGTAAAGGGCATATTAATCTTAAGATCAGCAGAAATAAAAACTTATAATAATTCAAACTCAAAACGACCAGAAATTACTATTAAAGAATATATGAAACCCAAAACGAACAGCAATTAAATAAACAATCCTAGCAAACAAACATATAAAAGGTACTAATAAAAATGAATAAATAAACCTTAAAACGAGTAAATCTTAAATTGAATATACAAATAAAGCTTAAAATGAACAAAAAACTTTTACTATTGAAGTATAAATAAAACAAAAACAAACAGAAATTAAATAATTTTTGTGTCCGACATTTCGTGCAATTATTTGAGTTAGTTTTTTGGTATTATGTGCTTTATTATGTTTGTTTTGCAACTGTTAAGTTTTTTTCATGGTTATTGTTATGTACCATATGTTGTTATGTATGTTATTATCATGTGCTATTATTTTGTGACTTTTTTTTTACCATGGTCCAAAGCGGCTTCTATTGCAATGAATATGTATTTTTCTACAAATTTATCTATCAATCGAACTCCAGCCAAATCAAAATTTCGAATGAAACCGTATTATATAATTACAAAGAAAAGTGACTGCATCAAATGATCCTGGGAACAGTTCAACTTCGTAAAGAAAGAAGTGATTTCAACAACTTTTCAATATACCTCTCAATCAGAACATAGTTCATGAGCATAGTGGAAGAACAGTGAATGGTGAACACGATGAAAGAAACAGACCTACGGTAGAACAGTGAATTGATCTCTGCTTGGCGATACGGGGCTGAGGGTTCGATTTCAGCTGTCGCAAGGTAGGAGGAAAGGCTTGTTATCTGTCCCAGTAAAAAAGACCAGGTAAATAAAACGTCAACAACTGACGACGCCAGATGCACAAGCATTACCTTTGATGAATCGTTACCCTTTAATATGGTAATTAAAGCTGATCAGCGGATATGGTTCTGTTGTTTAAAGATTCAACGATATACTCAATACCTTATTTTATTTGTATAATATGCACAAATTTAATCGTCATAAGACAAACTTGAATACAACCAAAACGTACAATAGAAAAGACAAAAAAATCGCTTGTATTATTACGCAACACAAAAAATAATAGAAGAAAGGTGTAAGACAATCAAATACTTTTGAGACTACATCGTATTTCCGAGCTGCTATGTTCACAAGACAATTTCAAGAATTGCATACAAGAATAGACAAAGGAAAACAACTGAAGATTAATTGAAACTCACAAACACTTCGATCATAACGTCATCGATGGAAAGCATGATATACAAAACTAAAACTCTTCATTAAACCAGAACAAACATGAAAAGGAAAAAAAGAAGGAAAAAGTCTAGTTGAATTATTTGGATTCTTTTTCATGTTTTAAACAACCATGCAAAAAAACACCCCCCCCCCCCTGGATACAACCTTACCCAGTACACTTTTCTTTTTATTCCATCTTTATCCAATACTAGCGTAAGCCTTGTCTCAGAGCAGGTGAAAGAAGGAAGACTGGCAAATGCTTATGAACAAACAAATGCTTATAAAAAAAAGAAAATAGAAAAATGTTTGTAATACGTAAAAAGGGCTAACGTTGTAGTTTGTTCTGCACTTATTGTGCTACAAATTGCATATAACTTTATGTTTTCTGGTTTCTTTGAACGAAAATAATAGCAAAAAATTAGTTACTATTACTTATAATTGGGTTCTTCTTCTTCTTCTAATTCACAGCAGAACAGAACAGAGGGTTCGGGAACCCTCTGTTCTTTCTCTTCTTCTTCCTCTTCTTTTTCTTTTTGTTCTTTTTTTTTCTTTTTCCGCTCCCTGTTTCTTTTTCTTCCTCTTCTTGTTTTAATGTTTTCAAAAAAAGAAGCGAATACGACCGTTCTTTAAAAAAAACTATCCTTCAAATAAACCCACTAAAAAGAGAGAAAAAAGAAAGAAACAAACAACAAGTGCGAACAAATCTTAACAGAATGAGAACAAGAAAGGAAAGATTTTAGAGCCGAGAAACAGAGAAAAGACAGTAGCGACAATAGACAATAGGTAATGCATTTTTTGGCTTGTTTAATTAATGTAAGAAGTCAGTTTATACCTTTAGATCAATTTAGTTTGAATTATAAGCGCTAATATTGCTACATTTACTTTATATTAAATTATTTTACTATATTGTTATATTTTTACTATATTTACTTTAGTATTTTCACTATATATTTTACTATATTATTTACCAAATTATTATTATTTTAACATTGCGTGAACCTATATTTCGCGGAAACTGAAAGCTTAACAAGGCCAACGATAACGTTCTTAATAGCAAAGCTGTAACCGTAACTAAAAAAAACGTCATGTATTGAATTATTTCTGTTTTAACATTAAATTCATCCAGGTATTTACCAGATTTGATTCACTTGCACCAAATACAAAAATGGACAAACCACTGACTATATAACTCTGGGTCAAAGAAACATTTAATCTAATCAAATTTAATTCAAATGTAATTTAATCTGGGCCAAAGAATGTTTAATCTAAAAATAAGGATGGAAGTAGTGTAATGTAAGAAACTAATGATTAGAATAATATCACAAAGTATACGACACAAATTCAACTAAGATACGCAATATCCAAAATTCACCCTAAAAATAAATAGACAAGAGTAAAATTCAAAATCAAGAACTTCAGCGTCAGAATTGCCACCTAATGAAAAAAAAAAGATTTTTAGTGATTTGTTTGTTGATTTAGTGATATTCTTCAATAATCTAGTGATTTTTAGGCAATATAAAATCACTAGAAACAGTGATAAATCAGTAGGGGTGGCAACCCTGGTCGGAGCTGATTAAACAGGTATATAATACGGCTTTGGACTACATTTCCTACCAGCGGTGCTGATCTCTCCTTCACGGCCCTTCAAGCAGGAAGTGCAATGGGAGGATGGGAGCAAGCCATCCTGTGCTTTCGCATAGACTTCCATTTTACCTTCCCTAGATTTCTCCAGGTACCCATTTAGAGCTGGATCGACTCTGGCTGAACTTAGAGGGTCACACCACTGACCTATATTCTAAACCAAATGACCAGCGACAACAGGAATCGAACCCTGGCCTCGTGGATGAAGGCTTTCAAGTACCACTCGGCTAGGACGGCTCATGAATAGCATGAAAATTATGTAGTATGAACAGGAAATACATGAACAAGATGAAAAGGGCAATAATTGCACAGGAATTTTACTCAGAAAAATTTACAACTACTTACATATCTCTTAAAAGTCGTCATCTTGAAAAAACAGTGAGAACTGATAGAAATAAATCGCAAATATCGTAATTGTATTATCTCTACTTTTATACAAAGCTAAAATTGAGAGACAAAAAGATGTACAGGGTATATGTAAAAGAATGATGAGGGTTTCCCGACGAATATACGTCAAAATCAGAAAAAAAAGGATGCATTTTAGAACACAATTTCACAGGGGAAATCATTGGGGTATGAGGCCCAAGTCAAAGACTGTAAATTACTCAATCAGGTCAAAAATCCATGATTTCTATGGAGAACAATATCGGGGGTAAATTCTCTGACCCCTTATCTATACAGGCATAATTAATTCATTTAATTAACTTATAATACATTGAACTGACTCATTAGCTTACCAATTTGACTCACTCCCAACAATTTTGAGGATTTTTGATCGCTGATGGCTAGGAGACATTCTGCGGATGAAGGATGACAGATCGCCAAAAACTATCCTTGTCGACCAACCGTCTAGGGCCCAACAAAAAGCAGGTCGTCCCCAAATGGGAGAATGTCGTAAAGAAAGATTTAAGGCAAATGGGTACTTCCTAGGAAGGGGTAAAGAGGGAGGCTTTGAATAGATTGGGATGGAGGAGGAGCGTGCGTAGCTGTGTTGGCCTCAGACAGCTTCGTGCTGCAGTGAGTTGTTACTAGTAGTAGTAGTAGTAGCATATTTCTTAGAAAGCTTTCTTTTAATTCTCACTCTTTTTTTAAGATACGTCATTTTGGAAAACAATGGTTACGTTTATATTCGAGCACTAAAATAAGAAAATAATAGGCGTACAAACTACTACGCAAAAACTAATTTCAATTTAAGCATAATTGTAAGTAATGTGGGACATTCGAAGCAATTCAAGAATTTCATCACAACGAGATTTGACAAGAAAATGCGTTGACGGACGAGTTGACAGGTGCTTCAAAATGGGTACACCCTTCTCTGCTACAAGCATTGGACAATACCTTTTGGCTAAAAAAAAGAATTTTTTTATTAATCAATAAGTTCTAGTGTTTTCTTATTTCATAATTTCACTTAGAGACCAGGCTGTACCCAGGAGAAGTAAAGGGTTTGAACCCCCTCCCCCCGAAACTTTAGTTTTACTCGTAAAACGTAACAAAATGCATATAAAGAGATTTTGATGCGTGTTTTAGTTTTTGTGTTAATTTTTGTGTAAATATAAGTTTTGTGTAATTAAGTTTTGTGTAAATATGACCATTTTAATTGAAATCTTCCAATTTAGTTAGAAAAAGCGTAAAAAGGACCAGATACCCCCCTGAAAACATCTTGGATAAGCCCTTGCTGGTAGGTATAGTTTTCGGCTCAATAAAGCCTCTGTGTCGCCTTGATGGGCTTTTTATGTTGAATCTAAACATTTATCACGATATTTTATTACCTGAAGTTTTGCACGATGGATTTTAAAGTCTGCTTCTTCACGAAGTCAATTTTTTTTTTTTTTTTACCAAAAACAAACTAAAAAACATCGTTGAATACAACCAACCATGAAACAAAAGAAGACAGAAAACGGCACGAAAAGGGCAGCAGACTCTGTAAAACAATAATTGCTTTAACTAACCTCTGGAAGTAAAAACTAAAAAAGAGCTCTTTTGCAGAAACCAAGTTCAAAGCTCGGCAAATAAGTCATATACAGAGCTTCATTAAGACCATTTATATGAAATGATATACCAAAAAGAAGACCCCGAAGCCTCACTGAAAAGTCGATGGCGCGCCGCCGAGCTCGCGTTAGCACGCTAACGCCGCCGCTGATTCTTACGGCAATTCACAATTACGTACAATTCTGGATGTGAAGTCAAGAGATACTGTTGCAAATGGGCTTCACAATCTGATCACAGCTGATGGAGTGTCAAAAGTTACAGAGGTTTGTGATTTGGTGAGAAAGGCTAGACTTATTGTCAAAGCCTTGACTTACAGAGGCTCTGATTTAAGCCGTGAATTCAAAAAACAGAAATCCAAAGGTTTTTTTGTGATTGAGGAACTGAGCAAGCTTGATCAGGTTTTAGACGCAGACTTAGGGCTGCCCATTGTTCATGTGGCCGAGGAGATACCCTGCAGTGGAAGAAATGACCATTACAGGATGCTCAAAAGAGATCTTCCCCGCGGTGGAACGCCACCGTGGCGAAGATAAATGTTGCAAAGTATTTTAAATCATAAAACTGTTGTATCAACTCTCCTTTGTCAAATTGGCATACCTGACTTAGTTTTGGACGAAGATGATCTCGAGCTCATGACTGCCCAGTGCAAGCTGCTTTTCTTACTACAGTGCAAGCAATCGAAGGTGAACCTTTCCGACACTGAATGTTGCTTTGTTATGTAGAGGAATGTTAAAGGCACATGGAGGAAAAGGGGATGAAACTTCCCCAATATCAGAGCTCAAGCAAGACTTGAGGGCCAAGTTTGATAAGCGTTTTCCTCGAGACGATTTGATGGTATCAGCAGTGCTATTGGATTTTGAGACCTTTAGACTAAAGGAAATTTGACGAGCCCCTCCTTGAATCGTCTCAGAACCAACGAGATTTCCTCTTTGACATTATAAATAAAAGGTGTGACAGAAAATGAGCTCAAACAATTTGTTGAAGAGATTGGTGATGAGAGGTGATGACTGCTGGCTCCAGCACCACTAATGCACAAGAGAGAGTAAAAAAAAACTTGAGTGATGTGAGCGATAATGAGGCAACATCAGAACCAATTGCGAAAAGGCTCTATTCATCTGCTGGCACTGAGAAACTGTCCATAAGAAAATACTCCAACAGATGAACGGTCAGGATGGCCATTCACTTGCAGAACAGGAAGAGATCAACCTGATAATCCGGCCTCAGGTTTATCTTTATTTCTCGTTGGCTGTTGAAGCCAACCGGTTGAATTTATTTTAAAAAAAAAAACAGAAATTAAACTTCTGGAAAAACTACAAAAATTAGATCCCGCGGGTGGCAGTTTACGCTCGTCAACTTCTGGCTGTACCAGCCACAAGTCCACCAGCTGAACGGCTTTTTAGCACGACAGGACTGACAGTACTTGCAAAAAGGTCAATACTGGCTCCAAGTAGAGTGAACCAACTCACTTTTATCCATAAAACAATGGTTCAGAGTGTCATCTCTGAATTAACCTTCTTGTAACCGTAAATTTAAAATTGTTGGTGTTAAGCCATGGTATCTGACTTATATGCAGGGTTTTTGCTGTTGTTCTTTGTTTTTTCACTTCCTTTTCGTATATATTTGATGAACAGAATATGTTTGGACTTCAAACTTTGAAAGTTATACACACATTAGCCCAAATCATTAACAAGAATTAAATGACTAAACACGGAATTTTATAGGAACAATGCGATACTAAACATAAACACAACATAGGTTTCCCTGGGTTTAGTGGTTAAAAAGGAGAATTCTACTTGGTCTGATTGACGGTGAGCCTAAACACTTTCCACAAAGCTCAACAAATTCCTGTTTTGTCATATTGTTCTTGTATGTTTTTACCCGACCATATAAAAATCCTTACTAAAATTAAGTTAAGGTTGAACGTGCTTGGTGAAATGGATTTTTTATTTATTTCTAATCAGAAAAACCGGCGCGCCGCCAAAAAATTGGCGGCGTGCCTGGCGGCGCGCCACCACTTCGGGGACTACCAATAAGATCAAATTTGTCAATTCAATTACGGCTACGGTGCTAATTTGGCAAAAGAAGTAAAAACTTACAGAATCTGAAATACGTCGCACCTTGGGTAGTACAATAATTTTTTCCACGTTAAATACCGGAAAGGAAAAGATTATCTGGTAAAATATAACTGCGTTACAAAGAAGGATCTATCCAAGTTTTTTTTCGAGATAAGGGGGGAGGGGTACAAATAACTTTAAATAACATCAAAAATTTGTTTATATGCATTTTTGTTACCTTTTTACTAGTCTGACAAAAACAAATCCAGCATAGAGAAGGGGGTTCAAAGCCGATACCTCCCCCCTCCTGGATACAGTCTGCGATACAAACCAAAGAGTATGGGTAACATAGAAGAGTGGAAACTGGTGTCGATTATAAAGACCATCTACGCCATCTAACATTTGGTGTTTAATTGGCATTTTTAGTGTAATAGTAAGGCAAAATTAGTGTAATCGGCAAAATTAGAGCCGTAATAACCGTCTGACCTCAGTTTCTGAAAGAAACAAGATTGGAAAGCTTGAAGAAAATGTCAATAGAAGCCAAATACTACATAGCGTTTTTTTTACACTTGCGCCAGTTCCAATTGTTGTGAGTTACCCATACGTATTGTACGTAATTTAGTACGTAATGACAAAAAGATTGACAGACTATATAGGAGAGGACTATTGGATTTGTTTCTTAAAGATAATCCTTCAAGAAAATTGGAGGAATTCTCGTACAGCGTTCTAGGCTGATGTGGAATACAGTGTATTATTTTTATTGTAATATTCCTATGTTATTAATTACTGATCTCTCTCTAATTAGTCAAACATGATGGAGGAAAGCCAAGAGGAAGCTCAAAAACAAGAAGAAATACTTCGTATGTACCATGCCTGCAAAGAAGCTTTGAAGATTATTTGGGATGTGTCTATGGCAACAGTTGACACTCTCATTTCTCCCCCCCCCCCCCAGTGAAAGATGATTGGATCAAGTGAGCTTTTTAATTTCAATCAGTTCTCAGTGAAGATCTTGTAAGTTACCTATAATCTTTGGTTGTAAAGACTCTTTCCATTAAATTTCCTTTTATTATACAAAATTATTCCGTATGCTATCCTTAGGTTCTTCACTGCTCTATTCACTAGAAATTAATAAGTAAAAGAAAAGTATCGTCAAAATCTAAAGGGCCGATTAGTTAAGACTATCAAGACATATAAACTCACACTTTGAAAGGTTAATTGAGACTCCAACGGATGCAAGACCTGAGTTAAACACAGAAAATAAATTCAACTTATTTTCATTAGATATACAAAAATAAAATGAACTCAATGATCCTCTACAAGACCAAGAAACTATTTTGGAACAAATCAGGAAATATTGGCCAATAGGAATGGTGATTCATATAAGAGGTTCCAACGCGTTTGGAACCTTTTCTGCGTTTCTGCTTTTACAAATATAGGATTAAATAGGTCTTGAAACCTACGAGAAACGGACACAGGGGGTGATTAATGAGGCATGTACCACCCCTCCCCCCAAGAAGTTCAAAAACTGTACCAACTACAGGGTTGGATTCTCCAAAAATACCAATGGAGGAGCTCAAGTTTCAGTAATCCCCAAATTATTAATTCTGTATCCGCCGCTGGCCTTGTCTTAAGAAGGCAGGCGAGAGAGGTCAAAAGAAATCCAACTAAGTTTCTTGGGTCCTTTGGTGAATCTTGGAATACTATTTATGATAACCATGTAAATACCTGACCATTACGAAGATTGATTGGATCCGAAGTTTCAAAATAAGCCCAATTTTATGCCCAAATACCAAAATTTTGCATATTTTAGTGTTTTTATATTAATCTTTCCTGCACACAAGGTTTTTATTCGTGCCTTTAGGTGTTCAAGGTACGTAAGTAATAATCCACAAAGGGTACCCGTCGATTTTCCTTAATCCCATTTTGATACTTTTTGCCTTCTTTCGTGACAAATTTTAAGATTTTTTTTTTAAATAGAAAAGGCTATTTAATTTAAATCAACCTACATAATTGGTAAGTGTATATAGCCCTTGAAAAAACCCACTTATTTTAACAAATAAAACACCAAACATGCAAAACAAACTAACAAGGCCAGTTAGTTCAGTGGGAAGGTCATCCAAATCTTAGGTTGCGCATTCGAGATCAGTGTTGGACTTTTTTTCCCATTAGTAAAAAATGCAATATTGAAAATAGTTTTTTTGTTGTTGTGAGAAAAACTTGCATTTATGGACTATTCTACGTGAGCAGGTTGATAAAAAATTCTATGAAAGGAAAGGTGAAGGGGGGGGGGGCTTTTTTATTTGAAAATGAGTGTTCTCAAAGTTAGAGTGGTGGCACTTAACTTCTTTTTCGAAACATCTCACAGCTCGGGGACCGGTTGAAACTTACATGGATTTTTTTTTTGTGGGGGGGGGGGGATTTTTCCCGACTCTCACAAAAGAGTATATACTGCATCTTTTCTGTTCATATGCCTGTCATCTGAAGGCTTTGCTATTAGTTAAGAAATAAAGCTAATCTTATTTTCGCTTTTTGTTTTTATCAACAAGACAGCAAACGTTTCTATCAACTAATAGGCTCGCTTCAAGGCGAAGTCAATACTTGTACCTACAATTAAATTAGAGTTCAGAGCAACTTTGAATAATGGTTACACAATCTAATATGAAACTATTGACAACAACCAGAAAAACACAAGGCCATAATGACTGATTATTTCCCTGTTTAGAATAGCTCTAATGTAAACATTACAATAAAAGATGTATAGAGAAAGAAACGAAGAACGAAAATTTAACTAAAACTTGCCATTTTTAGTGCAAACATGGTGAATGGCCCAAACCGACCATAACTGGACTTGGTAGTCTCCATCACAAGCTAGAAGCGGGAAGAATGGCTTAAAAGACCGATACGCCACCATTTCACCTTCTGGTGCTTGCCATCGCATTACTTCTTCACCCTTGAGTAAATAATTTTTAAATTAGTCAAAACAATAAAACTCGTTAATAAGAATTTTCTCGAGAATTCTCTACATGAAATCAATTTTTTTTTAATCCTAAAAAGGGCTTATGCCAGATTTACCTCTCACTCACTCGGGCTATCTGTCTTGGCTTGTTCTACAATTAGCCCATGGCTTGATGCCCGCAACTACTTGATTTTGCATTAAAAATCAACAGATATTATAAGAATTTTTGACTAGACATCTGGATTAATTAGACAAGATATTGATATCGAAATAAAAGCCCATTATCGAGAACCTTTTTTCTTCGCATTCTATTGTCAATGATAACGGTGAAACATAAAAAAATCATAAACATTAAACTGTTCTATAGAAGCTGTTAACAAATAAAAAGTAATCGTAATCGTAATCAAACATATTCGTACGATCAGTTGATAAAAAATTCGTAGCTACTTGTAATGCTTACTAGCAAACTAAAGGTCAAAATTATCAACAACATAAAATATATATATATTTTTTTGGATTTCAAGTCATGGACTGTTACCTTAAAATACGAAAGAGACAAGCCTAATCGTTACCAATATTATATGGATATCGTTATTCTGTTGTCGTCTGTATCGTTGATAATATTATAAGAAACTTCAATTTCGACACATCGATTAGCTAGACGAGATACTGATATCGAAATAAAAAGCCATTACCGAAAACATTAAGGCACAAAAAATTTGTACGCATCAAATAGTTTTGTAGAGGGTTGAAAAAAAAAATAGTATAATACTTGCTCGTATCATCATTTACTGAGGAAATTGTGGCTACTCCTAATATTTACTAATTAAATCAATGTCAAAATCATCAACAAAAAGAATATGGTTAGATTTTTGTGGATTTCAAGTCATTGACTATAAACTTCAAATTATGAGAAAAAAACTTCTAGATTGGTTCATTTCAAATTTATAGACAAGTTTAAGTGGTACAGTTCCCACTGCTGTATTTCGAGAGGACAAATTAGTCGCTAGCCATATACAGACGTTGATATCGAGAATAGAGAAGACTGACCAAGTGGACAGCTTCACTTGCGTAGGTAGTATAATTAGTAGTGACAGCGGGTGCAGCGGAGATGTTAAAAGTAGAATAGCCAAGGCCCAGGGTATTTTTTCGTAGTTGAAAAAAGTTGGAAAGAACAGGAAGGTAAGTCTGCGAACCAAGATTAAAATATTGGAAGTTACAGTAATGACAGAGGTCAAGTATGGTTCTGAAGCGTGGGCACTCCGAAAAACAGAAGGAGTTTCTAGATGTTTTCCAGAGAAATTGCCTACGGACTGTTTTGGGTACCCGACTGACTGACCGTATCCCAAATAGTAAGCTGTACAAAACTTTGGTTCAATCCCGTTTTCTAGGGCTATAATAGAAGAAATGTTGAGATGGCTAGGACACGTTCTGCAGATGAAGGATGGCAGATTGTCAAATATTGTCCTTGCCGGCCAACCATCTAGGACCCAACAAAAAAAAATGGTCGTCCCTGGATGGGGCGAGAGGATGTCGTAAAGAAAGATTGCTGCAGTGAGTTGTTAGTAGTACTGGTAGTAGCATATATACACAGAAGATAGCGTTGCTTATTTTTTTCATTCCTAAATTCACAGCACCAGGTCTAATTTGCCGCTAGTATTTTATCGAGGTTTTAGATAACTGTTTTTCCTTCGAAAAGGAAAACCTTCTGAAGTCTTCCTCTTTTGGAGCGAAAGTGTGGAATTCCTTTTTCTTTATTGCTGTTTCTTTCTCTTCTCTTTATCTTTTTTCTTCTCTTCTTTTTATTAATGTTTCATTCTCTTCTCTTTATTTTTTTCCTTCTCTTCTCTTTATTACTGTTTCATTCTCTTCTCTTCTCTTTATTACTGTTTCCACTAGTGAATAGGATGAAACCTGATATTTAAAGACTGCTGTTACTTGCAGCTACTTTTCTTACAGGTGAGGACCAGCTAAGTAGGAGTGCATAAGCTTCTCTTTGGTAAAACATCCACCAAACTTAGGGGAAACATTGATCCAGGCTTCCTGACTGATTCATACAGAAGAAATGATTAAAAAAAATAGTTCCGAAGAGGGCTTATTCAATGATATTCTGTGATTAGCGCCCTTTTTAAGTGACATAAACAATCGAAGCGCACCCAATACCCTTTTTGTCCCCGCATAAAAGGGCGCGCAGACGCCGAATTACAGGAACAGCCCATTTAAAAAAGAAGCACCATAGACTATAGTAGAAAAGTAGACATGCTAAACCTTGTTTAAATGAAAATAATGCAAGAATTTTAGTTTTTTGCATTGTACAGCCAAAAGCGGTTGGTTAAAATGAAGGCCTAATGCTAAGCATCAACACTTAACTACATTTATAAAGAGAGTCTAAATAAAACGCCTAATTTGAAAAGCCTGTTATTTTTATTTGAATTGGTAGGCAACATTGTTTTTACATGCTTTGCTATCACGGATCATCGAGTTTATGTTTCGATACTGTTTTTTGTTCTCCAAGTTAATGTTTGTGGTGTAATTTCGTAAATATCTCGTAAATTCGATTCATAGTAAATTCAAATCCGGCATTCATTTTGAGATACGCTTTTTAATAGTTGCAGCAATCACTATGTTCAGGAACAAAATTTTTGTTCGTTTAACTTTAAAGAAAGCGTTCAACAAACTAAAAAATGTTTTATTCCAACATAAGCTTTTGAACTACGAGACAAATCAAAGGGAACTCAACCCCCTGTTTGCACTCTTTGTATTCACCTAGCCACAAATAGCATCGGATCAACCAACTTTACACAGGCGCAATGAATCTCTTTTCCTTTTCTAGGTTTAGCTTTATCCACATTTGATTTTCAGTTTTTCCCTGGGTTAGTTGCATAAATTCGTGCAGCTTTATAATTGCACTACTCTTTGTTGAATAAGCATATCTCAACTTTAAATACACGCATTTCTGAATGATGTAGGATTTCCTAAAAACAAACAAGTTTCTTATGTATATCTGACAGTCATATTTTCAAGCCCAACAGTTGTACTGATTATAGTCAACATTTATATGATAATTGTCACAAGCAAAGATGGACAAACTCGTACAACAAAATGCGTTTATTATGTTTAAGAGGGCCAAACGCCAGAAGACAAAAAAGAGTCGTAAATAGATGGCATTACGAATACACACGCGTGATTTTTCTAGCCATATCCTGTTAAGCTTTTATACTATTGATGTTTACTTTATTGACATGGCAAAAATTAAAAAATTGTAAGATGGAACTTTTGTCGATAGGGGTAACGAACCAAATAATTTTTTCTTTTATACAAAAATAGCAAAGGTTTTCAGGAAAATCTATAAGGATACATTCCCGTGCCTTTTCAGCTTAAAAAAAGATAACAAAAAAAATGTTCAGACTTCAAAACTTCTTATCTATTCACTGTTCTTGTCCATCCCATCTTGTTGCTTGTTCAATTTGTTCAACGAAAATAGAAAAAGAGACATTTTTCAAGGAAAATAACAAAAAAAAGGTATTTTTAAAAATCTGCAAAGGGGAGGGGGGATTGCCAACCCGATTGTATTTTAGCCAAGACCCATGCTCAGCCGTCCTCAGTACAAGAAGAAGAATAATAAAAGAAAAATAAACATATTAAGAACAGTTCAGCAACAGCAACTCTATAAGAAAATTAAAACAAATTTTCTTGTGAATTATTATCGCTTCTAATCAGCAGTTATACCAAACCAATCCTGCTCAACTCATCCTCAGGGCTATACTGTGGTGTTCTTCTCCCCATAGTATAGTGCAGACGGTTTGATATCATTCCATTTTCCCTTCTTGCTTTAGTTTTGTTTTTCTCTGTTTAAAGCTTTTTCCAATAGGCAATGTTTAGAAGTCCTCCAAAAAAAATGTCCCCCCAGATCCCAAATCAAATTCCAGTGAATGTGCCATAGTGAAAGATACCCATCTTGGCTGGTCAAGCACACTTTCTCAAAGTTCAAATGATAGCTCCAGTTCGGAGAATAGGACAATGATAAGTGTAGGGGCTAATGTAACCATAATTGATGATAATGGGTTTCAAGAGGTCCTCTCTAGAAGTTCTAAAAAAAGGAAAAAAATCTCCCCAATTAAAAGCATTTCTCCTCTCCCTGCCCAAGATCATCCCTCCAAAAACTTGGGAATTTACCTTAAAATTAATACCACTCCCCCCTTTGAAATAAAAATGATCACTGCAATAAGAGTTGCAATTTTTAAATTGCTAAAATCAATGTTCTCTCTTAACATTAACCGTGATAGATCTCTGCTAATAGCTGTAGAAGATCAGAAATCAGCAGATACAATAATTAACCTTAAATCCCTTCTGAATACCCCAATTATTGCATCTAATTGGAACCCAAAACAATCACCAACAAAAATAGTAGTTTATAATGTTCCCCCAGAGATATCTACTCAGGAGTTAAAAGAAGGCCTTTCAGATAGGGCTGGAAACACAATCCCAGTTGAGGATGTTACCCAACTTGGAAAACCTAACTCTACTGGCCTAAAAACTAGTAGATCCTTCTTATTCACACTGAAGGATAAAATTGATATCCCAGAAAAATTATTCCTATTTGGACAAATCAAACCACACAAGGAATACAAACCTAAGCCTATTCAGTGTCAGAAGTGTTTCAAACTGGGACACACAACAAACAAATGCAATGAAATTCTCCAAGAGTGTAGTAATTGTAAATCTTTCCATCCTAAAGAGCTGACAACTTGCAACAACACCCAGCCTACATGCATCAATTGCAAAGGCCCACATGAATCTACAAATAAATCATTATGCCCTGCATACAAGAAAAGAGCTCTAACACTCCAAATATCAACAGAGAAGGCAATCCCATACCCCTTTGCAGCAATGGAAGCAAATGCTGCCCAACAATACCAAATAAAGCCTGTAATGATACCAACCAAAACCCCCACGTCAAATGCCCCCACTGCAACAAGCACCCCATAGCAGACACCATCTTCTAAGCCCCCTAGCGCAAATCCCTCTCAGAAGGAATCACCACGCCAACAAGCCTCCTTGTCCGGTGAGATGAGGCCAGCCTGACCCTCCCTCCCAAGAAGAAACAAACCAGAAACACTACCAGGAATCAATCCATTAACCAACAAACAGGATGCACTACCAAAAATGGAATCCCCAAATATATGCTTATTCATTCTAAACTGTAATGCAGTTCAGGCCATGAACATACATCAACTACAGAAAACAACAATTATTGCAGAATTGGCAAAAATTTACATCCCAGATGATATGCTCATTCAAGCAAAAAAAGATCTTGCTTTACTTTTAACAAAGCTGAACATTGATACACATTCATATGAAGAATAAATCAACAACACAACATTTATCAATACTCCAATGGAATGTAAGATCACTCACAGAAAATAAGCTAAATGAACATCATTTATGAATAATAATTTTATTAATATTGCTTGCCTCCAGGAAACTCATTTAACCCAAAATCAACAAATTAAGTCTCTGGGATACACTATCCTGAGAAAGGATAGATCTTCAGAGAGAAAAGGAGGTGGTGTAGCTTTATTAGTTAATAATAATATAAAATTTTGTGGCATCAATTTTCCAGATTTTGAAAATGATGTTGATGTAATTGGTATAAGTGTTTGGCTGAATAATTTAAAAACCTACATAATAAGCTTTTATAACCCTAATGGCCAAACTTCAGATGCCAAGGATTTCTTTAATTATATAAATAATTCTAATATGTTAAAAAACATCATTATTTGTGGTGATTTCAATGCCCACAGCCTTTTGTGGGGGAATAAACCAGCAAATAAAGCTGGTAAATTTATTGAGCATATGATTTCAAATAATAATGAATTAGCTGTTGCTACCCCTCCAAACCTAAATACATATTTTAACCCCAAAAGTGCCAAATTCTCCACAATTGACCTACAAATTGTGTCTCTAAATTTTTTTAACAAAATTTACATAAATAAAATTGATAGTCTGTGTACAGACCACTTTGCTATAGTTTGCTCCCTAAATGAACCTGCTGAAACTTCTTCTCATACTTCCAATTATATCAACACTAAAGCAAATTGGTCTATTTTCCAAAATAAGCTAAATGATGAAATTACAAGTTTCACCCAAAGTTCATGCATTTCTAACACAACAGTTGACACACATGCTGAAGCCTTGACATCTTTACTAATAAATACAGCTAATCATGCTATCCCCAGGACAACACCTAAGAAAACATTCCCTAAACAAATTCCTAAAGCATGGTGGACAAATGAGTGCCTAAATAAATGGAAGATAAAAAAGGAAGCTAGGACAGAATTCATAAAAAAACCAACACCTACTACATATTTAAAAAAATTACAAGCAGAATCTAATCTAAAAAGGACTATAATAGATGCTAAATATAAATACTGGAATAATTTTGCAAATAATCTCTCCAGAGAAACGCATGAGCCAATTATACATAAAGTCATAAGCCACATATGTGGGAAAAAGACTTCTCCCAACCCACTCCTGTATGAGCTTATACATAATAATACCCATTATGACAACGATATTGAAAAGGCTAACCTATTTGCAACTCTTTTTGTTAATAAACTAACATCAAACAATCAAAGCAATCTGTCCACAATTCCTATGAACCCTAGTTACCAACCACGCCCAGGATCCGAGTACATAACTAATCCATTTTCAATCCAGAAATTGAATAATGCAATACATCATATTTGGTCCAAAACTAGCAGCAGCTATGACAATATACACCCTACATGGATAAAGAATCTCACACCTTCATACAAACAAGAACTGCTAAATTGTTATAATCACGCTTGGGCATCCTCTAGGTTCCCCAATATATGGAAATGTTCGTCCCTCCTACCAATCCTAAAGAAAAATAAACCAAAAGATAACCCTGAGTCCTATAGGCCCATAATGATTACACCTGTGATGGGGAAAATAATAGAGAAAATGATTTATCACAGACTTCTCTGGTTTGTTGAGAAAAATAACATGATCCCACACACTCGAACTGGATTCAGGAAATACCACTCCTCAACGGATGCTTTCATTTTGCTAACAAATGCAATAAATGAATCTTTCTCAAAAAATAATATCCTAGTGGCAGCTTTCCTTGATTTTGAAGGAGCATATGACAATGTGAACCACCAAATCCTTTTAAATAAACTTGCAAACCTTGG